>NC_134209.1:86570833-86887500 GCF_965140235.1 Caretta caretta
AATGGCTAGAATTCTGCCACCACTCAGTAACTGAGAATTAACAACCCCAGCAACTCACTCCTGATTTTTTATGGTGGTAATAAGATTAAAATCATACATTTTCACAATAAGTATTAAAAATAAATGGTGGCTAATAACTAGTTTATATATATGACTGTTCCTCAGTAGGTTTTGCATTTTGAATTACGCATATATATGACTCATGGTAGAAAAGAATAAAATGGGTATTAAACTAAGAAACCTCAGAATAAAAGAGCTTCTAAAATAACATGTGCACTTATGAAGGCCAGATTTAAATGCCAGGGAGGTCATCTAATGAGGGATTGAATCATTGCTGACAATCCTCTCCGCTGGAAAGATTATGTGCTGACGTCTCATTATTAAAGTACAGACACATGAATAATTTGTCATACATGATGCCCAAGAGATACATGCGCATATATATGGCAATGAAAAGGTTATGTAAACTACTAGGAGAAAACAACTAAAAGTATAAACAGATTTAAATATTTTTAAATAAATAGTTATGTATGTTTAAAAATAATCTTTCAAAAAGCAAGAAAGCAAAATATGACAAAACCAAATAATTGCCAGTGAAATATACTGTAATTTTATGCACATCCAAATAAGTTAATTTTTTCTCACTTTTTCAATGCAGATGTGATTTTTTTTTAGGGATAAATCCCTCAACTGGCCCTACTAATGTTTTTTTAAAAATCTCTAAGTATTTATTGACAATATGATATATATTAACAATGAGAGGACACAGTTTTCAGTTCTGCTCAGTTTTTTATTTCTTTAAACAGTTTTTGATTACCACCAGTGAAGTTAGTGCTGAAACAGCCATTGCGATCACACTCCTTTATCTACTGAAAAATAATGGAGAAAATGAAAGCAAATACTGAACTGAGCTAGACGCGACACTCCATTAAAAACTTTTTTAAAGACAACCACTGAAACCACAAGATTAATTCTTACTCAGTATAAACAACCCATGTTACCAAATGCACCAGTTTAGTCATCATTATCATCATGTTCCTATTACACCTCTGGTGTTTAGGGCAGTGACGAAGCTCCTCCACTCCTGTCTGGTTCTGGCAAGTCTTTCAGTGGTTCTCCAGCTGTGCCCCAGGTTTTTCAGGTTGGTGTTTAGTAGATGTTGCAAAATTTAGAAAGTTGTGCTAGGCATTTGCAAGGTTTATTAAACATTGGTATAGCCATACAGGGTTGTATGCTGACTTACCTGCATTGCACCACTGAGTCCCAGGGCTACTGCTCCCTTACAATCCTCACACAGGTAAGTGGTTAGTGAGTGGTCTTGTCTCTACCGCACAATGCACAAACCAGAACACCTGAGCCATCACAGGAGCTGCTGCAACCTGCTCCTGGGCTACCACAGCAGCATATTTCTTTCCTTCTGGAGTGAGCAGAGAATCAGTGAAGGAAATAGTGAGCCTTTATGTTGTAATTCCTTCCCTGGATTGCCACAACTATCCACTGCCCCTTATAAAAATAAAGGGCTAAATTCACAAAGGGGACTTGCACTTGTAACATCTAATTTATAGGTGTCCTGGCAACCAAGGAGTAATGGTCTCAAGTTGCAGTGGGGGAGGTTTAAGCTGGATATTAGGAAAAACTTTTTCACTAGGAGGGTGGTGAAACACTGGAATGCGTTGCCTAGGGAGGTGGTGGAATCTCCTTCCTTAGAAGTTTTTAAGGTCAGGCTTGACAAAGCCCTGGCTGGGATGATTTAATTGGGGATTGGTCCTGCTTTTGAGCAGGGGGTTGGACTAGATGACCTCCTGAGGTCCCTTCCAACCCTGATATTCTATGATTCTATGATTCTATGATTAATGTCATCCACAGCCCTCAAACCCTCAGATTGCCCTCAAACCCTGCCTCTGAAAGGGAGTTAGGCACTTCTATCTGCTTGGGATTCACAGCCATGAACACTCTTCAGCAGTTAAGTACCTAAGTCAGGTTTTCTTGAAAAAAAAAAAGTGAAGAGGAGGAAGTGATCGTGCCACTATACTTCCTCCTTATAGCTTAGTGGTTAGAGCACTCAGCATGTGGAAGACCTGGATCCCCACTCTACTTGACATGAATCAGAGACTTGAACCCAGAACTCACATCCTAGCTAAGTGCCCTAACCACTGGGCTACACAGGCACCACCTTTTGTTGGCGCAGGTGGGTGCTAGCTGCGGCCATGCCCCAATTCGCATGCCCTCTCCCTACTCCACTGGACCCCTCCCCAAATCCCCACCCCGGCCCTGCATCTTCCCTTAGTATGCCGCATTCCTCCTCCCCCCTCCCTCCCAGCACTCGCAGCGTGAAACAGCTGTTTCATGGCGCAAGCATTGGGAGGGAGAGAGGAGAAGCAGGACATGGTGGAGCTCTCAAGGGACGAGGCAGGGAGCTGGAGCGGGGTGGGGGGCGTGGCGGGGAGCTGCTTGTGGGTGCAGAGCAGGAGTTGGGATGGGTGCGGGGCAGGGGTGGAGCCTCATGGAAGGGGTGGAGTAGGGGCAGGGCTGGAGGTAGAGGGAGGTTGAGCACCCACGGGAAAGATGGGAAGTCGGTGCCTATGCTCAAGGAAACCATTTTGAAGCACCTGGAGGAGAGGAAGGTGATTAGGAACAGTCAATATGGATTCACCAAAGCCAAGTCATGCCTGACCACCCCGATTGCCTTCTATGATGAGATAACTGGCTCTGTGGATATGGGGAAAGCAGTGGATGTGATATATCATGACTTTAGCAAAGCTTTTGATATGGTCTCCCACAGTATTCTTGCCAGCAAGTTAAAAAAAGTATGGAGTGGATGAATGTATTATAAGGTGGATAAAAAGCTGGCTAGCTTGTCGGGTTCAACAGGTAGTGATCAATGGCTTGATGTCTAGTTGGCTGCAGGTATCAAGAGGACTGCCTCAGGGGTCAGTCCTGGGGCTGGTTTTGTTCAACATCTTTTTTAATGATCTGGATGATGGGAGGTATTCCACGCTCAGCAAATTCACAGATGACACTAAACTGGGGGGAGAGGTAGATACTCTGGAGGGTAGGAATAGGGTCCAGAGTGACCTAGACAAATTGGAGGATTGGGCCAATAGAAATCTGATGAGGTTCAAGATGGACAAGTGCAGAATCCTGCACTTAGGGCAGAAGAATTCCATGCACCGCTACAGGCTGGGGACTGACTGGCTAAGAGGCAGTTCTGCAGAAAAGGACCTGGGGACTACAGTGGATGAGAAGCTGGATATGAGTCAGCAGTGTGCCCTTGTTGCCAAGAAGGCTAATGGCATATTGGACTGCATTAGTAGGAGCATTGCTAGCAGATCAAGGGAAGTGATTATTCCCCTCTATTCGGCACTGGTAAGGCCACACCTGGAGTACTGCGTCCAGTTTTTGGCCTCCCACTACAGAAAGGATGTGGACAAATTGGAGAGCATCCAGCAGAGGGCAACAAAAATGATCAGGGGGCTGGGGCACATGACTCAGCAAAGAGACGCTGAGGGAACTGGGCTTGTTTAGTCTGCGGAAGAGAAAAGTGAGGGAGGATTTGATAGCAGCCTTTAACTACCTAAAGGGGGGTCCCAAAGAAGATGGAGCTTGGCTGTTCTCAGTAGTGTCAGATGACAGAGCAAGGAGCAATGGTCTCAAGTTGCAGTGCAGGAGGTCTAGGTTGGATATTAAGAAACAAAATTTCACCAGGAGGGTGGAGAAGCACTGGAATGGGTTCCCTAGGGTGGTGGTGGAATCTCCATCCTTAGAGGTTTTTAAGGCCTGGCTTGACAAAGTGGATGTGATATATCATCCTGGTTTGGATGATTTAGTTGGTGTTGGTCCTGCTGTGAGCAGGGGATTGGACTAGATGAACCTCCTGAGGTCTCTTCCAACCCTAATCTTCTATGATTCCATGATTCTCTCAGCTTTCCATACAATTGTTCATGTGCAAACTTCGTAATAGCAAGTGTTTTATATAGCAAATGAACCTCAGTGCCTAGTCTTATTTTTCTTCTCTCTTCAGGGACGATAAAGGTGGAGAAAGATTTTTTTTTGAGGGTTGGAGTACAAGAATTGAGATAATTTGTAAATACCACACTGCATTTACTACTCCTACTCTACTCTGTTTTAGTTTTATCTATGTTTATATAAACCCTGTGGCCTGAAGTTCTTGAGAATAAGAAGCTCTCTGCTCCCATTTGTTGAATGGGTGGTGGTGGAGGGAAACGTGGGCACAGAGAAGGCTTGGTTTGCATAAGCTGTCTACCTGGAATTCCTCCTGTGACACTTCGGAAGTCACCATAAATGTACATGAACTCAGACTTGGTTGGGTAGCGGAAATGGACTAAGAAAAGAAAAAGGGCCTCCTACCTTATGGTAGGATTCTTTTCAAAGATTGTCTATAAACTGGTTCCCTTCCATTGAAAGTCCTTCGCTTGTGGGAGGATTCCTTAATGGGAGAAGACACAGAGGCAGCTCTTTCAATGGGTGAAACACAGAGAGGGCTTTTTCTGTGAAGCTACAGAGGACACCAGCAGAGCTCAGCCAACTCTGGTGAGGCTCCTCCTACCCAGCTACTAAATAAAGTTGAACACACAATAGCTGATATGTTACTGGTTATTTCCATTGTAGATCCTGCACTATTGGGAGGGTTTTTCCATGGAAGATAACACAAAGGTGGTTCCACAATGGGATACAAAATAGAGGTCTCTTTGCTGAAGTCACAGAGGACAGAAGCAGAGATGAGGAAACTCTGAGGCCCCTCCTACCAAACTATTAAAAAGGCTGAAATAAATAAAACTATTGCTGGGTTAGGTGTTGGAGCCTCAGAAGAGGACCAGGCAGCAATTCCTAGGAGACTGGAGACAGGCCTTCCCAAGTGCACCTTAGAACTCTGCGGTTATGCTGCCCACTGACATCAAACCGTGACTTGGCTTTGGGAGTGGGGACAAGGACCATGATGTGGTAAAGGGACAGTTGCCTGTTGGGCTTCATGCTACCAGGTGTAAATCGAGTTAACGGACTACAACCAAAGTTACTGAGGAGGGAGTGCATTATTTATCATCCATATAGACATACCATTGCTGTGTTTTCCCAAATTGATGCTGTTTTCAATTTTCTCCTAATCAAGTTCTCCTTGTTTCATAGGCAGACTCCACTTGTGAAGGGGAAAGTAGTGCTTACTAAAATTGCCCATGGGATGTACTTATTGAGCCCAGAAATTCTGTTGGGGGGAGGAGGGGCTCCAGCTGATGATATTTGTTAATTTTAAGATGGACTAGTAGCCATTTGAATATGGCCTTCTTGCTGCCAACAACATCTAGCAGAAGGGTAGCAGTTATGTAACTTGTCTTGGGACATATTTCATCAACAATCAATTTTATAAAGAAAAACTTTATTGTCTGTGTGTCTGAAAAGCTGTCAGCCGTGAAAATGGACAAAAATCTACATTGGATCTTCTGTTCTCTGCTTTACCCTAGCTTCAAAGTCAGACTTCTTCCTAATACTAACACTGACAGTCATAGGGAAGGCTACCATCAATTTTGAACTGATGATTTGAAAACAATTTTACTATGAAGCACTTCATTGCTGATCCTCTGCTCCACTATCTGTCCTGCTGCAGTCTATTAATAGGTCCCAATGGAAATCAAGGACAAGCTGTGTACATCTAGCAGTGCTGGCTGACACACCTCTTTAGCTGATCAGCAGTGAAACAGTTAAAAATACAATTTATATGAAGGCCTTCTCCCCTGCAACTTACAGCTATTAACTTCTCTCTGTCTGCTATTGTTTAGCTGTGCCCCCTATTTTGGTACACAGTGTGTACAGAAATCTCTGAACAAAATAAATGGCTCTTGATCTGTATTTTAAGAAATCTCTTTTCTCCTGCTGCTGCTGCTACTTTTATACACAGAAATCCAGCAGGAAAATATTTCATGTACAATAGTTCTGACCATGCTGGATGACAGGTCAGGAGATGGTGTCTACAAGTGATGAATCTGACAACTTTTGGGGGTCAGTTAATTTGAAAGTGAAACATTGGCTGGGAAAAGTGTGCATTGCTTTTAAAATACGGTTCCCCAGCACAGTCCAACAATAGAATAAATGAGGATTCAGTGCCAGTCAAAGGAAATCATTTCCTAACATGTGATTCGAGGGCCATTAATCTTGGTTGCCCAGCCTCCAGTTTGAGTCTGAAAAACATTTTAGCTCAGCAGGTGATGATGTCAGTGACAAATGAACAAGATTAAAACTAAGTGAGCTGGACAAAGTAAACTTTCTCAGACTGAATCTTCCTGTATTTGGAAACTGTTATGATAGTTGGGTTACAGAAAAAAGCAGAGCTAGTGCCTTTGTGAATTTATCTCAACTGAATTTAAAGAGGGATATTCCTATTAGAAACTACTTTAAAGGAGAGGACGTGCATGGAAAGCAACTGGAATTATTATTTTTGATGCTAATGTAGGCTTCAATTGGGCCTTAAAGGCACAGTCTTCCTGTGAATGGTGGGAAGCTATGTTGCCCTAGTAGGAAGTGCAGAGCTCCACAGCACACAGGAGTGTCCACATTGATATATCCCATTTGTGGTCTACCTGGGCTCTCCCTTATTGTACACCAGTGAAAGGGTGTGATACAACTTAATCCTTAAATATTCGTGCCTGGATATGTATTTGTGGTTGAAAGAGCTAATTCCCTCAGTTCAGCTTCTCTGTCTTTATTAGGAACTTCTGAATCGAAGGTATCAAAAACTCATCAACTAGTAATGTTCTATTTATTTCTTCACCACAGTTCTCTAGTGAATTTATATCGTAGAGCAATTCAGGAATTTTTAAAAAAAATATCATGGTTGATCTGTTACTGTATAGTGTTCCAGGGTTATTAAGGGTTGTGCCTATTTTGGAAGAGCTTATAGACATACTGGCAGGACACAAATATACCACTGAAGAATCACAAAGGATATCTATTCTTTTCCCCTTTAGTATATCCTGTCACCTTGATCAATCGGTCCGTCAGCCCTCACAGAGAGAGTGCTGATCACAACACGCCATTCGTGTTGTTCTAGCCAGTCCTTCAGCCACCCTCTGGCCAGGCTGTCAGTGGTACCAGATGCCCAATTGGCATAGCACACCACAGCCTAGAACCCCTGAGCTCAAGTGATCTGCTAGTTTTAGCCTCCCAACTAGCTGGGATTACAGGCACGCACCACTGCACCCAACCCATAATATATACCCTTCTAAAAGACAACGGGCCAGATTTTGCTCTGACTTTTACCTGTGTAAATTTGGAACAGTTTTCCTACAGTCAATGGATACAGTCACTTGGTGATTACCTGTTCTGTTCATTCCCTCTGGGGCACCTGGCATTGGCCACTGTCAGAAGACAGGATACTGGGCTAGTATGGCCATTCTTATGCTCTTAGGTAATGGGTATGTCTACACAGGGATAGAAAACCCCTGGCTGGTCTGGGTCAGCTGACTTGGGCTCCTGGGAGGTTGGGCTCCAGGGCTGAAAAATTGCTATGTAGATGTTCAGGCTTGGGCTGGAGCCTGAGCTCTGGGACCCTGCAAGAGCCCAACCCTGAACATCTACACAGCAATTTTTAACCCCAGTGTCCAAGCTCTGTAAGGCCAAATCATCTGCCCCAGGCCAGCAGCTGCTGTGGATTGGGTCTTTTATCGCTGTGTAGACGGACCCATAGCATGGGAGTGAAAGCAATCAGGCATGGTAACGTGTTCCAGACTCATACCAATATCCAACCAGGAAATCCCCAGACCTTTCTTTTCAGACAGTAAGAAGGCTCATACAAAGGGGATGTTTTCATGCTCACAGTTGCGGTGAGCAAGCATTACAATATTGACAACTTCGAGCATGTTGAACAAATATCTGTTTGCTGCTGAGGAAACTGGATGCTAATCTCAAAAACAGCTATTTTCTATTTACACTAACAATTAGGCAATAATGCTCAACAGTTATAGGACAATCAAAGCCCTGGTGATTTACAAGGCATGATGAGCAGTAGAATTTAATTATGTAACTACATAGGTGCTACGAATAAAAACTATGCACCTTCCCTCAATAGCATAGTCTCCAAAGGAACTACAGAATATTTTCTAAAGATACAAGTCACAACAAAAGCAAAGGAACAGGGCAAAACTAATAAGCCCCAACTTTGACCTGTCTTTCCTTACATCTGCATTCAAAGCCCATGAAGTTGTTTGGCCAGATTCAGACCATGGCTCCATGGTACCTTTTGCTGTGCTTCTGTTTTGAGTCTCCAACAGTGGAATGTCTGTCAGCAAGCAACCTCAACCCACCCACCCGTCTGCTGGAGTACTTGAACCAGAGCTGCCACTAATGTAGGTGCTTCTGCCTGGACTGGGAGTCCTGACCATGCAGCAGTAGAAAGCTACTCCTACTTGGCAGAAACACAGAGGAAGTGCAGGTGGCTATGCCACTGTCTGTACCCACGTGGTGTGAATCTTCTCTGGGGTGAAAATTTAATTTGCAGTTTCTTTCATCAAGTCTGGTAAATCTAACCCTCTGAATTTACCTTTCACCCTAACCAAATGCTTCAGTGTTCGTTCAGGGGAAAAAATATTGGTGCCTGGAGTCCAGCATAAATAAGCTACTTCAATAGCAAACCACTGTGCATGTGAAATGTAGGATTGTGGTGGAATTTGACAAAGAAATAAGGCTTCCATTTCAAACTGCCTAAGTGTCATCAGAAACCCATGTGAGGCAGGAAATAAAACATGTTTATAATTATCAGAAAGTTTTTGAATGAGTCTTTTAAAGAAAAGTCCCATTTAACAAAAGGGAAATCCTTGAATACCCAGACAAAAGCAGATTGAAATAGAGAGGACTTAGCTTGTAAATATGAAAAAAATGAAATGAAGTTGACCTAATACTCAGGAGCGGATTAAAGTATAAGCACTGTAGGTTCACGGCTAAGGACCTAGCTCCCAGAGACATGTAATGAGGTCACAATCTCAGCTTTATTTTTTTTTAAATGTGGCTTTCGACCTCATAGATCTTTATGAAGAAAAATATTGAAAATGTGAACAGAGTGCAAACCAATTCCATGACATCTGCCCAAGTGTGCTCAGAGCCTGAACCACCCACACTCAGAGAGGGGAACTGCCCCATTCATCTTACTGGGTTTTGACTCTGAAATTTGCTGCGCAGGGATGGAGATGACACAATCCCAATACCATAATAACAGAGGACTCTCCATTTGAAGCACCCTCCCAGCAGTTATCATGCTGCCCCTGAGGTGGTCTTGGCAGGGGCTGCCCACAAAGAAAGGAGTGGATGGAGCCTGAATTCTGTCTCCTCCAGAACAGACTTCAGCTTGCCTGAAAACACAGAACAGTAGCTGGGAGTACAGGGAAGCCCAGCCTGCCCAATGGGGTGATAGGATCCCACCACCAGCCTTTTAGAGAGTACTCATGGGGGTAGCCCCTACCATTCTCACCTGAATGAGAGTGCCTTGGTGTTTCAAGGGTGTGGCCAGAGCATGGGAATGTGGTCAGAGAACATGGGTGGGGTATCTAGGGCCCCATTACCTTAATCCACCCCTGCTAACATCTATTAATAGATGACAGGCTTAGAAATGGAGTCCTTGTGGCACCTTAGAGACTAACCAATTTATTTGAGCATAAACTTTCGTGAGCTACAGCTCACTTCCTCTTAACATGAAATACAAGATTTAGTTATTTATCCCTGACTTTTAATACTCAGAATCTTCTTTTCATATATCCATAAAGTCAATAGACAATAGTTATAATGGTTATCATCCAGGCCATTTGAAATCAGGTGAACAGCATCATGAATGGATGGAATGGAAAAGCATCACAGGCTTTTTCACCTTTCCTTGCCCCCGCGTACTTTCCATGATACTGAGTTCCTTAATTATCTTAAATATTTAAAACTATGGCTAACTGTGAAAACCAACCTGTCTACACTTGGTGGTTGTAAAGTAATTAATTTTTGATGCAGGTTTTTATGGTTGTTTTACAACATCCATCTCTTCTCACAGTCTAAAGTGTAGATGGTTGAAGATAATATGGATTTCTACTGCAAGCCCTATTTTTCTAAATGATTGTTCTTTGTGATATCTACCTCCATAAATAATTGCACAGTAAACCTCATTGTCCAATACCTGTTCATTTTTATATTTGATTTGCATTTTCCTTTTGCATACGGTGAGTATGCCTTGGTTGAATCTTCTGAAGTTATTGGATCACCTCTGCTATACAGTAGCTCTAAGTACATTTAAATCTGCTATGTGACAGAAATCTGAATTAAGCAATATCAGCATATTCAGAACTGCTTTGTATTTGAAATGTTCATTTCTCGTAAATGTTAAACTGCATCAAATTATAGTAGTTTGTTTTGTTTATAATAAACAATTATGAACTATGAAACACACGGGACTTAAAACATACATCAGATCAGTATTGTGAAATCAGATATTGCTCCACAGATGGGAACAGATTTTACTGGAAAACGGTGAATAGCTTTTTCTTTTTTTCTTCCTTTTTTTTTTAAAGAAAAATATGAATCAGTGTTTCTACAGGTAATGTTTTATTGTAGTAAATTGTTTGATTAATTGGTTATCTAGTTATTCAGATCTCTAAACAATGGTGCCAATTAAATTTAAATAATTGAAAAATCTACAAACAGAAATACTTAAATCCATAGAGCTGGTTTTTATAATGATAAAATAACCTATTTATTTCTTCTAAGATTTATATCCTTTCAAAGAGGACTAGATCAAGAACTAACAACCTGTTAATGACAGGTTTCAGAGTAACAGCCGTGTTAGTCTGTATTCGCGAAAAGAAAAGGAGTACTTGTGGCACCTTAGAGACTAACCAATTTATTTGAGCATGAGCTTTCGTGAGCTACAGCTCACTTCATCGGATGCACTTTCCACGGAATGCATCCGATGAAGTGAGCTGTAGCTCACGAAAGCTCATGCTCAAATAAATTGGTTAGTCTCTAAGGTGCCACAAGTACTCCTTTTCTTTCAACCTGTTAATGTGTGTCAGCAGGGTCCATATGGATAGTTAGTCTGTGGCAGGTTAGTGTGAAGTAGTCTCACATTCCAGTTTAACTATTCACGGAGACAAGCTCTTAGATAAATTAGTATTTTGTTAAATCACAACCTAAAAGATTACTTCAGTGGAGCTACCTGTGATCTTAAAGTTAGGCATATGATTAAATCTCTTGGTACCTTATTGAATTAAAGCCTTAACAGTCTTCCAGAATGGATGGCCTCATTTTAGGTTGCTTCCACTGTCTCTTCTTTCATGTGTGAATAAGGTAAATTAGGGACCATTTCTCAGTGTAACTCAGCAGCTAATATATAGATATGCAAAAACATGATGGGGGGGAAAAGATGTGTGTAGCCCAGGAACACATAATCATGCTGCTGGTCACTGAAATGCACCTCTGGCACCTGTGGGGAAGTCAGAGTTCTGCCTATCATTTTTCTGTTTTTGTTTTGTTTTGTTTTGCACTATATTATACTCTACAGTGGCTTTTCTGAGACCAGTTTTGTACTGTAGCCTGCTGCATATCCAGGTGGCTGAGTTGTTGCACCCATTGTGTGCTGCTTGGGTAACAGGTATATCATAGATAAACAGTGTTGTGATACTTAAATTTAGAAACTATGGATTTAATTCATTAGTCTTATAAAGGGTGGAATGGTGATGGTAGATTTACACTTGTATTATGGAAGTGAAATGAAAACAGAATTTGCATGCTACTAAAATTCTTTGCCAGTGGATCTGTAGTTGGGATTGGGTGGAGATGGGAAGTGTAGGCAGGAAAAGGAGCATGATTCATTCAAAGAGATTATGTCTACCTGTGATGGGGTTTCCTCCCCACACTGGCCCTGAAAGAGTTGAATTAGTCCAGCGGGGCCCAACCAGCCAATTAAGCTGAAAATGGGGGAGATGTAGGCTGACTGGAGGGTGCTAATCAGAAGGAAGCCCAGCTGTGGGGGAACAGGCACAGCTTTTATAAGGCCAGGAGGTGGCAGTGAGGAAGCCTGGAGTCCCTCTTCTTGAGGTAGGGGAGATAGGAACTCTGAAGAAAAGGGATTAGAACCCAGGGGGAAGGATTTACCTACTAGACCTCAAAGAGATGAGTCTTACTCAGAAGGCTGAGAGAAAAAAGGAGGGGAAAAAAAAAAAGCTTGAAGAGTGTAGGAAGTACTCCAGGAAAGAAAGTAGTAAGGTTGGTGAAGACCCAGCCCTTAACTGCTCACTGTAGGGCCTTGGACTATTGTCTAGAGAAGAGGATGGAACTGGGCTCATATGCCATCCACTGCAGAGTGGTATTGCCAGGGGCAGTGAATGGGAAGATTGCCTGAGTCACTGTGGGAGTGACCTCATCAGGGTAGTGTGTGTGTGTGAGGATTGCCTGATGCTGTTTATGCAGCAAAACTTTGAAAGATTGCCCCAGAAGGGGAACTCACAATGTGATCTTGCTGGAGACCAAATCACAAAGCGGTCATATTGCAACTCTGTGAGCAGGTGAGGAGCTGCAATAGGTGGATCAATGAGTAGCTGTGTCTAAAAGTCTCTTTGTAGGTCTATCTACAATCTTAAATGAGCTGCTTGCCTGGTCTCACCACCACCTAGTGATTCAGATTTATTAAGATGCTAGAAGTCTAAATACTAAGATTGGTGAACTAGAAGGCCTCATATTAAATGATGGTATTGATATGCTAGGCATCATGGAAACTTGGTGGAATGAGGTTAATCGATAGGGCACAGTAATACCAAGGTACACAATATATGGGAATGGCAGAGGAGGGTCGTGCTGTTGTGAGAGTAGCATGACATGCGAAAGACCGCATGAGTTCAATAAAGTAAAAATCTTAAATGAATCAAACTGTACCATAGAATCTCTATGGATAGAAATTCCATGCTTGAACAGGAAGAATACAGAAGTAGGAATATGCTACCAATCACCTGATCAGAATGGCGATGGTAAATGAAATCTCAGGGAGATTAGAGAGGCTAAAAAGCCAGAAAACCCAGTAATGAGGGATTTCAACTATCCTTATATTGGCTGGGTATGTGCCTCTGGAAGGCATGAGAGAGAAAATTCCGAGACACAATAAATGATTGCTTCTTGGAGCAGCCTGTTCTGGAACCCACAGGGGAGAGGTAATTCTTGATTTAGTCCTAAGGGAGCACAGGATCCACTTCAGGAGACAAATCTATTACATTGTGGCTGCTGTTAGTGAGCAATTCAGTTCAGCCATGTTCAACATCCTTGTGGGGGAGAATGCTGAAGACACCACCACAGTAGCATAAACTTCAAAAAGGGGAACTATGCAAAAATGAGGAAGCTAGTTAAACAGAAATTAAAATTAACAGTCATGAGGGGGAAATGCCTGAATGCTGTATAAAGACTATTTAAAAACACCATATGCAGGTTCAAACTAAATGTGTACCCAAAATGAAAAGCAAAACCCAACAAACCAAACCCAGCAGGCCAAAAAAAAAAAAAAAATCACCCTGGCTAACCAGCAGAGCAAAATAGGCAGTTAGAGGCAAAAATTACCCTTTAAAAATTGGCAGTCAAATCCTAGTGAGGAAAATAAAGGAGCATAAACTCTGGCAAGTCAAATATAAAAGTACAATCAGGCAAGCCAAGAAAGAATTTGAACAGCAACTAGCTAAGGACACACAAACTAACACCTTTTTTTTTTTTTTTTTTTTTTAAGTATTGTACATCCGAATCAGGAAGGCTACCAAACAGTCAATGGGACTACTGGATGAGCACAGTGCTACAGGAGCATTCAAGAAACACAAGGCCCATTCAGAGAAGCTAAATGAATTCTTTGCACCAGTCTGTACTATAGAGGATATGGGGAAAATCCTCATACCTGAGAATCTCTTAAAGTGACAAATTTGAGGAACTGTCCTAGACAGAGGTGTCTAATAAAAGAGGTTTTGGAACAAATAGATAACTTAAAAAGTAATAAGTCACCAGGAGCAGAGGGTGTTCAACCAGGAGTTCTGAAGGAACTCAGATATCAAATTTCAGAACTACTAATTGTGGCATGTAATCTATTGCTCAAATAAGTCTCTGTACTAGATGACTGGAAGATAGCTAATGTAACACTGCTTTTTTTTTTTTTTTTGTTTAAAAAGAAAAAAAACAGAGGCAATCCTGGCAATTATGGGCTGGTGAATCTAAATTCAGTACCTGGCAAGTGGTTTAAACTATAGTAAAGAACAAAATTATCAGGCACATAGATAAAAATCTGTTGGAAGAGTCACCATGACTTTTGTAAAGGGAAATCATGTCTCTTTAATCTATTAGAATTCTTTGTGGGTGTCATTGGGCATGTGGACAAGGGTAATCCAGTTGAAATAGTGTACTTGGATTTTCAGAGAGCCCCCATCTTGAATACTGCGTGCAGTTCTGGTTGCTCCATCAAAAAAAAAAAAAAAAGACATTAGAATCAGAAAAGGTGAAGAGAGGGACAATGAAAATAACTAGGGTTATGCAATACCTCTGTGAGGGGAGAGGAGAAAAAAGAGTGGGCCTTTTCTTCTTAGAAAAGAGACAACTAAGAGGAGGTATGATAGAGGTCTATAAAATCATGAATGGTATGGAGAAGGTGACTAGGGAAAAGTTTTTTACCCCTTCACATCACACAACAGCCAGGGGTCACCCAATTAAAATAACAGAGCACATTTAAATCAAATAAATGGAAGTAATTCTTCATGCAACACACAGCCAATCTGTGGAACTCATTGCCATGGAGGTGTTGTGAAGGCCAGAAGTATAACTGGGTTCAAAAATGAATTAGATAAGTTCATGGAAGATATGCCCATCGATGGCTATTAGCCAAGATGCTCACAGATGCAGTTCCATGCTTTGGGTGTCCCTAAACCTACATATGCAAGAAACTGGGAGTGGACAACAGGGGATGGATCACTTGAAATTACCCTGTTCTGTTTATTTCTTCTGAAATATCTAGCACTGGACAGTGTCAGAAGCAGGATATTGAACTAGATGGACCATTGGTCTGACCCAGTATGCCATTCTTATGATAAACAGGGCCTCACCAGAGTCCACTCAGTTCTGCTGAAAGAGAAGGAGTACTAGTGGCAACTTAGAGACTAACCAGTTGATTTGAGCATAAGCTTTCGTGAGCTACAGCTCACTTCAGGAAAGCTTATGCTCAAATTGTTTAGTCTCTAAGGTGCCACTAGTACTCCTTCTCTTTTTGCGAATACAGACTAACATGGCTGCTACTCTGAAATCAATTCTGCTGCTGTCCTTTGAACTATCCCTTGCTGCAGAGCCTTCAGTCTGCATTGTATATTGCCACAGAGTCCCCAGAGGAAAGGAAATAAGCCCACTTAGGACCCTCGAGTACAATCCTGGCTATGTGCTAAATAGTGCATTTCCGAAAGATTAGAGCTCTTTCTTTTCTTTGGGAGCCTGCTACCACCCAAAATCCAAGTTTATGTATAGCCATGATTACTATTTACATGTCACTAGAGGAATTATGGATAGATAGCTTAAGCAAATTAAATTCTTTTTTGTGGCCATCTTCCATTTTCACCAATAGAGGGAATAGATCTCTTCCCCTCTGGAGCTTCTGGTTTACATCATATTAGTATTCTTATAGAACACTCTGTAGTTTGACAATCTGTAGTGAACCATTTTTTTCCTTTGGCTGATGTGTGTGGATCTTTTCCTTTTATGCAGGGGAAAAAAGTGTTTGCTTTTAAGCACTTTTCTGCAAACAATGTTTGGGAAATATCACTCATTTTATTTAATTATCAGAATTTTAATAAGACACTGAGCATTAATATTTAAATTCACTTATAAAATTATTTTCCACGGTAGTATTTGCTCAGTTTTATGACTAACTGAAGCTCAATACATTTGCATTTCAGGGAGCTCAGATGAATTAAGAACTCTTGTCTGCCACTGTAAATGGAGTTCATTTAGACTCATGTTCCATACAAAAGAGTCCCCAAAGGCACCAAACAAACTACCAGAAACTCTGACTGATGATGAAAGCAGAATGAGAAGGCACTGTGAATCCAATGAAAAACTGTTACTCGGTAGGGATGGTTTTGTGCATTCAAATTGGTGTTGCACCAACTTGACTGAAGTTAGTGCCACTAAAAGATAATAAATAATCATTTTTTAAATTTTGCAGTTTGTATAACCTTGGGTAATCAGTATTACATTGCTTAAAGTCAAATGCATTTCCTCACTGATATGTGCTGGTGTAATATTCCTGAGGGTTATGTACTGATACCTTTTCTCACAATGACTTCAACTGGATTATGCAAGATGTGAGATCTATTTAGTATATGAATAGAAGAGGATATCACAGTACGCTCAAATTTCTTCTCCATTTTAAATTAGATGTAGAGCTATTTTTCATTTTCAGTCCTAATCGTTTTGTAGTATTCCTGATACTCTTAAATAGCTGTGTTCTACCCCAGAAATATTTGCATATCACTGTTGGATGTGGGCAAGATATCATATGTACTGTTCCTGTAGTATGTAAAGTGCTTTGAGATCCTTCAAGGTGTAAATAATCCTATAAGTGATTCTGCCAGGTTTTGGTGGGAGGAACGGGATGAGTTAAAGTAGCTAGGAGTCCCTCTTGCAAGCAATGGGTCTGTGTATGAAACAAGACAATCTTGGGAGGGAACAGGAACAGAGTTAACTTGGGAAAACACTCTCCCATGGTAACACATGCAGTAATCCTTTAACTCAGTCCCCCACCTGTCCATGTGATCATCGAATAAGTATATGTCACTTCTTCATACACTAAGCCCTGCTCATGATTTGGTATCAGTGGTAGCATATTCCCAGCATCCTGAGGTGCATTCAGGAAGGCTTGTCTCTGGTCCCATGGGAAGTGCTTCCTGGTCCTGTCCCGAGGCTCCGCTGCATAATCCAGCTGTCATGAGTTCAGCTTTAAGTGGCTGGGTAGAAAGTACCTCACAGAAATTCACTCAGGTCTTCTGGTGAACTCTGCAGCTTCACTGAAGAGCCCTCTTTGTGTTCCACTCCACTGAGGAGGAGCTGCCTTTGTGTCACCTGCCATTGAAGAATCGTCAAAACAGTATGGGATTAAAACAAACAGGGTGGCTTTCCCTTGGGCTGGAGAGTCTAAGGCTAAGCAAACCCTGATTACATGATGAGCCTACCTGAGGGGAATCAAGTGATCTCAAGTTATAAGGCAGCAGGAAGCAACGGGGAGAGGTAAAAGAGACCACAAGAAACAGGAGGAAACTCTTCAGACACTGAGAGGGACCCTGTCCAAGAAACAGGAGAGGTACTTACCACAGACCCTTAGGGAGTAGGGGACTGTGCTCAGTTGAAACTGGTGAGAACCGATAGTTCAGTGGTTTGCGCATTGGCCTGCTAAACCCAGCGTTGTGAGTTCAATCCTTGAGAGGGCCATTTAGGGATCTGGGCCAAAAATTGGGGATTGGTCCTGTTTGAGTAGGGGGTTGGACTAGATGGCCTCCTGAGGGTCCCTTCCAACCCTGATGTTCTATAATTCTAAACTTGCATGAGCTGGTGTTTTGTTTTGAAATATTTTGTGTTGGACTAATAGGAGAGAGACCCTGAACTGGGGTTGGGTCCTGGAGGGCCAGTATGCACCAGAGGCCTCAATAAATAGGATTCCTTTTGGGAATTCTTTGAATTACTTTTTAAACTGAGAGTCCTCTGAAGAGAAAAGTTAGCCCTTGGGGGCTGGAACAAATTTCATAGCAGGGGTACTCATGATAGAAACCACATATTTAGTGTTTATTACTATTTCAAGCCAGGGCGTGCAGTAGCACCACTGGCATGACCTCAGAGGCAGGGTGCTGTAGAGCAACATCTGTCTCAGAGGGGTGCTCAAGAAACAACAAGAAGCCACCTCACTACAAGGATCTTCAATGGAAAGGAGCCAATAGCAGAGATGACCTGTGGGGGGAAAATCCTTGCCATGAGGTAAAAACCCTTTTCTCCTTGTACAGTTCAGTTCTTCTACACAACCAATTCTGAGACTATAGTGGCTCCTAAAGTATTACTAGAAGAATCCAGGGCAGAAAGCTTATGCAAATCAGGTTTGCTGGAGCTGTACTCCTCCTGCTCACTAACAAGTGGGAGCAGAGAGCTCTTTATCTTCAAGAACCACAGGCTCACCTCACTGTAGAGGGACTACTGAACAGCAGTGATCATAAGGCTATGCAAATTATGGTCTTATGAACTCACAAGGGAAAACTATACTGGAGCACCCCTACTGTTTTTCACTGGTGGTTGTTCTGAAGGAAGCCTTTCAATGTTCTATTAGGTCTGCATAGCATCCCATGCTGGGGAGCCTGCCCAGGAAATGCACTGTGTTGAATCAGAAAGTCTCCTGAGTCCTGTAGCCCTTGCCACACACACCCCTACCCCATGTTTCCTGTGCCTTCTCCCACTTTCTGTGGGGTTTTTTTGGAGGGGGAGTGCTATCTAAGGCCTTGTGTCCAACTGGGGTTTGTGGGCTGCTGGCACTGCTGTATCTCTTTGTAGCTTAGGTTCCACTGGCAGAAGTTAATTGGTCCCAGAAATTATCAGCTCCCATCTGCTATCACCACTGGCTGCCCAGAAAGCTTCACATTTGTTTAGAAAACAAATTACAGGGCTTTAACTGATATTTCACATGTTTAGACTTTTGTGTGTGCAGTGTTACAACTGCTCTTTCTCGGGTTTCTCATTGGTCTGTGTCTGTCTATGCTGATACTAACTTTACTGTACAGTCTGTAGTAGGAAACCATATAGAGCCAGAGTCTGTCTCAGCGTTCTGAAAGATGTATAGTGATGTACACCTACAAAAATAGATGTTAGTGATAAAAGTGGCCTTAATAAGCCATTTAAGAACTTTCTGCTACGTAGCAACACACACCACAGAACTATTAAAAGAGGCAGAGCTGCAGCTGTTGACCTATTGAAGTGAAAATTGTGCTCTTATGGGAAAATTGAATGTCAGTAGCTCTGATTAATTGAAGGAACAGGAGAAGATGTAGTGCTTCGTGCAAATGCTGTTGTTGCCATTATAGCAGCACTTACCTACTTATTAGAACTGGTTGGAAAACTTCCTGTGGATTTTTTGACAGACATTTTTTTATATTTTTTCATAGAGCTCTACTATTTATTCTGTCTTCATCAGGGTAATATTTGAGCAATCTGGGCCTGATCCAATGCCCACTGAAGTCAATGGGAGTCCTTCTGCCCATCAAAGTAGGGAAATTGACTTAATGGGCTTTGGATTGGGCTCTTGTCCCTATGCACCTGCCAATTCCCCATAATTACTAATGATGGCTATAATTTGCCACTACCTCTGTCTCTATTCAGCGGCTCTTGTACCATGTATGCATGCTTTTTGCTCTGCCTTCTTTAGAGACTCAGATCTGTGAGCTGCTGAGTGCCTCTTTCTCCTGTAGAATTTTGTGGGATATCATGGTGCTCAGCACCTTGAAAGACTAGGCCCCTAAAGTCTAGAAATATTTTTCAGGGTTTTGCCAGTGATTTTACAAGCGGGGTGTCTGTTCCCCCGGGCCCTTCTCCTTTGTTCCTCTATTCCGGTTTGTTTCTGTGGTAGTCTCCTGCCTCTATTCCACTTCTTTATCTCCCCTGCCAACATAAAGGATAAAAAGGTGGATAAAACAGCCATTTTATTTTCATTTGCAACACAAAAGTAAGACATGAAGAGACACAGTAAGACTGAAATTTTACACGTTCTTTGTTCATCTGGGAGCTAGAAGAAATGTTAGCTTCTCTTACAAGGTGCTATAGAGGACACTAAGTACAAATACTCAGAATTGTGCTTTACAATAATTTCTATCAATCAAGTACATGTAAACCCAGAGCTGGATGAGCTTGGAGATAAATCTACCTGAGAAGCAAGTTGCTCTCTTGCTTGCCAATTTCATATATACACAGGGAAAGCTGATTTAAAGTCAACAGAGAATTTTTAAGTGACTCCTATGCCAGTAGGAAATGAGGTTTTATTTTATATAAAGCAGATAAGTTAGGAGCAATTCAAGAGAAGCTGGTCGATGTTATGCCAGTTACTTATGAGAGGGATGGGATACACCAATAGTAGGGATATTTATGGGGAATGTAGTGAAGCGATGTGTAAGAAGTGGACAAATAAGCAATCATTCCATAAAAGTTGAGAATTGGTCATCACTGTAAAGCCAGCTAGGCCATATGCTGCTGGGCATTAGTAGCAGGTGTGAAGGGGAGAACTTAGCAAGTGTGAATGAAATAATGTCCAGAGCTTTCATGAACCTTTTGATGTCAATTCCATCTTCTCCTACTGTTTTCTCTGGCACCAATTTTCTCCCTCCAGTTCTATTGTACTCTGGGAATAGCTAGTAAGAGGGGGACATCTAACAAGGAAGCCCTAAAACTGGTTGGATTTAAATGTAGTGATAGGCTATGGCCCCACAGATTTGACCCATGACATGACTTCAGACTAGTGGAGCTTGAGGGGAAGTGTTGCAGAGATGTCCGGAATGGTTAGGGAAGCCCAGAGCAGCATATTCGAGATGGATAGATGAAATATAATTGAAAACATACTACGATTCCATTGTTAGATTTAGGGATGAAATATCCCCTAACTAAACATAAGCACTAATTACAATTCAGAGGAACGTGTGGCCAAAAACTCAGTGCCCATCTCTTTCCCTATGATGTCAAACATTATGCAGGCCTGAAACAGATACCTGACTATCTTTTCCTAGAGAGGCAAGGTGGTTGAGGACAATATCTTTCCCTGGACCAACTTCCATTGGTAAGACGGCAGTTAGTCCAATAAAAGTTATTACCTCACCCAGCTTGTCTCTCTGATAGCCTGGGACCAACACAGCTACAACACTGCATCTTTCCTGGGTTATATGGGGTACTGCTTGTTAGGATATGGATATTCAGGCCTGCCTGTAAAGGCCTATACTTTAAGAATATAGGTATATGTTTATCATTTAGCTAGTAATAGAGGTATACAAGAAAGAATCTGTGTAAGGGCCTTCTCTCACTGTGACAGTCTGAGGCCCTGTTATTAGGCCAATGCCTTTGGCTAAGCAGCAGAGGCAGCCATAAGCTGGGAAGTGAACGGTCACATCCTCCCATTCCAAACTAGTCAATCTGGGGCTGTTCGGAAGGTGATTCGATCTACCACCTCCAGAGAAAGGGAAGAGCCTAGAAGATGTAAAAGGAAATTTAGGTTGATAGTTTTCTGTCTGGTAAGAACTCACTTATCAATAGACACAGCTGGGAAACCTTATGTCTTTATAGATGTAGTTGTGAAATCCTCACTTCTGTATTGTTTTGTCATTATAATTCC
Organism: Caretta caretta; assembly: GCF_965140235.1. Lineage (NCBI taxonomy): Eukaryota > Metazoa > Chordata > Testudines > Cheloniidae > Caretta > Caretta caretta. The sequence continues at coordinate 86,592,222 of NC_134209.1, forward strand.
CACTTTGCTATTGTTTATTTGCATGGTCTCTGTCTGGTTCTGTGATTGTTTCTGTCTGCTGTATAATTAATTTTGCTGGGTGTAAACAATTTAAGGTGGTGGGATATAATTGTTTAGCTAATCATGTTACAATATGTTAGGATTGGTTAGGTAAATTTCAGTAGAATGACTGGCTAAGGTATAGCTAAGAATATTACTTCCTGTTTGCCCCTAATTTATATAGTAAGTTGGGATTCCAAAATAAGGAAAAAGGAACTTGGATTTAAGCTTTCTGGAAGTTCACTCCAATAAACATTGAATTGTTTGCACCTTTGGACTTTGGGTATTGTTGCTCTCTGTTCATGCGAGAAGGACCAGGGAAGTGGGAGAGTGAAGGAATAAGCTCTCTAACACTGTTGTTCAAGTTGGGTGAGCTAAATACTAGAATATACTGAATATCAGCAGATATTAAACTCTTTCAGGTGCCAAAATATAGCAAATATTCTTGTTTGGTGCATACTTTATATGGTTCACTAATCCCTGCCATCCACAAATTTATAAGAAATTATCAAACCCATCCTGCCCACCCAGATCCTGGGTAAGAACTAGGTAAGCTGAATGCTCAAATAAATTTGTTAGTCTCTAAGGTGCCACAAGTCCTCCTTTTCTTTTTGCGGATACAGTCTAACACGGCTGCTATTCTGAAATCGATCTATTTGAAAATCAGTCACACAGACACAGTATGTTGAGCCCATTAGTTTGGAAATTAACACATTTCTGAGGGTTACTGTCTCGATAGTTAAAATATCAAAGAACATTCTCTTGAGCCAAGCTGTCCTCTCCCCTCTTCCCCCCCCCCCCCCCATCGCAGATTTAAAAGAATTTGTTTAAACTTCACCAAGGCCCAGAGCCTCAATTCTATTTAGGCACCCAGCTCCCACTGATCTCAATGAAAGTTAGGAGCTTAAATACCTTTTGAGGGTTTGTGCCTAAGTGATTAAAATGAGGATGGACTTTGTGATCTTCTGTCAGCAGATAGCAAGACCAAATTACTGGGTTTTTTTCTTGTGATATTTATCTGATCACTAGCATTGTCAGTCTATGCATAGCTACTCTCCCTTTACATCTTGGCATGTTTAAACTGCAAAAACCCTGGGGCACAGCAATGCAATCTGCCTGAAACCCCAGCCCTGTTGTGCTTTCTAGAGTATTTTCCTTGTGATACTTTCTTCATTCTTAAAATTCCTCCCAGTAAGTAAAATCTCAAACCCACAATATCCTTTTTACCAGGCCTGAGGCATAAGAAGACTATTACGGCAAGAAACTCCCTGAAAAAGCACAAGAACAAATCCACACAGACACACCCCTGGAACCCCGACCTGGGGTATTCTATCTGCTACCCAAGATCCATAAACCTGGAAATCCTGGACGCCCCATCATCTCAGGCATTGGCACCCTGACAGCAGGATTGTCTGGTTATGGAGACTCAGGCCCTACGCTACCAGCACTCCCAGCTGTCTTCGAGACACCACTGACTTCCTGAGGAAACTACAATCCATCGGTGATCTTCCTGAAAACACCATCCTGGCCACTATGGATGTAGAAGCCCTCTACACCAACATTCCACACAAAGATGGACTACAAGCCGTCAGGAACAGTATCCCCGATAATGTCACGACAAACCTGGTGGCTGAATTTTGTGACTTTGTCCTCACCCATAACTATTTCACATTTGGGGACAATGTATACCTTCAGAACAGCGGCACTGCTATGGGTACCCGCATGGCCCCACAGTATGCCAACATTTTTATGGCTGACTTAGAACAACGCTTCCTCAGCTCTCATCCCCTAATGCCCCTACTCTACTTGCGCTATATGATGACATCTACATCATCATCTGGACCCAAGGAAAAGAAGCCCTTGAGGAATTCCACCAAGATTTCAACAATTTCCATCCCACCATCAACCTCAGCCTGGACAAGTCCACACAAGAGATCCACTTCCTGGACACTACGGTGCTAATAAGCAATGGTCACATAAACACCATCCTATACCAGAAACCTACTGACCGCTATTCCTACCTACATGCCTTCAGCTTTCACCCACATCACACCACACCACACGATCCATTGTCTACAGCCAAGCTCTATGATACAACTGCATTGGCTCCAACCCCTCAGACAGAGACAATCACCTACAAGATCTCTGTCCCTGCTGAAGTGAAGAAACAGATTGAGAGAGCCAGAAGTCACCTACTACAGGACAGGCCCAACAAAGAAAATAACAGAACGCCACTAGCCATCACCTTCAGCCCCCAACTAAAGCCTCTCCAACGCATCATCAAGGATCTACAACCTATCCTGAAGGACCATTCTTCACTCTCACAGATCTTGGGAGACAGGCCAGTCCTTGCTTACAGACAGCCCCCCAACCTGAAGCAAATACTCACCAGCAACCACACACCACACAACAGAACCACTAACCCAGGAACCTCTCCTTGCAACAAAGCCCGTTGCCAACTGTGCCCACATATCTATTCAGGCGACATCATCATAGGCCCTAATCACATCAGCCACACTATCAGAGGCTCGTTCACCTGCACATCTACCCATGTGATATATGCCATCATTTGCCAGCAATGCCTCTCTGCCATGTACATTGGTCAAACTGGACAGTCTCTACGTAAAAGAATAAATAGACACAAATCAGATGTCAAGAATTATAACATTCATAAACCAGTCTGAGAACACTTCAATCTCTCTGGTCACTCGATTACAGACCTAAAAGTCGCAATATTACAACAAAAAGACTTCAAAAACAGACTCCAATGAGAGACTGCTGAATTGGAATTAATTTGCAAACTGGATACAATTAACTTAGGCTTGAATAGAGACTGGGAGTGAATGGGTCATTACACAAAGTAAAACTATTTCCCCATGTTTATTCCCCTCCACCTCCCACTGTTCCTCTGACGTTCTTGTCAACTGCTGGAAATGGCCCACCTTCATTATCACTACAAAAGGTTCCCCTCCCCCCCCCCCCCCCCGCTCTCCTGCTGGTAATAGCTCACCTTAAGTGAACACTCTGGTTACAGCGTGTAGGGTAACACCCATTGTTTCATGTTCTCTATGTATATAAATCTCCCCATTGTATTTTCCACTGAATGTGTCCGATGAAGTGAGCTGTAGCTCACGAAAGCTTATGCTCAAATAAATTTGTTAGTCTCTAAGGTGCCACAAGTACTCCTTTTCTTATTACAGCACTGCTGACTGCTTGCTGGTTAATCTCTGTGCACATTGGAGATTGAGCTCCAACCAGTTAAGTGTTAATCTTTACCATTGACTTGGTCTGTTTCTGCATATTGGCTCTGTATAAAATTTCCATAGAGGTCTCTGTATCATGCAAGCATGTGCATCTGATAGCCACTTCTTGTGCTTTTTATTTTCTGATTCTGCTGTAACCAGTGTTTCCAAAGATGTTGGTGTCCATTCGAGTTGCGTGATTCTTGCTGTTATGAGATTCTTCTGATTTAGATATCTGTTGGCATTGTACGGTCAAGTCATAGGTGCCTTTTAAGTTCATTTTACAAATCTGTGCTGAGTGTAGAGGTGGCCCTAACTGTATAGACAACTTTTTCATCAGTGATATTTGTCATCTGGATTTGTTGTGTGTTCTAGTGCTCTCAATAACATTAGTTCACAAGAGTATATGGGACTTCAGGATTGTATTTCTGTAACTAAAGTAGCTTGCAAATGCTTTTCCAAGAAGCTTGGAGAATATTACCTACAGTGGTTTATGACCAGACAGTCCCTCAACCTGTACTCCATATATGTACTGATGAAATTTCTGGCAAACACAATAGCCAGTAGTTTTGCATCATGGCATATGGAAACACGGCCTCTGCCTTGCAGTAGACAAGCTCCTAAACAATCTTTGGGTGCATAGACTTGAAAGGTGACCAGCTTGTTGAGATCATAGAATCTGACTACTGATGCGTTACAGAACACTGTCACATTCCCATGACCACTGCCAAGCTACGCTCTTGATTAGCAATAGTCTCAGTGGAGCAGTCAAAGATGCTTCATCAGGGTGGTACTGCATAAGGAATGTAATCCCCAGGATCTTTTGTAATGCCTTAGGTCCACAGAGGTTTCATATTAGCTATGGCTTCAACCTTACTGTCATCTGGCCAGATTCCTTGTGATGAGACTGTTTTGTGTATTTTGGTGTTTTACCATGAATTGTATTTTATCCGGGTTGAAGTTGGTATTCTGTGCTTGAACACTTGTCTTCACTTTCTTCAGTATTTGATCATATCCTCCCTGAGTTGATGCTATCATACTATCTGCTATTCTAGAGATACCTGCAATATCTCCAAATGTTTCATTCGTTCTTTTGTTGAAACACTTCCCTAGTTGACTTTATTCCAAAAGGTAGACAGAGAAACTTGATTCTGCCCCAGGGAGTACTGAAAGGTCACAGTTCATTGGACTCCTTATCTAACGTTACTTGCCAATATCCATCTTTTTCATCGATTTATAGTGAATATGCTCTTACCAGCTAGTTGGCATTGGGCATCAGATGAAGAACTGCCCCACTTAGTACTGGTGTGGGGATAGACTAATGCTGCTTCAGATTAGCCTTATTAATATCCCTGGCATGCAAACAAATCCATATCTTGCTGCTTTTCTTCTGTTATGCACCAGTTGTTAACCCATAGATTGGCTATCAACCTTTTCCTTTTCTAAATGCCTGAGTGCATCTCTGGGTCTGTCACTACAGAAGGAATACTCCTGCAGCCATATATGACAGGGATGACTGATGAGTATGTATATATGTGATGCTTTTCACGGAATTCTGCTAGTCTCCTAAAAATATCTGGGTATTATGCAATCAGTTCTTCTTTAGTGCTGAGTGCCTTGGTACGTAGCAAACCTATTTTGCATATTAGGCTTAGCTCTGTGCAAACTTCCTGGTCCAGCAGCAGTGGTGTAGATAATGATGAAAAACTGAAAACTGCCCTTGTCCTTATCCTTGCTGCTATTAGTGTGAGTTCTCCTTCAGAGTCCATTTTGGAAAGTCCATCTGCTATAAGCACAACATCAGACGGTTATCTGGATGGGACCTGGTTATATCCTTTTCAAAAAGTGAATTGGTAACACATTCGCTCAAGCTTGATACTGGAACTAGAACTTTTTAGGTACATTCTTTTTATAAGTGTCGACTACCAAGGTTCTTCTGAGTGCCCTGTGCAATGTCTATTACCCTGTGATACTGTATCTACAAGAAGAGATTGTTCAAACTCTAGTTTAGCCAGAGATTTGTGTCTTTGTCTTTTGAGTAAGTTTGTTGTTCTGCACACAGAATAGTGATTTAATTTTCCGTGTTTTACTTCCAAGTCTGGGCAGACCCTGGTGTGTGTGTCTTACCACAATATGTGCACAGGTCTGAGCTACTGGTATGTCTGCTTTGCTCTGGCTCTCAGGTGGTTGAGCCCTGCCCATGCTGCTCTGAGTAATCATTTGTGTAACCGTCTGTATGAACTTGTCAGTATGTGTCCCAGACATGATTTATTGTCTCTTCGTGGTTTATAGATATCTTCAGAGCCCCTACTGCTTTTTGCAAGCCCAAATCAGGATCTCTCACAACCTTTCCTTTAGTCCTTTATCAGTGACACTGAACACATCTGAGTGTCATTTTCAGTGAATCCAAACTCAGTTTCTTGCCTCAGCTCTGTGACACACTTGTCTGTCTGCTCTTCCCCCTAACTGTGGGTGAGAACAGAAGGGATATCATTCAAACACATTTTCCTAGACATTGTTAAGACCACACCAAAAGTAAAAGCATCCCTGCTGTAAGAATGTGTTATAAACTTCCAGAGTCTCTTCTTTCACTGTGTAGAGTAAAATGGCTACTTTTAAGTCTTTATTATATATGTTCCTGAACTTTCATATAGATGTGGAAGGATTGTTCCCAATTCTTAGCAAAATTACCAAGGAAAGATGAGTGTAGAGGGGGGTGGTTTTCAACCCTGCATATTTGGATATGTTTAATGTGATGTCCTAGTTTAAATGCTTCACATGTGGCTTCATTTCTGTGTATTCACTATGTCAGAATGCTGTGTACCTTCTGTTTGGTTTCTGCTGATTTGTAGTGTCTTGTCTACATAGGTGCTGGAACTAGGGGTGCTGTAGGTGTTAACCACTGCCTTGCAGTGGTTTCCATTATATCCAGGGTTTACAGTTTGGTTCAGTGGTTCTCAGCACCCCCACTACACAAATTGTTCCAGCACCACTGTGTCAAGCAGTTGGCACCATTTACTGATCCACTGTGCTCCTGATGGAAAACAGCCATTCCTTCCTTCATGCAGAACGTGGTTACTTCTAACCACATGTCCTGACTTCCAGCATGGTCAGGGAGTCGAGTGTGTCATCTCTGGAAAATGCAGCAGCCCGTGTACTTCAGGAACCCAGAGTGAGTCTAGGAATATAAAGTCTAAACCACAGCTCTCTTTATTAGATACGTAACAAGTTGGCTTCTACAGACTGAGCATGCAGATGCTGAGCGTGCCTCATCATGTGAGACACCCTTCACAATGTGGGGCTCTATGGTGATTACACAGGGCTAATTTTAAAGGGACAGTACTGCATTATACATGTACCACTGGGATGCCCAGAGCCAGCTGGTACACGCCCTGGCTTAGAGGGGTGGGACCAGCCCATCAGGAAAAACATATTTCTGTACCTTCACTCCATAAAACCTGAGCTGAGTTTTAAGGTAGGGTAGCAGAGGTACTGACATCTGCACTTTCCTATGGATGAATCCACCTGCTCATGCAGCTATTGTACAGGCATGAATCCAATTTATATGTCTCTGCCCTCACAAGTGCAAGTCTTGTCTTACAAAATTCACATCTATCCTGCACTATTCTTATAACAGGAGCTCCCTGTGGGGACAATAAATCCCAAGAGAAAAGGGGCTGGATACTTCAGGAGATTGGAAAGACAATCCAGTGTCTTCCAACTTTAGGCTGTTGGTTTGAATTAATCCCAGGCTAACAATTACCATGTCATGGCTTATTATCCAATCAGTCAGTGGTGTCAATCAATTCCCCATAAGTGTAGCTACATTATAAATGCTGCCCTTACAAACAACCACTACTTAGTACCTTCCTGACTCCCCTGCCCCCAAAAACAATTGGTTGACACACAAATTATAGTGGGTGGAATAGGTATGGACCAGATCTACTCTTTTCAGCCTCTATCAGAGTTTAAGCTTCTGAGTAGCTAACTTTCTGCATTTGTTGGGGTGGATCTTTTAATGAGTTATAAATTAACAAATTTAAGTAAATGTAATAAAAATGACAACCAGGGGAAATTCTTATATATAAGACGCAGACTTATTTGGTTTATAATCCTTAATACTGGGCTGGCTACTTTATGGTGATTATCCTGAAAAATGGAAAGTTCAGCTTGTTTCTGAAAGTCACTGCCAGGGGCTGAAACAGATAAATTTCAGCAGCACAACTATTGAACTCTTATTAATAAAGATGAGTGTTTTTCCATTTGCCCAAACATGGAATTTGGGATGAATATGCTTAGAGTTTGTCTAAAGGCTTGTTTGATTATTTCAGGTAACAATCTATATCCACCACATGTTCTCCAGTAACTCTTACCTTTCTGCTGCAGTTGTTTCCCAGCTTGCCTTCTTTTCCTTCTATCAATAACATGGTATCTAATTCAGCTCATCCTTCTGTATTCTTGACTTCTCTTATTTCTCACATAGCTCTGTCTACTGCAGTTGGCTGAGAAGCTTTTTTTCTATTCCAGGAAAACGTCAAGATTTTGAATCCCCCTTTCTCTCCTCTCCCCCACTCCCCCATTCCAAACCAGGAAGAAATGTCAAGATGAAACCAAATTTCACCGTAATTTGATTCTCTGGTCATTCTCACCTCATCTGTTTTTCTCCTTTATTACCTATTGGAGACTTTGTGTTCTTTGTTATCCTTTTTTTATGTTTATCCCATCTTCTCCTACTCCTTTCTCTGGCACCAGTTTTCTTCCTCCAGTTTCCAGTTTTGTTGTAGTCTACATCTGGAATACTCTGGGAATAGCTAGTAAGAGCCTACACCGTGGGGGGCATCTAATCCCTCAGGCTTGTTGGATGTAAATGTAGTGGTAGGGTATGGCTCCACAGATTGACCAGAGATGTAACTTCAGAATAAGAGTTTGAGGGGAATTGTTGCAGAGATGTCAGGAATGTGTTGGGAAGCCCAGAGAATCATATTTGAGATGGACAGATGAAATGTATTTGAAAAATATACTATTATTCCACTGTTAGATATGGGGATGAAATATCCACTAGTTAAAAAATGTAAGAGCAAGGACTGTGTATGCTGAGGAGGCAGCATGCTCAGGGAAGGGTAGAATAATCTATATCATCTCCAATGACTTCCTGTTGCAAACTGAAGAAGCCGTATTAATTAGTTCTTCCCTTTTCCATGCAACCCTTCTCTGTGAGGCAAAGCCATGTCAACATGGGATTTTAGGGTGAAGGAGAGACAAATGAAGAATTGTAGCAAACTCCTGGAAAAATGCACCAAACCTCTGCGAATGGATTTTCCTTGTCACATATGATGTACCCTTAGATTGCTAGCATTCTCTGCTTTCCATCGACAAGTAGAGGAGAATTATTTTTTAGATGTAATAAAATGGAGATTTCTCTGAGATTCTGATTAATAATGTATTTCTAATCTTATCAAATAATTAAGTTAAGAATGAATGTCTGTCTTTTAAGTTAAAATCCTGAGATTTATGGAAAGTAAAGTAGAAGTCAGTGCTTAAGAAATATAATTAAAAAGGCAATTTTGGTTGGTCTTTGCAATCTTTTTAATCTCCAAATGCAAGACTTCAGCTGCTGTAATTGTAACTCATGAGAACCTTGACAAGGTCTGAGATTTTGATAGTCCCTGTAGAAAGTTCCTTGGTTCAAGCTCTTGTAATTTTAGAATCCTGTTTTTATTTTTGGTTTAATGGCAAACAAGATAAAGCATGTTTTTCCTCCTGCATAATCAAGACCTGAGGAGCCTACTGATTTGCTGTTCTTCCTCAACCTCTTAAGTTTTCATCCTCTTAAAAGAATCTGAGCGGGAATAAAGTCTATAAAGAAAGGAAGAAAAATCTGTTAGAGATAACTAAGACACCTTCTAAATATCAGATCACTAAATATCCTGCCACTTTGCTCTCATTTTGTTCTGTGTTCAGTATCTTCACTAGTGCCATTCTGGAATTAGTAGTAATTTCAGATTATGGCGTCTTGAGTAGAACTAGTTGGAACTCTTTTGAAGTCCAAATGCTTTGCAAAGATGTCTGTTTTGATCACCTTTTTATTAGGAAGCTTTTTGGTCCAGGGTTCTTTCTAGATAAACTTTTTAAGTTGTGTGTAGTTTCTGGTCATACCCAGTAGCTTCATAATTATTGTACTTGCCTGTGATGTGGGAGACCTAGATTCAAGTCCTTGCTCTGCACAATTCAAGGTGATCTGGGATTAAAATTTTTGCTTTGAATCAGGAAAGTGACAGCTTGACTCTTAAATACTAAAAAAGTGGTGGTGGTGATGATAGATGTCTAGCTGAGCTTCAGGTTTGGATAGGAGCTGGCTGTAATTTAATGTAGACAAGACTGAGAATGTTGGTGGGCTAGGGAAGCCATCAAAAAAACCTGACAAATTTATACTGGTGCCCATTAGTGATGGAATGCAAACACCATTTCTAAACAGGATTAACATTTGGGGATGCTGTTAGGTCCTGGGCTACTCCTGGATGTCCAGATAGCGGCTGCAGCCACAAACACTTTTTTCCATCTGTACTTAGAACAGGTCGCACATCTTGCTTTCCTGCAAACATTGCCTCAGTTGTCAGTTTGTCACCTTGGATTAGATCACTATAATACGCTTAATATGGGGCTGCAATTTGGGGTCTCTCAGAGGCTTAAGATAGTCTAGAATACTGTACCTTGCTTATTGTGGAGTTGCATGCTGGAAGCACATTGGATCAGTGCTTCATATTCTACACTAGTTTTTAATAAACTTCAGGGTAAAATTCCAGGTGTTGGCTTTAAGTTAAAGCCAAAGTGGCCTGGGATCTGGTTACCTGAGAGTTCACATCTCTCCCTTTTGACATACTGCCAGAGTTGAGAACAGTAGAGGTACTGGAGCTTTGAGTAAATGAGAAGGAATTGCTAGAAGGATGTTCCTTGTGAATGGTCCTGCGTTTTGGAATTTGTTGTCCCACACCCTGGATTCCAGAGTCTAGATCTCTTAACTTGCTTAAGACCAACTTCTGTTTTCTCTAGGGCTGTAGAGGAGGGGGTGGGCTGAGGTGGGTATATTTATGGGATATCTTTTTTTTTTCTTTGAGTGTGACCTCTCTTAATTTATGCAATAGTGTACTGAATACGTGTCTAAAGATATATATTTTAGAAGTATGAAGAAATTAATAAAAAATACTCCCCGTTACAGAGAACTTCTAAAGCTCTTTCTGTCATTGTTGGTTTCTCAGTGGGTCCCTCTCTCACTGAAGGGGAGATTTTCATAAGTGCACAAATGGGAAGATGTCTCCTAAGTCCCTTATCTTCAGTTTGAACCTTCTCAACCCCTCTTTCAGCTGCATATCCATATGCCCAAATCTCCTACCTAGACATAGTTTTTTTTTTTTTTTTTCACTGAAAAATTCAGTTTTTGCTTGTCCTGAGGAGAGGATGTCTGGCCAAGGGGAAATTCTCCCAGAAGCTCTATCTAATGATTAAATGATAGTGGGCCCTCTACAGGAGGATGACATACTAACTAAAGGGACCAACTGTGTCAGAGATTAAAGGGAGGATGAAATCTTGAGTCAGTTGGTCATAAACCTGTCAGTGGTCAACAGGGAGATGATAGACTGACACTGAGCCGAGCAGTATTGCTGATTTGAGTTCCAGGCAAAGCAACTCTACTGGCTGGAGAAAAAGTTATAGATGAGCACAATTCAATTACAAGTAATTGTTGGTATCATCATGAGGTCATGCAGTTGGCTCACGCTGCAGGCAACCTCAGCTATGAGAAGACCCCAGACAGGATTCTGGGCTGCTTCTACTGATCTAGGATCCAACACGAGATCAAAGACTTTTGCTGCTTCTGGCCTTTAGGGTCAATGAGCTGTCACTTAGGAGTGGCTAGTGCTCCTCTAGTCCCTCTGATGGTGGGCATTCTATTTGAAAGAGTAGGGATGGATCTGCACAGACCTTTCAAAAAGAGTTCAGCCAGATATAGGTGTGTACTAATCGTACATGATTACGCCAGCCAATATCTGGAGGCAAACCCACTGCACTCCCCAAAGCAAAAAGGATATTGCAGCACAGCTGCTAAAGGTCTTTGTCATAGTCAGCGTGCCTAAGGAGACCCTAAGAAGTCATGGTACCAACTTTATGTCCCATGTGATGAAAGACAAGACGTGTGATCAATTAAAACTGAGGAGTATATAAATGTCCTATCATCCTCAGACTGATGGTCAGGTCCAATGGTTCAAGCAGACCCTGAAAATTATGTTAAAGTTTATTGTTGCATATCCCAGCCACTAGGATCAACTGATCCTTCCCATTTTATTTGCCATTTGTGAGGTACTCCAATAATCTACTTGATTTTCTCTGTTCAAACTTTATACTGCAGACAATACCAGAGTGTTCTGGACCTTTCCTATGAGATGTGGAGGAAAAGACTCCTAGAACACAGTACTATACAATATGTACTGAAGCTCTGGGAAAAGTTTGAAATGCTGGGGGCATTTGCAAAGAAAACCTCCTTTATTGACCAATAGACCCCTATAACAAAGGGACACACACGTGATATTTAAACCTGGGGATTAGGAACTTGGCCGGTAAATTGAACTCTATACTGGGGAATAGGACAAGTGGCAAGGACTGTATATCATAAATCAGGGTGGGACTAGCCAGATCAGGATGTGGCAGAGCAGAGGCCTGAGTGAGTGTGGAGGCCTGCCTTGGGGGGGGGGGTGCCATGGGGAAGGAACTCAATTACGGTGCTCTAAGTGCTTTCCTAGCTAACAGAGTTTTAAGCAAAGAAAATTTTGTATTTCACCGATATTGCTCCTCAAAGCAAACGTGCCATTAAATTTATTTACTATATTGTTTATGTATAGAAACATTTCAATTCACCATGTCAGTAAGTCTGCATTGCCATTACACTGTCAAACATATTCGTGTTCTACAGAAGCATATAAGGCATAACACTGCAGCAGGATGCACTGCTTTTTGGTGATTTGGGTGTAAAAAGCAACCCTACTTGCACCTCAAATGCAAGAGTAAACAGATTTGATGCATTGTGTCTTGTTATGTCTGCTTCTGTCAACATGTGGCATTGTGTGGCTCCAAATAATGTGATGTGAGCTGTAACATATTACTGAGACTTAAAAACACTTTTGAAGTCTGCATAATGACAGATGGAGTAAAATGGATTGCTTTTGCTCCTTTCATATATTCTTGCTATATGACTTATGTAATATTACTGTTAAAATAAAACAGTCACAATATTAAGATTTTATGGGTGGGGGGAATAGGAGCCCTGTACTCCAAATATGAAGTAATTAGAATGGAAGACATAGGCACAACTGTAAAAGAATCTTTAAGTGAGACACAATACCCTTTCACATCTAAAGGCAGTCCGTTCCTCATGCCTACAGCTGAGGAGAGAGCAAGGTAGTGAAAAATAGATAATGTGATGGAGCACTGCCCTCCAACACACACCCTCATGGCCTGGCAGGTGCATTACATTCAGTACCCCTTCAGCCTCTTTCAACCAGTTACCCAGATAAATTTGTTCAATATATGGGGTCTGATTAATTAAATCTTTTCACAACGTGAAACTCATCTTGTTAGTTGCCCAAGTTCACCCTAAACTAGGTCCATACAATTCCTGGTCAACTCTCACTCCTGTTCAGAGGACCAGCAGCTGCCTTCCTGAAGTGGAATGGTACTACTCCATAATGGTCACTGTCTTGAAAACAGGAGTTGAGAGCTGGATTGTAATCCTTGGAGCTAGATTGTAAATTAGCCAGTCCCTTTCTCTCTCAAACTATGAGTCCCCAACTTGTCTCCTGGAATAGGGCATACATAAATTAAATGGAGTCTAGATGACATTGCTATAAGGTGGGTGAATATGGTCTTTCAACCAGTTACTAAAAGAGGAGTTATCAATGGTTTGCTGCCACAGTGGGAAGGCATACTTAGTGGGGCCATGCAGGGCTATGTCCTCGGTCCAGTACTAGTGAATATTTTCATTAATGACTTGGATAGTGGAATGAAGAGTGTACTTATGAAATTTGTAGATGACACCAACTTGATGAAGAGGCAAGCCTATGTGACTGGGGACTCCCTACTAAAGATAACTGACAGGCCGGTCACCAGAGCTGATCCAGATAACAGAAGGGTGTATTGTCTGCCACAGAATATTGGCCTTAGGCTGAAAAGGATCCTAATTGGAGCGGGAAAGAATCCACTGATTGTCCTTCATGTGGGAACAAAGGATACTACTCGATTCTCATTGGAATGTCTCAAGGAAGACTTCACTAGACTGAGAAAGATACTTTATGAAATAGAGGCCCAGGTGTTCTTCAGTGTGATTCTACCTGTCCCTAGAGGAGGAGTGCAAAATGAAGACAAGATGGATCAGGAAGTGCTGCTATAATGAGGGCTTTGGGATGTTTGACCACTACAAGGCATTCAGAGATAGAGGAATGGTCTCATGGGATGGACTCCACCTGAGCAGGGAGGGAAATAGACAGCTGGCATGGAGGTTGGCACAACTGATTAAAAGAGATTTAAAACTAAATTCAGGGAGACAATTGTGAGATGCTTATGTAATTTCCATGCCTGATGCTAATAGTGAGCAGGAAGAAAATTAAGTAAGAGGATATAGCAATGGAGAAAGGAACAATAGAGTATACGAGAATGGACAACAAGAGGAAAGACAGTACCAATACCAATGACCGTTAGCGAGATAGGCAATATTGGCAGTAAAATGACTGCACTGGGTGAGGAATCTAGGTGAAACCAAGCAGGAATAACCAATGCAAGGAGTCTGGGTAACAAAATGGAGGAACAACAAGTACTGATTCAGGAAGTGAAACAAAATATTATAGGAATAATGGAAATATGGTGGAATAAGACTCATGACTGGAATACACATAGTGAAGAGTAAGTGCTGGTCAAGAAAGATGGGAATAAAAATAAAGAGGGTGGAGTAGCACTGCATATGAATTATGAGGTAGACTGTAAAGAAATTAGAAGTGATGGAATATCTAAAATGAAACCTGTCAGGGTCAAAATCACTTTAGGGAAGAAAGGTTCCACTGGTACAGTGGTTGGGGTTTGCTACAGTCCCCTGGGATCCAATCTGGGTATTGATAGAGATTCTTTAATGGAATAAATACGAGTGGGATTTGTGTGATTAGGGGAGACTTTAATTTCCCAGATATAGATTGGAGGACAAGTACTTCTAATAATTATAGGGTCCAGATATTCCTGGATGTGATAACTCACAGGTTTCTTCATCACCAAATAGTCAGCAAACCAACAAGAGGTGATGCCAGTTTAGATTTACTATAGGTAAGTAGCAAGGACCTAATAGAAGGGAACTGGTGGTAGAAGGCAACCTGGGTTTGCATGATCACAAATAATAATTCAGTTTAACCTAAATGAAAGGATAAATAAAAGTTAGTCTTCAACTAGGGTCCTTGATTTCAAAAGGCCAAGCTTAAAAAAAAATAAGGGAATTATTTAGGGAAGTGTACGGGCTTAAAGAACTCCAGGATCTGACTGCAGAAGAGGCCTGGAATTACTTTAAGTCAAAGCTGCTGAAATGATCTGAAGCCTGCACTCTAAGCAGGGGTAGAAATCATAGGGAAGGATTGCAGACCAAACTGAATAAGCAAGCATCCCAAAGAAGTTAAGAGAGAGCCCACAAGGAAGAGACTGAAACGCAAGAAAGGCTACCTCTTGGAGATCATAAAATGTATGTGAAAAGTGAGAACTGCCAAAAGTCAGTGTTGGACCTTGCAAAGGAAATAAAAACCAATAGTAAAAGGTTATTTAGCCCTATAAAGAAAAGAAGTGGGACCACTAAGAACTGGCAGTGGGGTGGAGATTAAAGGTAGTCTAGGTATAACCTAATAAATACTTTACCTTGATTTTTAATAAGAGTAATGAAGTGCTTCTGGACAATGGCAGGATGGAAAATGGGAATGAAGATATGAAAATAAATTACCACATCTGAGGTGGAAGCCCAATTCAAATAGCTTAATGAGACTAAATTGAAAGGGAAGGGCAGGGATGGACAGTCTCCAATCAATAACATTAAAGGAACTGGCACATGAAACTGTAAGCCTACTGGTCAGGGATACGGTGACCAGATGACAAGAACAAAATATCGAGACACGTGATGGGGAAGCCACAGGCTCATCCCCCTCCCCCACCACCAAGGCTGGCTCTAGGTTTTTGCTGCCCCAAGGGCCAAAAAAAAAAAAAAAAGGCCAGAGTGCCTCCAAAGCAAAATATCGGGACAAATGGCGTCCTGAACGTATATCGGTCGGGACGTGGGACAAACAACTAAATATCGTGACAGTCCTGATTTTATTGGTACATCTGGTCACCCTAGTCAGGGATGGTATAAGTTTATTGTTCCTGCCTCAGCGCCAAGGGCTGGACTAGTTGACCTCTCATGGGCATTCCTGCACTCCATAGTTCTAGTAAACGGTCACTCTCTTTCTCTCTGTCTCCTTAGTGCAGCCCTCCTCTGGGAGCTGGGTAATTTGAAGCAGTTCTCTCTCTCCTTAAGATAGGAGTGCTTAGCTCTTCTCCTTATTCCTAGGCATGTGTGTGTGTTTCTCAGGACCTTTCAAAATCTTGATGGGCTGTGCTACATGATGCAGAGTTGTTGATGCTTAGGAACCAATACCCTTAAGGGGCAGACTACTCCATCACTGATACTAAGGGGCCAAATTTTCAGAGAAGCCTCCTAAACTACAAGTATTCAAAAGTGGCTCAGAAAAACAGGCTTTTGTGCATAAAGTAAATAATTGTGGAGGAAGGATGGACCAAGGCATGATGCTTGGACTCAAGAAGAGAGTTCATTCTCTGGCTGTGCAACAGACTTCCTGGGTGAATTTGGACAAGACATTTAATCTCTGTGCCTCAGCTCTCCATTTGTGAAATGGAAATAAAATGTCCCTAGCACTCAGAGAGGTAGGGAGGATAAATCTAAATATTTAAAAACTGGCCAGATAAGTCAGACATAAGCCATTTAAATAACTAGCTAGCCAATGTGCCCATTGTGCAAAATGTAGTTTATGCATTAAAAAGGGAGGGTTTTTTGGTAAGCTTTGCAAACCGCTTAAGAGGCTTATTTGAAAAGTCCTACCATGTGGTGTCTTATTTTATCTATGATAGTTATGCTGGAAGATGCCAATGGCTGCCATCACATGCATCTTTGATCCAATGATTACTGTAGATCTTGTTAGAGCCAGTGGTTGAGCCAAACACTCTTTTGGGGTCAGTGGAAGGTGCAGTTAAGGACCTTTAAATATTAGACATCTGGAAACAATGGAGGGGACTGGCCAAGGCAATGGGGTGTAGAACAAGTCAGGGTTAAACAACATGGTCTGAGGGTTTGTGTGGTGGCAAATGCAAGGTCTAGAAGTTTGGATTTGCAAGCTGTCAATGTTAGAGGCAAGAAGCAGTTGTGAGGGAGATCCTAAAAAGAAGCAGAGAGATGGCGCTTCTTGAGCACGCAGCTGCAGCTATGGCACTGGGGGGGATTTCTGAGCAAAGAAACTGCCTGCAGTTTTGTTTCTACAGTCTTCAAGGAAACAGCATTTTGTGTATAATCCAAATAATCGAGATTTCACTAGGAATATACCCGTCTTATATAAGTGATTTCTTCTCCTAAAAGAAACAACCCTTCAAGGTCTCTAATATTAGCTAACAAGTCAGGCCAAAGGGCCAACACCCTTTTTTTTTTCTTTTTTTTTTTTTTAATACTCAAAGAGCACCATATTCTTTCACTCTGAATTACTTTCATTTTAGATTATGGAAAACAAAAAATAATAAATATGAAATCTTACAGAGAAGTGTGTGTATCTTCTCTCCATAAAAAATGAGGAATCCAGTGGCACCTTCAAGACTAACAGATTTATTTAGGAATAAGCTTTTGTGGGTAAAAAACCCACTTCTTCAGATTCATGGAGAAAGTGTGTTTTTTTTTTTTATATACCCATGAAAGCTTATGCCCAAATAAATCTGTTTAGTCTTGAAGGTGCCACCGGACTCCTTGTTGTTTTTGTGGATACAGACTAACACGGTTACCCTTCTGATATTTTTCTCCATAGGTCACTGCGGCTCTGAGAACAAAATTGCTGTTGTCATTGGAAATGTAAAGCTGCAGTACACATACACAAGAGGTGTCACATTTTCATAGCTACTAGCAGTTATCTGCTGTGAACATTTTAAAAATTGGGCTGCCATGAAAAAAAAATCCACCACATCCCAGGTCACATGTCCTTGCAGAGGAAAGAGGTAAAGGTGGGGAGAACCTGCTCATTTGTTTTCCACTTCAACAATACACTTTCTAATAACCGTAGCCAAGACCGAATGTGACACCACTTAGCAAACAACTTCAAAAGGTTTAAATTTTGTTGCTATAAAATAAATTGCACATGGGAATAACACATCTGTAATTTGAAGTGGAAATTGGGGCAAAGGCTTTTATGAGCGCTAGCAATGGCTAGTAGGAATGATTAGCATTTTTAAGGGGAAGCCCATCAGAGAGGCATATGAAACCAGCATTCCCTTCATTATGATGACTGAATATTCAGAATATTAACATGAGTCTTCTCATCCACTCCCAGCAGCTCACTGTTACATTGGAAAATAAAAGGCCTGATTCTCTGATGCCCTGCCAGTGTAAAGTGGGTTTAAATGCCATCATTCTGAGTAGGTAGTGTCTGATGTCCGCTTTGCACTGGTGCAAATAACTACACAAGGTGCAGGACAACGGAGACTCAGGACCAATATTAATAGGGGTTTTGTTTTTTGTAAAGACAACATTTGACCTGATTCACGACTGCATTATAACACTCTCTTTATTTTTTAATGTTCAATTTTACTGCAATCAATGGAGTTAGTCGTGTAAATCCACAACAATATAGTGATGAGTCTCTTAACTTTAAGAGCAATTAAGGTGTCTCTACTAAAGAGTGGATAAGTCTTCAAGTGTAATTGTACACTGTAAAACAACCTTTTCCTCCAATCTTACACTATCACTGTGATGGGTGGTATAAATGTCTGGACTGGAATAAAATAGAATCTGAGTCTCTCTAGGCACTGAAAATAAAAAGTGAGGGTTTTTTTTTTCCTACAGGTAAAGAATATCCTAATAACTTTGTGTCATTAACAGAAGATAAGGTCAAAAACTACACTCTTTTCCGTAGATGGGTGGAATAACTTGGGAGCTCAGAAACCAGTATGGCTCATCATGGAAGAGAAATGAAAGAAGCAGGAGGTATGGCAGGTGGAATTGCAGCGGAAACAAAAACCTTTGAGTGAAACATGATGATGCCAGAATCCAGCTGTCTCTTCCCTGGATATTATTATTATCATCACAAAACCTAAGATATAGAATTTCATGAAATGGCCTCTTGTAAGCAATGGTACAGAGAACAGGCTGAAAGCTGATAGAAATATATCAGTCATTGAGAAGATAAGTTAGAAAACAAAACCTTCTCCCAGGAGCAAGAATGCAGGTTCTCTGTGTTGCTCTAAAACCTAACGCTTTTTGAAATTTAGCGAAGAATGTTATACAATGGGAACTAAAATGATGGTCCCCTCCTACCCACCATGAACAACAGAGGAAAGTGGCTGCTGGCACTTTTGATGCCATATCAGCTACATGGACTGTATATGTCAAAATATTTTTAAAGACATTGATAGATCTAGGATAGGTTTTCCCCATGCTTTCTGAAGTTGTGATTTAGTGAACCATTTATGGCCAAACCCTGAACTGAAGCGCAAGAAACTAAAAAAAAATAACTATATAGCACTTCTCATCTTCAATATACTCAAACTTAGCAATATGAATTGCAAGAGAGGAAATTGGGAAACCAGTAAAAATATGGCCAGGTTACAAGATTTGATATGTTTCAACTCCATCTTTTCCCCTGCCCTCTCCCTGCCCCCCACTTGACTATTGACTACAGAATTCTTTTGCATTTCCCTTTTTTTTCCCCAGTGGCATTTTCTTTGCCTGACCCAAATTCTTCTGATCTGTCTTATCAGTTTTATAGTGCTGTAACTTCACGGGATTCAGTCGAGTTCTCATGATTAACACAGGTATAATAGAGAGCAAAACAGGCCTATGGACTTTACAGAACTTCATATTGTGATAGTGGTTAGAGATCCTAATCAAGAGTCAAGACCCCATTGGGCTAGGTATTGTATACACTCACCTACACCCTGAAAAGACAGTGACCTTTCATAATCTGGATAGCACTGAGCTGAAGTGAATTAAGTGAGCAACAGAGGGAATACTTTGGTCCATAGTGTCAAGGCAGAAAGAAGCAACCTTCCCCATCATGTTCTTTGTCCAATATTTCATGTTTACTTTCATCAGTGTCAGCATATCACTTGTGGGCACACTTCAGCAATGTGCTCCCAGAGTTATTTATGTACTACATTTATGTTTGCCATGTCTTTTATTTAAGGATGCTTCTAAAAACATTTTTTATAAACTTGACATGGGTCATTATTCATCTTTGTTATATGGACAGTGTACTAGTTACTTGGCAGCCAATACACGATTTATTGGAAGAGGGCTCTCAATGCTTGCAGCACCTGTTCCTCAAAATTGTTTGAAGTGGAAGTGATTTCCTGTTTCAGAGTCATGTATACTGTTTTGATAATGTTTTTCTGTAAATATTTTGTTACTTAATATTGAGAGCACAGGTCCCCAATGAAATCTCAGATGGGGAGGGGCTGTGCTACCAACCAAATGACAAACATAAATCCGTGTTATTGAATACAAAAATATGGGATTTGATTTAAAATGTGCTTAAGGCTCTTTCCTTTCAAGCTGTGTATTTGGAGATTGAATGGCTTTTCTATTTTGTTTTGTTTTTCACTCCCTATCTTTATATGTGCACCTGTCAATTGTTGTATATTTTTATTCCTTCGTTCTTCCTATGTCTTGGTGGATGAACTATGTACTGATGAATATTGGCAGCAATTGGGTAACATTTATCAGAATACTATATACTGTGTGTTGGACATTTCTTTTGCTATTGTACATAGTTTTTGTGGGCAGTATTTACACTGACTTAAGTTCTGAGAAGCTCTTATGTATCATAGAAGTTAGAGAGGGGAAAAAACTGTTAGGTAATCTAGTTGATTCCCAAGGCACATGGAAATATGCAGTATGTATATCCTCCAGTATTTTGTTCAACATAATTTAAATTATTCATCTGATAGGACTTCTACTGTCCCTTTGGGAGATTATTCGACAGTCAGACCTAATGCTAAGACATTTCTCTTGGTGTGCAATTTAAATTTACCTTTGGTCACTCTTGGCCCAGAGGTCTTAGCAATATGCAATCCTGACATCTGCAAGTTAGAATCCTAACTTCCTAGGGCTCTGTCATTCCCTGAATTGGGACATCATGACTCTTCACGTGGATGTAACCATACTCAATATGAATGGAGTGGGGTGCTGTTCACCTCAGCACTGCTGCAGATCTGTGGTTAGCAGTGAGTGAACTCAATAAGGATCTAGGAAGGGGCAGGGAAGTATATCATACCTGGCACAAACTGGCACAAACATAACGTAACCTCAGGTTGCCATTCATGGGGAGTTCTTGTGCTACAGTACCTTGTTGAATACAGATGGTCTGAAACATGTGCTTGAGTGTGATGCATCGGAGCCTTGAAGGGAAGATCATGGATCAGCTATCAAAATATTGGATGCTTCTTTGGATTGGACACTCCCATCTTTTTGCTACCCACCTCTTATAGCTGCATATAGTGTTTTCCTACTGAGATGCCTTTAAAGTATTTGTGTTAAAATATTCCAAGAGCATATGCCTGACTGCACATAAAAGTTGTATCTACAATAAAGACTGTTGCTTTATCTAGTATTTTCTCATTTTTGTCAAACATGATATTTTCCAGGTAAAGATTTCTTAGAATTTATGTGGAGAGGAGGAGGAAGGATTATATATCAGATACTTAAAAGGAGAAAACCCTTCTGAATGTTTGCTTCAAACATCCCATTTCCTAAAGGAACCTATAGATTTTTGTAATAAATATGCCTTGGATCCAGTTCAGTATAATTCCATTGATTTCAGTGCATTACAGAGTTTTCTCCAGTTCCATTCTTCCTCTCTTTTTATTTCTTTTCCTTTTTAGACATATTTCCTCTCAATAAGAAATGAAACAGTTCTTCAAGAAGGAAACAAAATATAATGCCTAGCATTCCATATAAAAACTACCTGTGTATATTCTTACCTTGTGTGCTAATCTTGGGGATGATCCATCTGTGCTTTACTTTACTGTTCCAGCAACGTTATTTAAATGTTCACACAGCCCCTTGTGACAGGACACACAGAATAATTGTTGGCTATTTTAAACCTTTTCACTATATGCGTATTCTGTAGTAACTGTTAAGGAGACTAGTATTTTCTAACACAGAGTGGTATCTGGGACTGTCACTATCTTTCCCTATACTGTACTTGGAATAGGAGATTTCCACGGCAATTGTGTCTAATGGTTGGCAAATGTTGACTAACATAATATCTTCTATTATATGCATTAATTACTAGATTCTGCCACTTCTTGCTTACACTGAGCAGTACCCTACTCTACAAATAGTCACAGTGTGCCTTCTTGTGAAGTAAAGGATAGATCCACAAAATGATTTAGAAACCTAAATTGAAAAAATAGATTCCCAAAACCTGTGCTCAGCTTCTGCTTAAGCATGGTGGCACCTAAGCTCCCTAGGCACCTATATCTCTGTTGATGAAGTTCTGTAGGTGCCTAAAAATCTGCTGCTGGGCATCTACACAGATGCCTCAGTCCAGGCACCTGGATGCCTAGCTCGTTCCCAACCCACGGTTGGGTCCTTGACTCCCCCACCCCATATTGTTTGTGGGACCAAATCTGTTAGCCTCAGAGACTGCCTAACAGATTGGACTCCATACAAAACACAACAAGATGAGGTGGTTGTCTCCATGCCCTCCCTTATAACTTGCAGCTTGATGTTTAGTGCACTCACCGAAGATGTGGGAGACCTACATTCAGTTCCCCCCTTTGTCTGATCTGAAGCAAGAACTTGAACCCTTGGCTCCCACCTCTCACAAAAGTGCCCTACCTACTGGCCTATGGGATATTCTGATATGGGTCAGTCTCAGTCTCTCTTGTTGAAGCTGTTCCACTGTGTATAAATATTTAAAAGTTTATTGGGCCACAGAGATGGTGAGAATGACTCTATAACCCAATGTTAGGATACTCCCCTTATATAAAGGCAACCCAAAGTCTCTGTTTCAATGGCAGAGTTCACAGCTGTGAATCCCAGGCAGAGGGAGGTCTCCCCTTCAGAACTGGAGTTAGGCCCCACCCCTTTCCTCAGCATTTCATAGTGCCTGGCTAAAGAGAATCACCATTCATCTTGTCAGCTTCTGTGGATCCCATTCCTAGGTGTCTAATTCTTCCCCATGCATTATACAGGGAGCCTGCATGCTTAACTCAGGGCTGTGGATTCCAATAGACAGCAGGACATTAAAACATTGAATCCAAAGCTATGTCTATACTATGAAGTTTGGTCAATGCAAGTTACATTGGTGTACAGCCACCAAAGCTTATATAACACTCTCTGGCACATGTAGACTTGGCTGCTTATGATGGTGCTGTGTGAACTCTGCATCAACGTAAGCATTCCTAGTACGTCAGGGTAAAGCTCAATGCACTCTTGGTAGGCATCCCATTGTGCCCCACACCGCTGTCTGGGGCTGTCATAAATATAAAGGGAAGGGTAAACCCCTTTAAAATCCCTCCTGGCCAGAGGAAAACTCCTCTCACCTGTAAAGGGTTAAGAAGCTAAAGGTAACCTCACTGGCACCTGACCAAAATGACCACTGAGGAGACAAGATACTTTCAAAAGCTGGGAGGAGGGAGAGAAACAAAGGGTCTGTGGGTCTGTCTTTATGCTGCCTTTGCCGGGGATAGACCAGGAATGGAGTCTTAGAACTTTTAAAAAAAGAAAAGGAGTACTTGTGGTACCTTAGAGACTAACCAATTTATTTGAGCATAAGCTTTCGTGAGCTACAGCTCACTTCATCGGATGCATACTGTGGAAACTGCAGAAGACATTATATACACGTAAGTAATCTAGCTAGGTACGTGTTAGATTATGATTTCTTTAAATGGCTGAGAAAAGAATTGTGCTGAATAGAATAACTATTTCTGTCTGTGTATCTTTTTTGTGACTTAAGTTTTTGCCTAGAGGGATTCTCTATGTTTTGAATCTAATTACCCTGTAAGGTATCTACTATCCTGATTTTACAGAGGGGATTTCTTTACTTCTATTTACTCCTATTTCTATTAAAAGTCTTCTTGTAAGAAAACTGAATGCTTTTTCATTGTTCTCAGATCCAAGGGTTTGGGTCTGTGGTCACTTATGCAAATTGGTGAGGCTTTTTATGCAACATTTCCCAGGAAAGGGGGGGGGTACAAGTGTTGGGAGGATTGTTCATTGTTCTTAAGATCCAAGGGTCTGGGTCTGTAGTCACCTAGGCAAATTGGTGAGGCTTTTTACCAAACCTTGTCCAGGAAGTGGGGTGCAAGGTTTTGGGAAGTATTTGGGGGGGAAAGACATTTCCAAACAGCTCTTCCCCAGTAACCGGTATTTGTTTGGTGGTGGTAGCGGCCAATCCAAGGGCAAAGGGTGGAATATTTTGTACCTTGGGGAAGTTTTGACCTAAGCTGGTAAAGATAAGCTTAGGAGGTTTTCATGCAGGTCCCCACATCTGTACCCTAGCGTTCAGAGTGGGGGAGGAACCTTGACAGGGGCAGTGACTTTGGGACTTTTTTTGTTGTGCTTGAGGGATACTAGTGTGTTGCCCAGGGATCTCTGGGACCATAGAGAATCAAGTTCCCACCATACCTCTTTATACATCCCATAACACTTTTTACATCCCATAATTTTGTGCCTCTTTTAATGTCCCCACAGTCCCTCCTAGTGCTTTTTGGTGTCTGTTAGCTATCTCTGGGACAGAAACACAAAGCCTGCAGAATTCAGCATGCTTCTCTTGTGTATGGCTAATACAAGACCACGATTCACCAGTATTTGCACAACGTGAGGTAGCACTGTTACAACTGGGATTATGATGAGGGCAATGCAGAGATGGTAGAGCACAATAACTGGATGTTGAGGGATCCAGTGAAAAATATTCCAGGCTGCTGCTGGTGTTCACACTGTGGACTACCAGTTCTGTGCCTGAGAAACAAGAACCAATTGGTGGGATCACATCATAATGCAGGTAGAGAATCCATGTGCATATCTGTGGTATTGATATGGTGCCAGATTCTGTATCTCTTAGTTATACTGTACCAAATTTAAAAAAAAAATCTAGTAGCTTACTGTAAGGATCAGAGGCTGAGTCCCCCAGAGAAAAGCAGGATCACCTAGAGTTGCCATTTGTCCAGGTTTTCCCAAGATTTTCCCTTTTTTGAGATAGCTGTCTTGGGAAATCTGTAAGGGTGCTCAGCACACACTGCCAGCTGTCCATCTTTATGGGGTCTATGTCATCCCTGATATTCTGGTGTTTTGTACATCAGAAGTGGCAATCCTAAGGTCAACAATTTCTAGATCTAAAATAAGAATGGTTTTATTTCATTTAGAAGTTTCACAAAATTCAACTCTGAACAGAGGTCTCCCTCCATTCTAGCTTCCATTAATTAATTATGCTCCCTGAAAAGCTACCAAAGTCTGCTTGGGATCATTTTACTCTCTAGCTCCCCTTTGTCAATCATAACAATGCCCATGTGCACTTTTTGCACAAGAAACTCATATAATTTTGTTGGAAATGTAGCTCTAGGAATTTTTTTTTTTAAATAACATCTTTATTCTGCTCAGCGGGGATGCAAAGAGCATTTACCATCTTAGAATTAATTCGTCTAAGTTTCATTTTTGTCACACTTCAACAAACACTGTTGTGAATTTTTTACAGGGTTTGTCAATTAATGTGGATGTGTTACAGTGAATATAAATATGGGCTGTCATTAGATGTTCTTTTGGGTGGAAAATAAAGTTGATTGAAGTGAAACTTAAAGGTTGATTTCAATATTTTTATTCACATCCTTCTACTTATGAATATATTTATCAAAAGGACAGTATCACAATGAAAATGATACATTTAAATATATTTCTCTACTTGTGTTACTAATAACACCTTGGATTACTAATACTAAATAAAATTAGATATCTAATTTACTTTTCACCTATTAAACTGTTTGATTACTTATGCTTTTTGGACAATTGATTGCATATTTAAAGGTATTTAGTATTAAAAATGCAAAGAGACACCTAACAGATTTTGAAAATGGCCAATCAATCCTATCAATTGAAATCAATGGGAGTTAGGCGCCTCTCTGCATCTTTAGGCATCTAACTGCCTTTAAGATTCTGTCTATAATACTATTTCTATAAAGTCAATGGGAAGGATCCTGTGGATTTCAATGAGAGTTGGGAGAGTGTTTAATTTTACTTTTGTTGTGAGTTTCACTTTCTAGTTCTCGTGCACAGATCCATTAAATGCATTTCCAGGATTACAGGGAAATGTGATAATGCAACTTCTCTCCCTCCCCTAACACACACACCCCTTGTTTTCACAACCTTCTGTTAATCCTGAAACCAATTCAATTCATGTTGCAGTTTTCTGGGCCTAGTTACAGTATCTGATGTATTTGATGGTGTCCTTTTTATGACTGTGGGACTATAATGAACTGAAATTTATAAAATAATGTTTGCATAAAAGAGAGAATATTTTCACAAGATAAATCTTTTGAGGGATTATTGAATCAATGTCTTTATTACTGTAGACAATAATCAGTGGTAAAAGATTTTGAAGACAGTCTCCATTTCATCTTCAAAATTAATTCACCATGCACCTTTGGAAAAATCGATAGTTCAAGGCCAATGCTGGAAGTTTGGTATATAGTAATAGTATCACTAATAGCGGCAGAATCAAAAGAAAGAAGTGGTGCCATAAGGTTACTCAAGTGTAGGAGCAGAATCTTTAGGCGAAGGTAGTGCATAAGGGTATTATACCCCCCCACCCCAGAAAAGAGATGCCATGAGCATAATGTTACTCTTCCTCTTCATATGATCACAAATCTCATTATATATAATATTCTTCTGAAAGCCCTATCTCCATGAGTCATGTGACTACATAACTTTCAGAGAATTTCAGGTTTCATTACAAAAAAAAGTTTCTAACTCTCATGATGGCAAGGAATGCCTAAAAGCACGAACCCTAAAGGCTTGAAAAGCCAGAAGTCAAAAAAAAAAAAAACCCACACGTGTCTTGAAAATCATGATATTTAAAAAAAAAAATTATCATAGTTTTAGGGGCCTGATTCATCATTTTGAAACACTCGAGGTTTTCAGTATTGGGTGAGAGAGGCAAGGCTCTGCCAACTTCACACCCACTCCTCTACCCAAGGTTCAATTAGCTCACACGCAAATGCAAAGAGGGTTCTTTCAACCCGTTACTGGTAATGGTAACGAATGGTAACGAAGACCCTGTCACAATCTAGTCCTTAATAAACAAAATGTTTTAAAAAAAAAACCCACACAAATTGGGTAAATTTAGGGCATGATCCAAAATCAAAGGAAAGACTCATTGATTTCAATGGATTTTGCATTGGACCATTAGTTTGGGAAATGTATAGACCTCTTATTTAAATTTAAAATCATGCTCCCACTGAACTAACTGGCAAAACTCCAGTTGACTGCAATGAGAGCAGAAGCTGGACCTTACATTGTGGGCTCAGAATTTCTGAAGAGCAGTGCCTGGTAAAATGTAACCAAAATTAAAAAAAAGTAAAAGGTATTTTACTTTGTCAATTCTCTTTCTCTGGCCTTGTACACACTAGCAAAAATCCATAGTGTAGATGCTGTTTATAACAGGAAAAAAGCTGCTGGTATAGCTTACAGCAGTACCGAGAGCAAAATAAGATATACCAGCAAAAGGACATTTTTGCCAATGTAACTACCTCTACCCTAGGGCTTTTGTCTCCACAGCTATATCTGTTAGGAGTGTGATTTTCCCCGCCCTGCCACACAAACTCCTAAACAACATAGCTATGCTGTGAATGTGTATATCAGGCCTTTGTGTCCTCAATTATCTGCTCAGTTACTGCTAAAAAAAGGTTTTTACTATTATCAGTGATGGAGGGGGCAAGGGTACCACAGTTATAGCACATTAAGGTGTGATCTAGTCTGTCTCCTGCATTATTAACAGAAGTTCTAACAAGAAGGAGGCTTATCTGATTTTCATGGAGAATATTAACCAATTTTAATTTTTAACTTTTTCTCTTTCAATTCAAAGGGGATAATATTTAAAAGACCAATACCTCGCTTTTCAGAGGTGCATCCACTGAAAGTAGGCCACATTTTTTAGATTCCAAATTTTAGGGATCCCAGTTTGAAAATGTTGGCCTGATTTTTAGACTGTTTCAAAAACAATTTCTCCAAATTTGAGGATATAAACTATGGAAAATCTTAATTTTAAAATAAAATTCTCAACTGTAAGAATCTACACTAACTTTTTAGGATTTTTTTTAAAGAAAAGAAAAAAATCATATTTAATCCATTCTTGTCTCTTTTCTTAAATCTTGCTTCACCTTCTTCTTTAGCTCCTCTATCACCTTCCTTCCAGAATTCTTCTCCTCTCCCTGATAGAGAAAGACTAAACAGTCACTCCTCTCCCATGCATCCCTACAGAACAGTTGTGTTTTGTTTAGATTTGCTGCATCATCTATATAATGTTACATTCATGGCATCCTAGATTTCGCATGTGTACTGCTATGAGACATTAAACTGCCCCAGGACATGCATTATGTTCTTGCATCTACCTCATTATCAACCTGAAATATCACTCTTCAAAGCTTGTGATAAATTGTATACAAGGTCAAAAACAGGTGTCTTCTAGGATGAGTAGTCATCTTTGTTTCAGTATCTCATATCAACAGGTTTCATGGAGTCAAAGTAGTAGCTTGGCTGTCTCCTGAAAGTCCCTCATGGCTTAGGGTGACAATACAGGCATTCTTCCTCAGTTCCCCCTTTTGGACTGTTCAAGAAACTCATAAAAACACTTTTGTCTAATCCCGTCCCTTCTTGGGTTGTGTTTTATTAAATTAACAAACAGTCACAATAAAGTTTTCAAGACCATCCAAAAGTCCAGAACAACAAAGTTTTCTTTCTCCTCGTAAGGCTACCTGCTTTGGCAGGCATGTCCCAGCCCTATCTGGCTTCAGTCTCAGTCCTGACTCTGTATTACTTACTTACTTACTTACTGCCTGCCTGCCTGCCTGCCTGCCTGCCTGCCTCTATTCACTGAACATTCCCCCACTTTACAGCAACCTCCTGCTGCTTTTTATAGGGCAATCACCCTGATCTCTCCAAGTGTGGGTCATTCTGTAATTAGGGTTGGCTAATCCCAGCTCTTAAATGGTTAGCTTCCTTGTTACAAGCCTGCATGTGCGGAGCATCACATAAACCTCTGAAAAGCTATGAGATAACATCAGTTAAGAGATAATTGTGGTAGATTTCTGCAGTATGTCCTGAAATTCAACTTCCATTACACCCTGAAGAATTTTCATGTAGGAATGCCAGATTTTACTAAACAAAAGTGCTTTCTAATAATTAATATTAAGACTGAGAGTTCTACCTGCATTGAAGATTGTTTTTATTCTCAGTCTTACATTGCTCTTAGTCTTAAATCACAAGTATATACACTCCCAACATTCATTCCAATACATGTTAGATGCCTCATTGAAGATGAGTTTTAAAATTCTCTGTAATGATGTACACAGGATGGTTTGGGTGGAATGTGAGGTGCTGCGGGCATAAGTCATGTTCTGGAAGAAAAACTTTGGCACCTGAACTCCTTTGAGGAACACTCAGAAAGCTTGATAACAAAGTTAAGGTTTATTCCCCTCACGCTTTGACACAGGGAAGTTTTCCTTTCCTTGTCCTTTCTTTCCCTCTCCTCTACCAGTGCAAATTGGGAACTGTAGTTCTTGAACTCAAAGCTACAGCAATCACCTAAGAACAAACTTATAAACAGAAACTGGGGTAGCTATCTGCACCTAGCTAAATACAACAAAAGGCTCAGAGAAGGTCAAAATCATAATATAGGAAAAATAAAATCTCTTAGTTTCTCTAGAAAAAACAACAGACTGAAATACAGTAAGGATTAATTTAAGCAAAATCAGGTCCAAATTGTCGTGGACTCCGTGTGGGTGCCCAAAGCAGAAGGTGCAAAGAAAGAGCTATCCTACTCTTTCCTCCAGGCCTCCTGACAACTGCAGAACTTATTTTCTCTCCCGACCACAAGGGTTGCTCTGGAACAAAGTTCTTGCAGGCGCTAGCCTCTCCAAAACCAAAAGGGGAGGGGTAAGGAAATAGTTGGTCCCTTGCACCAGAAGATGCAGCTACACCAGTTGTAAAGGGGGTCACACCACACAGAGCTCCTTAGTCTCCCTGAGGCACATCTCCTCTCAGAATTCTGTCTCTATCACTTTAATATACCACCTACTCACTATGGTATCTAAATGCTGCACAAAATTATGGTTCACAGCAGCCTAAAACAAGATGGTATTTATTTCTGTTCCAGGGCTAAGGAACATGACACTGCCTGTGTACGAATTTGGTGAATTTCAATTCTAGGGGAAGGTTTTAATGTGCAGTGCCAAAAAGGCAAACAAACAAAAAAGCCAGGATTTAACTCTGAGCTGGTGAACAAACCTATTTTATAATGCATCTATCTATTGAATAGTGAAAAATAAACTGTGAAGCGACGCAAAATATGGTGCACAATCAACTTTCCTTGACATTTACAATGGTACTATATCAACTCTATATAAAGCCAATCTTTTGGTTTGGTTTCTTTGAATCCGCAGGCTCTATTTATTCAAACTGAAGAGTTTGTTTATCTCTAACCAGATATTCCATTTTAGTGAGGGAAGATGATATGGATTTCTCAGGATAGATTTTCAAAGTGTTAGCATTATAGAGAATGCACATAGAAAAAGTCCCATTAAGAAGTAGCAGAATGTGTGCACATTCCTCCTCCTCTACCTGATTTGAAAGAATTGCCACGAAATATTTAAAATGTGATATTAATGAAGGAAAATGAATGTATAATTCTAAATATGTGAGACTGAATTGAGACTTCCAAGCAATACAAAATAGATTGGAGAAATTTCTACTATTTTTAATTGCATACTTGATTTTCTTTGTGATTCTAGTCTTGGTTGCCTCAACTGAACCTGTAGTGTGTTTGTACCCCAGAGCAATGACACAAAGGCACGGCCGTCAGAGCAAGGATCATAGTTTTTCCTGTCTACATACCTAAATTACCCTGAAAATAACTGTCTGAGTTTATGCCAAGTGTCATCTTACTGGCTCAATTGGATAAAGAAGAGAAAAACATAAAATTCTCCCATTGTCTTATGTGCTTCCTTCTAACATACTCTATCTAAAACAACTCATGTCGCAAATGGATCAACAGTGGCAGCAGAAAAAGTACAGTTGTAAAAATCTGGCCAATAGGTATGTAATTCTGTATTTGCTCACTACTCAAAAACCACAAGGATTCTGAAGAATCCAACACAGTTGTATGAGACAGAGAAAGAGAGAATTAATTTTCTCACCAGCTTAGTGCTCAAGCCACTTTCTGTCATTCTCTGCCAACTTTGAGCATCTGTCAGGTACTCCACCATGTTCCACGACTGAGTAGGACGTTGTTTTAGTTAGGAATACATAGTCATGAGTTCTCAGTGCTTCTATATTTTAACATTGCTACAAATTCTTGTGAGCTTAACAAAATTAGTTTTAGGTCCAAATTTTTGGAATGGAGGAGATGAAAGCAAACCCTCTGTGCAGTTTGTAGTCAAATTAATATCTGGCTTGGTGTGATAATGTATGATAAAGTACCAGATAACTGGAGGGACAAGCCAGTAATGATACATGAACAGTGACAGGTAGAAAGCTGTGTAGGATTGGAACCCTGTACATTAAGGAAGCTTTGCAAAATTTTGCATTTACTTTGGGAATATAAAAGTTTCTTTTTCATTTCCTCTGCTGTAGTAAACATAAATTGAGTATAATGGATGGAATTTTTTAGAAGATAGTCAGGAAATGTTTTAATGATTATAGTTGCTAAATACCTACTCCTTCTACCACATGTCAGGATCCACTTTAGTTTTACAGATGTAATTTTGAGAGACAGTACCCTGTTAACATTGGCTACAGGCTGACAGCAGCAGCAATAATGGGAGAGATAATATCAGCAATCACATGCCCCTCTGACACAGCCTTGATTGATATTCCAGAATCCGCAGGGACTGTGGGACAAAGAGCACAATAGGGACTGGCAGGAAATATTACTTCTAATTTTGTCACATGTGTTTTGCATACAGGATATGTGAATATACACAGAGAGTTATTTTATGAAGTGATTTCGATCCAAAAGCATCCTTAGGAACTTGGGAGCCTAAAACAATTAAAGCTCAATACAAAATGCTGTCAAACAAAAATATTTCAAACAAAAATATTCATTTTGAAGTAGGGAGAAGGAATGCTGCCATTTTGGGGAAAGAGGAAGCTTTTAGAAATCAGATAGGAGTTTCAAGATGGCTGACATACAACAGTTTGCTTTCTTGCTAACTAAGATTCTACGCTTACGTTGGTTTTTGGTTAGTTGTTTCTTATTCTAACTCTTGGTCATTGACAACTTTTTTGAGGATTGTAGCATCTATGCCAAAGCAGTTTGTTGCAGAGGCAAGAATGGAATCCAAATCTATCTGCTTCCAGTTCTCAGTCTGCAGCTTGAATATGAATTGGTTATTTTTTTTCATTACAAGAAGCTTTATATTATTTTAGTTTACTTCTACTTATTTATGCCATCACTTTTAGACATAAAAACATATCATAAACTTTCCTTAAGAAACGGTGAGGAATCCAGAAAAATCTAACTAGTAAAAACACCATACTGTATTAATATAGGATTGGAAGAAAGAGCTGTCAGCCATGGCATTCCTGATCTGGCTTGCAGTGCCTTGTCATGTTAACAGTTTACAGAGTCAGCCAAAGTTTCTGCTGTTGGTGATATTCTTTTGAAAACTATGTTGGCTTCATTCCAAGCTTTGGAGCTGAAGACTTATACCTTCACACCTCGTCTAGTACACTGTGTCTACTTTACAGTAGTTAGTAATTCTCCTTGAAAGTGGAACACAAAAGTGCTTTCTCTCAGACTGAGTAAAGAAAATCCTTTGCCTAATGGGACAGCCTGGACAAGATTTAGTTCACAGAATCTAAGCTGTGACTACAGTACACCACCTCATTTTAACTAGATCCCACAGAGGATGTAACCTGTGAGAGTCCATCCATCAATGTTATGGTGTAAGTTAAGAAAATGCAATTCTGGTTTAAATCATAAGTGGTGATGCTAAGGGTACACAGTGGTGGAGAAGTGGATTGTAAAAACAACAAGCAGTGGCCTAACTATCAAAATTATTCCCATAGACCTCAGTGGGAGCAGAGCTGAGCTAACAATACGCGTTTCTGAAAATTCCATACACCAAGACTAGTCAGCATAATCTCCTCCAGACAGAAGTATTTAGTGTATTGACACAGTTGAAAGCTGGAAAATAAACAGAAGGTAAGGGTAGGTTCAGAGCCCAAATGAGAAATCTTGTGGCATTCCACCTTGCCTGTGAATATTTCCCATAGTGACTAGTGAATTTTAGGGAAAACTGTATTTAGATCAGACATTCTGGGATGACCAAGCTACGCTCACTGCTAGGGCAGGTTGAAAAAGTTCCACAAAAAACAGTTTTGGGGAATGGACACACTTTTTAATGGAAAACAAAATATTTGTCCAAAAGCCTCTGCATGGAAAATTTTGACTTTGTTAAAATAAACAAAATCCAAAATCTGAAAAAAAACCCTCAATAGGAATGATTTTTTAATTATGTGATGCCATAATGCACCATGGGAGTTCTAGTTTGGGTGCTCCAGGACCCCATTCCCTCTATGGGATGGGTTGTCCAGCTGGAATGCATCTACCATGATACAAAGACTCAGGAAGACCAGTACATTGTGGAAGATGTAGCATGGCTAGGAGTAATGGGCATGGTTAAACCACTACAGTCTGAGCATAAAAGTACACAGGAAAACACCTCATTTGCATTTGTACTATCTCCTACTTACTACCCAGTTTTCAGCCTAACCACCTCCTTTATAAAATAGAAGACTGATACAATTTAAATAAGAACGAAACCGATTCTACGCCAAGTTCTCTAAAAATCTGCAGAATGCATTAGTAGTTGTGGTAAATATTTATATTTTGATAGTACCCAAAGGCCTCCAGCCCCATTTTGTTGAGTGCTGTACAAACACAGAAGAGAGACAATCTGTGACCTATAGAGCTTATGACAGACAGATGAAGCATACAGGGTAAAGATGCCACATACAGCAAATGAGTAGGGTAGAGAATTGGCCTGGCTTTGTTCATTACTTATATAGTCAGCTATCCTCTCGATTTTCTGCATTTTTAACTGGGATTAGAGGTTGGGAGATGGGAAAGAGGAACACCACAATGTGCCAGCTGCCTGGCCAGCAGACTGTTTTTTGTAGCCATGATGGAAAAGGTGTGTCTTATGGAGGGATTTGAAGGGAGATAAGAAAGTCATTGTTCAGCATATCAGAGAAAAATAAATTCTATTTCTATGCTTTTTAAAACATTCTAGAATCATGTAGGAAAGATATCATTCTCTGTTAAATTTTCTAGAATAAAAAATCTAGCTAGATCATTTTCTGTTAAATTCTATAGAACTTTTCTCTTTAATAGCAATACCTTCAATAGCGGTTGGGATTTTAAACGCAGTCTCAGTAGTTTAAAAACTTTTCAATACAGAATGTGTAAGTTACATCTGCCAGATGCTACCTAATGTATTAATTATTAATGTAACTAATAATGTGCCATAGAGACGAATAAGTTCACAGACAGATACATGCATGTGTACTTGAAAATTTGGGGAAAAATATATAATTAGAGTCACAAAGACCCATCTTTAAAGGTATTGTTTAAAAACTGGTAAAAATCTTAAAGCTAGACAAAAAGAGAACGAAAAGACCCTTTTCTGGAAGGAAGGATGATATCACAGACCAAGCAGTTGGCTAAAACCACAAAAGTGCTTCAAACGGAATAGGAATCAGATATTTAACTAAAACTTATTAACATCTACCAAAGATGGGGAAAAAAAAAACAACTCAACATCAAAAGACACATGCAAATATTTCTTTTAATTATTGGAGATTTGGAAAAGGCTTTTCATAGCCTACACTTAAAAATATCTTTCTAGTGCTATATCCTTTCTCCCTCCCTGTAAACCCTGCCTACACATGCTTTTTAAAAACAAAACAAAATAAAACAAAAAAACACCTTTTAGAAGCCCCATGCTGCCTCAGGTTCAGCTGAATAGTATTGCCTCAACTTGGACTTTCAATTAGCCACAGCTGGGCTATTCAAGTTCTAATGGTTAGGTGTAGCTAGGAAATAACTCCAGTTTTCATTCCTTCCTTGGGTGCAGACATAGAGGTTACAACCACCATTTTAAGTAAGAGAAGAAAATAATGAAAAGCAAACAAATCTAAACCAATTTTCAATCCCTACAGGATTTTAGATGAGGGATGCTGTTTCCTTCTAACTTCAGTTTTGCTGCACCAAACAGTTAGCCCCTTATTAGAAAAATGGAACATAGTTCTTTTTATGATTTTGGGATATGTTAAGAAAGATATTTGCCATGATTTAGGAAGAAAAAGAATACTTTAGTCCCATTTGCATCCCACCTCTATCACATTAACTCACTGAGATACA
This sequence comes from Caretta caretta, assembly GCF_965140235.1. Classification (NCBI taxonomy): domain Eukaryota; kingdom Metazoa; phylum Chordata; order Testudines; family Cheloniidae; genus Caretta; species Caretta caretta. The sequence continues at coordinate 86,627,458 of NC_134209.1, forward strand.
CACACGTAAAGGAAATTCCTAAAATAGAAAAAGAACTACTCAGTGATCGCAAATCATCCCCAGAGTTTGTGAGGGGGCTAAGACTGGAGCTCCCATACTAAGGGGTCCTTAAACAAGAAACAGGATTGCCGGTAAGAAAATATGTTTTGTGTTGAGGTCTCCTTCTCCAGACAAATCAAAGGAGACTAAAATAAACAAACTTTCTATCCCCCTTCCCAAACGCTAAGTAGACAGGCCTTCCCATCACAAATGTGTATTTGAAAGGACAAGGAATCATGCAAGTTTCAGACTATATTCAAACCTTTAAAACAAAAAATCATACATTTTGCTCGGACTTCAAAAAGTGAAGTTATCTATAGGCTATTGCCTTAATTACAAAGGTGCTGTAGGTTTTTGGGAAATATGAATAACTATATTCCCTAGAAAGGGAACAGTTTCATATCCTTGGGACTTGTGAATCATAGTCAAGAACTTGACAAAGCTTTTACACTGGAAAGAAACTTTGCTGTCTTGTGGGAAATTTTCAGGCATGTTGCACAATGCTTTTAGATTTAAGGCATACACTTGCTTGAAGGAAAAGGAGTACTTGTGGCACCTTAGAGACTAACCAATTTATTTGAGCATGAGCTTTCGTGAGCTACAGCTCACTTCATCGGATGCATGCCGTGGAAACTGTAGCAGACTTTATTTATACACAGAGAATATGAAAAAATACCTCCTCCCACCCCACTGTCTTTTTCATATTCTCTGTGTATAAATAAAGTCTGCTGCAGTTTCCACGGCATGCATCCGATGAAGTGAGCTGTAGCTCACAAAAGCTCATGCTCAAATAAATTGGTTAGTCTCTAAGGTGCCACAAGTACTCCTTTTCTTTTTGCGAATACAGACTAACACGGCTGTTACTCTGAAACTTGCTTAAAGGAGTTATCTCTAGCATCTATTTAGACAAGTGCATATTTTGCTTATCCTTTTTAATATTCTGGTTTCTGTTTTTTGTTTATGGAAACTAGAACTGGATTGACTCTACTGAGTTGAATATATTCATTCTGTATTTACCTTTGTGCAACCGAGTGATGAATCTGTTTTTTTCATATATTTTGCGATGTAGCATTGAAAATAAAGATGACAAATCAGTAGATAGCGTGAGTAGTGTCTGTCTTGGGAAGCACCTGTCACTATGGCATCCTAGTTTATGGGTAGGGTTCATAGGCTCTACTGCAGTACAGATATTACTACTACTACTAATTAATAAAAGAATCAGTAAAGTAGCTACAGAATTTGTAGAAACAGCAGACCTGATTAACAGGTCTTTGCTACATGAATTCCCCTGAATATGTATCCCAGCATCTAGATCTGAGAAGAGACGAGAAAAGATATATTTTGCAACAAAGAGAAGTAAAGGAACTAAATATTAAGGGAGGTGAAGGAGGAAAAAGAAAGGTGAAGTGTGATGCTACAGTACTCCAGAATATAAAACAGTAAATTTTATATTAGCAGTGGAGGAAGTCAACAGAATCATATTTGTGCATCTTTTTCATACTTTGCTACAACTGGAACTATTTGTTCAGAAATCTACTTGTTGCTGAGCATTTCTGAAAATTTGGCTTCCTTATTAGAGGTGCCTAACTGGGATCTGAAATCTTTTGGTTATCATTAGCAATAATTTACAAACTTGCATCCTGGCTAAAATAACTCATTACCACCTTCTCCAAAATGTAGTTGTCCAACACACAAACAGTATTAATGCTAGGACTTTTAATTTTTCCTGTCATTAAAGTGCAAGAAGAATGGAAACTGCATTCTGAGAAGGTTAGATTCCATTCAGCAGAGGACATTAGTGCACAGCAGGTATTAGTGCACATGAATATCAGTAGATCTGGTTGGAAATTTTCTGACGGCATGTTTTTCCATTTGAAAATTCCAGTCTGTTGAAAGCTAAACATTTTGCAGAAGCATGTCACCACCTACATTCATTTTGAATGGAAAACTGAAAAGATGTTTCCATGAAAAGGAATATTTCAATTGTCCATTTTGAAATAGTTTTTCATTGCCAGTTTTTAAATTTTGTATTAATAAAATGAAAGGTTTAAATGTATTGTCAAAACAAAACATTTCAATCAACCAGCAATGATTTTCTTTAAGTCTAGTTTGTGGAAAATTTTAAAATCTTTTGATTTCATTCAGCTCCAGAACAGAAAAATATCTGAAATAATGAAATTTCCCCTAAACCAAAATATCAGGTTCCTGCACAGCTCTACAGATTAGCCAGTCCATTAGGTGGTCTTTTGGATGTTCTAGCAAGTAAAAGGTAAAATATAGAAAGTCTAGAAGCACATATCTGCATTCCAGAATATCTACAAGCAGTACATCTATTGAGCGGGTTGGCTGCAATTGTAAGGCAAACCATAATACTGAATCACTTAAAGGCTCCTACATCTTTTCTCCTCATTTTCTGCCTTTCTTCCTCATCCTCCCACTTCTCCTTCCCTTAACAGAGAGTTAAAAGCCTGTGACCAATAGTTGTGGTACAGCTAGCCTAGCGAAACTAATCTGCACTGTAAGTGAACAGAAAAAAACCCACAGAAATAGAATTTAACAGTGACTCACAGTAATAATAATTAATCAAGAGGAAAGTGAGGATTATGTAATTAACAGCGGAGAAAGTTATGGAGGATTGTTGTCATTTGTGCCAATGGACATGGTCAGCTCTCTCTCTGATTACTGCGGTGTGACTGTCAAATAGAAAGTGAAATATCCATATGACTGAGCTGCACTTATGATTTTTCTGCAGTATGTGCCAGGTGTTTTTGTTTTGTTTTTTTAAAATGTAAGGTAAGTTAGGAATGGAGATCCATTGGTAAGAGGAAGTTTACAAACATCTGAAGAAACATTTTTATCAACAATTTAATACACACCAAGCTTTCCACGACACTTAAATGGCTTTGTGCTCAAGAACTATGGCTAGATGCTCTCCTCCAGCCTACAACACGCAAGAAAGCAAAGGGGGTGTCATAAATATAAAGGGAAGGGTAAACCCCTTTGAAATCCCTCCTGGACAGCGGAAAGCTCCTCTCACGTGTAAAGGGTTAAGAAGCTAAAGGTAACCTCGCTGGCACCTGACCAAAATGACCAATGAGGAGACAAGATACTTTCAAAAGCTGGGAGGAGGGAGACAAACAAAGGGTCTGTGTGTCTGTCTATATTCTGTCTTTGCCAGGGATAGACCAGGAATGGAGTCTTAGAACTTTTAGTAAGTAATCTAGCTAGGTACGTGTTAGATTATGATTTCTTTAAATGGCTGAGAAAAGAACTGTGCTGAATAGAATAACTATTTCTGTCTGTATCTTTTCTGTAACTTAAGGTTTTGCCTAGAGGGGTTCTCTATGTTTTGACTCTAATTACCCTGTAAGGTATCTACCATCCTGATTTTACAGGGGGGATTTTTTTATTTCTATTTACTTCTATTTTTATTGAAAGTCTTCTTGAAAGAAAACTGAATGCTTTTTCATTGTTCTCAGATCCAAGGGTTTGGGTCTGTGGTCACTTATGCAAATTGGTGAGGCTTTTTACCAAACCTTGTCCAGGAAGTGGGGTGCAAGGTTTAGGGAAGTATTTTGGGGGGAAAGACGTGTCCAAACAGCTCTTCCCCAGTAACCAGTATTAGTTTGGTGGTGGTAGCGGCCAATCCAAGGACAAAGGGTGGAATATTTTGTACCTTGGGGAAGTTTTGACCTAAGCTGGTAAAGATAAGCTTAGGAGGTTTTTCATGCAGGTCCCCACATCTGTACCCTAGAGTTCAGAGTGGGGGAGGAACCTTGACAGGGCGAAATAGGGTGCAAAGGATCCATTTCTCACAGAAGGAGGGGAGCTATGCTGTGAACACAGAACAGCTGACATTTTGAGGATTTCTATGGTAGGTGGTCAGAGCTTGGAAACAGCAACTGTATGTGGTGTGTTCCTCTGCAGACCTCACAGATTTTTAAGAGGAAAAGTCTGGAGGAAGGAAAGGAGTTGATGGCAACACAGTTTACTCTGAAGCAAAGCTGGAGAGGGAATTTAGGGAGTACAGTTAAGAGGCTAGCTAGCCTCACAAATCCTCCTAGATCCACAAGGATTTTCCCAAGGATCTTTGAGCTCCATGATGTTTCTAGGTTGTAACCCCTAATCATCCTATATGGGTGCAATCCCTCTTCTAGAAGAGACTGTGGCAGACACTCCATAAGATAATAATTGTGATTCTGAACATTATACAGTGTAGTTGCATCTTACGCGGGGGTTAGGTTCTAAAGTTAGCGCGTAAGGTGAAAATCGTGTATAGTCAAAATTACCCTTGAAAATCCCTTAAATCGCCCATAAAGTGCAGTATACTGTACATGGTTTTGTGTATACAACCCTGTACAGTAATATGTATAAATGATCATGTATACAGTAATGTACAGTATATAATAAAGAGTACATATGCAAAATATAATTTTACAGTAGTGTATTTTTAATTACAGGGGGTAATTACAGGGGGTCGTCAGGGCTTGATGTCGATCCAGGAGACGGAGGTGATGGAGAGTTTGGGTGATGGAGATCGAGTCGTAGATGAAGTGGTTGGCTCTGGTTCAGCTCAAGAAGTGGATTTCGTAGGCTCATCTGTTACTGGTTGTTTTTCCTTGAAAAACATGGTGATTGGCAACTGTTGCTGTTGTCTCTTGAGCTGCTCAAACATTTCTTGATACAGTCTCAAATCATCTCTAATACTACGTGTGATTTTGAGGCTTCGTTCCATAGAGGGATCATATTCAGAAATTAAATCATTCAAGTGTTTCGCTGCTTGGAACACTTCAGCAAATTTATGAAGAATCCAACTTGCTGGCTCTTCCTGTTCGCTGTCATCATCTTCATCTTCGGTAGACGATTTTATCCGTTCCTCTAACTCTTCGTTAGTCAATGTTTCTCTATGGCTCTCGATTAATTCTTCAATTTCTTCCTCAAGGATGTCGACGATGCCGTCACCACCCACTTGCCTGGCCACCTGAACAATGCGTTTCACTTATTTTTCAATGTTCGGGAAACCCTTAAAATAATTCACACATTCTTTCCATAGGTTTCGCCAACATTCATTGACTGTTTCAGGCTTGATTGCATCCATTGCCTGTTTAATATAAGTGATGCAGTCGGCAATGTTGAAGGACTTCCAACGCTCCATCACATTAGGATTGGGATCAGCATCAATAGTACTATGTATCCGTGAGAACATAAGCCTCATGTACATGGCCTTGAAACAGCGAATCACACCTTGTTCAAGAGGTTGGAGGATGGAAGGTGGTATTGGGGGGGTGGGGTGGAGAAAGATGACTTCAACATCGTTATGCGCAAACCGGAGTGCTGCAGGGTGGCCAGGAGCATTGTCTACGATCAGCAACACTTTAAAGTCAAGTCCTTTCTCTTTGAGGTACCGCTTGACCTCTGGAATGAAACACTTGTGGAACTGATCCAGAAATAATGCTGCCATCACTCAAGCCTTTTTATTTGATTGCCAGAACACAGGCAGGAGATTTTTGTTCTTGCCTTTTAGAGTACAGGGATTTGCAGCCCTGTAGAGCAAGCCTGGCTTTATTAAATGCCCAGCCGCATTGCCACAAAACAACACAGTCACATGGTCTTTAGCTGCTTTGAAGCCAGGGGCTTGTCTTTCTGATTTTGAAGTGTAAGTGCATTTGGGCATTTTTTCCCAGAAGAGCCCAGTCTTGTCAGCATTAAAAACTTGTTCAGGAAGATAGCCCTTTTCTTCTATGATTTTCTTTAATTGTTTGGGGTAGGCTTTTGCTGCCTCTTCATTGGCAGCTGCAGCTTCACCACTAGTCTGCACATTTTTGAGGTTGAAGTGGTACCTAAAACTGCTAAGCCAACCTTGGCTGGCTTTGAATTTGTTCTCATCAGAAGGCTGTCCCTCTTTGGCAGGAGGTTTGAACAGTGCATGGAGGCTAAGAGCCTTTTCTCACAACGTGTTGCCTCGATAGGCACACATTTACGGTTCATGTCTTCCAAGCATAAGTTTAATGCCTTTTCAGTCTTCACTAAAGTCTTATCAAGCACCTATCTCATCACCTTAGCAGTTATTGGAGCACTTGATGCCACAGCTTGACGAATTTCTCTCTCTCAAATCTTGATGGCATGGTTGCTAGATTCGTTGTGGCCATATTTACGCGCCAGGTTGGAGACCGACATATCATCTCTCAATAAGTCGAACACAGCCAGGTTTTCCTCTGGCATTGGAACAGATTATTGTTTCTTTGGTTGAGCACCAGATGAAGTAGTTGGCTTGTGTTTAGGGGCCATGTTGTATGAAAAATACGTACAGTATCTTTAAACACTAGAATCACACTCAGTGTGGCAAGATGCTCACACTATGAGAGGCACGTGGGAACTAAGACCGACTGAGGGAACAGCAGATTCACATCTCCCATCTCACACTCACTCCAGGGCATACACTCATTGAGTGGAATGGTGGGTGGAATCACCCACACTATTTACAGGTTTCTTGTTATTTTTCTTTTTTTTTTTTTTTGCTGAGCGCAAATTTGCATAAGTTAAATGTGCATATGGTGCGACTCACCTGTATATTGTTTTAGGCAATGCTTTCGTGGAGTAATCTGTGTACTTGTAAGGAGATGGAGTTTCACCCTGGTCAACACCCGAGTTTACAAACACCATATAAAATCCAAATTTATTTTATGGGATTTGGATATACAGATAGCTTAAGTAATAACTAGAACATCTGTCTAAACTCTCTACCAAAGTTTAGTAGATCCCAATTTCCTCAGCAAATCTTATCTGACCCAGACCTTGCTCCCCTTTGCCCCTGAGAGAAGTTCCAGTCCCATTTTTTTAAAATCCAGATTGGAGTTTATTGAATCCATGAGCTAATGTGACCCAGCAGCAATCACACTGCATTTTCATGATGGTATATGGGTATGATAAGTTGTTCAACCAAGCAGCTTTATATCCTTATTCAAGACTAGATCATCTGCCACCCTGTTAAAGTTTCAGACATTGAACCTAGACTACTTGGGTAACAGCCAAAGTTAACCAGTCACCTTGGAATACCTTGGTGATATGTGTAGACACCCAGATGAATCATGTATTGGAATCCCCTCCCATCCTTATTTTGAGTAGCCTTTCATTTGTTTCCATTTTCCTCTCCCTGTTTAGAACCACAAATACCAAAGATACTGTGAATATCTTAGAGGTACTCTTCTCTCTATGCATGAGAAAAAGCTCTGAAATTAAACTCCTGCATATACCAACATTTTATTTAATGCATTTTACTGAGTAAAGAGTAAGAAAAAAGCGTGGAGGTGAGGCACATACTTTTTCAATGTATTGCTATCTAAATTGAAGTAAGGTGTCAGTCTACAAAATTTCCCATAAAACATTTATTATTCTTTTATATTTATATTACATGGCTAATTGGAGATAGTTATGCATTCCTTATTTGCACTGCTTAAAATATTGGCACAGAAATAACATTAGATCTATCTTATGGCAAAATGTCATAACATGATCCAATTTCTGAGGAACCATATGGCAATGGTACAGCCATCTGTTTATCTTGATAGTCCTTTCTTGGCAAGCTTTGCACCCATATGGGTTATTGGTGCCCTCATGTGTGTATATCATGAAGAGTTAAAATCAAAATTCATAATTTTTCCATGGTATTACTTTTAACAATTACAATGAACATAAAGATCACACTATCCTCCTGTTTATCGTCATCCATTTCTATTTTGTGCATACTTGCCTTCTTCTGTTAGATTCAGGAACAATCTGATTGTCAGAATTTGTGAAAGCTGTCAACGCAAGCTGTCAGGTTCGAGACATCATAATCATCTCAAAGGACTGATAGCTTCTGCTTTGTGGATTTGAAACTTCATCACTAAAGAGGTGAAATGATCTGTCCTTTTACATGCTGACAGGGTAGCAATTTTGTGTCAGTGTGGAGATTCTCATATTCAGGCAATAAGGCCATACACAATGTATGCAGAGTCCTTTTACATTTTCTGTGACAGCTATTTCCAATAATGTCTAAAATACTTGACATTTGCTGTTTAGAATAACTTTCAGTAAGGGAGATTGTTGACTTTCAGCCTGATGTGTTATCAAACTTGAGTGAAATCATTTTTATATTCCATTTAGCAATCTACTCTTTTTAATATATTATGTGAAACAATTGTTTTAAATTGGATGTAATCAAAGTAAAAACAGAACACTTTAAATAATTATATATGCACAAACATACATGTTTCAGTTCATATCAGAGTAGATGAGCTCTTTTTTTGTTGTTTTTTGCAAGGGGGGGGTGGATTATTCTTCATTCAAGATTAATTGACAGCTTTGTAGACACCAAATAGCAGAATTCGAAGATGTATTGGACAGAAAGTATTGTTTTGTGAGCTATTCTGAATTAGGTGCATAGTTAATCGGTTTGCTTCTCTTATCTATCTGTTGACTAATGAAGTGCACTAATTTGTAACTTAGCTTCTTTAGGAAATCCAGTGGTTTTTATTTAACAACTTTATTGCTTTGTGTTCACAAAATATTGTGTTGTGTACAATATACTTGCTACAATACACTTTTATGAAATTTAATTGGATTATCTCATTTTACCATAGTTTTTCTATCAGTCTTGTTTGTGTGCATTTTAATAGTTCTGGGCCTATTGATGATGCCATTAAAATCAATAGCAAAATTATCACTGATTTTAAAGGATCTTTATCAGGCCCATTGTCTTATTAAATTGTTGTGGTTTAATAACAAACCACTGGTAAAGTACATATTCTGTCCATGTACCTCTTAGCTGAATTTGATCATAAGGCACATCATTAATTCTAGACTCAACAAGTCCTCCTTTATTTTCACAAACCTGGTACTCTATTCTGCTCCCACTGAAGTCAGTGGCAAACCTTCCATTGTCTTTGATAGGAGCAGAATTAAGCCCTATGTAAGCAAACACCTGTTAGGGGGAGGCCTGCATCTAATTTAGTACCATGTAAAATATTATGTGTAGTGGATGTAATTTGAAAGTTGTTCCATTTCCATGCTGATTTCTATTGCACTATTACCCTTTATACCATACATATTGCTGAAATGAACAGAAGCAGTAAAAACACTCCTTCCTTATTCTTTCCTCTGCCATTCCACTTTTGTGCACTATGTGGCAGAACTATTGCCGTTTTATGCAACCTCACTTCAACCACAAATATGAATGCAACTATCTCAGTGTGGACTGTACTCCTTCAACCACAAATATGAATGCAACTATCTCAGTGTGGACTGTACTCCTTCAAATTTGGCCATAGACTAGATAGAAAGATTGTGTGTGTATATCGTTTTGGTAGAGAAGGAAACAAAATATCTACATGCCTGGTAGAACAGAACAGAGCTGAGCCAGAAAGCGGTTGTGTTTGTTTAAATGATTGAATCTTTAAGTCCCTGGAGAAGGCATCCTGAATTTAATTTTCCACCCTCTCACTCTGGTGTTGAGCTCTCCATACCAGGAACTCAAATGGTGTTCTTGTCATCCTGAGCCATGTGTTCTTTCTCTCGTTTTGGTTTTTGAATGGACATCTGCCACTTCGGATATGTCAGCACTCAGGAGGGATGGTATTTGTGTTTGTACAATTAGGGTATGTCTACATTGCAATTAAAAACCCAGTGTCTACACTGCAATTAAAAAGCTAATGCCAACTGACTCAGGCTTATGCGGGTTGGGCTAAGGGGCTGTTTAACGGCAGTGGAGACATTCAGGCTTTGACTGCAACTTGAGCTCTTGGACTCTCCCAGGGGTCATAGAGCCTGGGCTGCAGCCCAAGTCCGAATGTCTACACTGCTGTTAAACAGCTCTTTAGCCCGAGCCCCATGAGCCCGCATCAGCTGGCATGGGCTAGCTGCAGGAGTCTAAATTGCAGTGTAGACATACCCTAAATGTACAAACACAAATACCATCCTTCCTGAGTTTTGTGTATTGGAAACTGTTAAGACTGTAAGCTATTACTCTAAAATGTTTGTGGGTTTTCCTGGTCCTGCTTGCAGGCTAGTTGGCTCCGTAGGGAAGTGTATGATTTGGGTCTAGCAGAAGTCTTCAGAGGGCCAGCCTTCAGTACAATAGGTGAGTTGTGCCTCTCTATTTTATGGAGCAGCCTGCTTTGTGTATCTGGTTTTGGTTCTTGTGTGTTATCATTCTGTATTGTAAATAATAAAGGAGGATCATGTTGCAAACCTACCAGCAAGAGTACTTTTATGGTTTCTATCTAACTTCTCTGTGCTTATGACGTTGGCATTATGTTCAACTTTTTCAGTCTTTTTCAGTCTTCTCTTGCTCCCTTTCAAGCTGTCTATTAACTGAAGATATTTACATTTGAGAAGCTGGGTTTCTCCAAAGTGTCAAAGATTCTATTTCAGTAACACTTTGAACATATCCTCTTACTCCCTGTTTTAAAAAATGTCTCCCCCCCAGTGACTTAGATTCAGTCTTAGAGGCTTTGCTGGTCCTAAACAGGCATCTTTAAATGTTATCCTCTCCTCTAACAATGCATTGTTTTTTCAGTAAAAACAATGTGGAGTCCTTGTGGCACCTTAGAGACAAACACATTTATTTGGGCATAAGCTTTTGTGGGTAGAACCCACTTCATCAGATGCATGGAGCAGAAAATACAGGAGCAGGTATAAATACGTGAAAAGATGTGAGTTGCCTTACCAACACCAACCCAGGAACCAAACCTTGCAACAAACCCTGATGCCAACTCTGTCCACATATCTATTCAAGTGACACCATCATAGGACCTAACCACATCAGCCACACCATCAGAGGCTTGTTCACCTTCACATCTACCAATGTGATATATGCCATCATGTGCTAGCAATGCTCCTCTGCCATGTACATTCGCCAAACAGGACAGTGTCTACGCAAAAGAATAAATGGACACAAATCTGACATCAGGAATCATAACATTCAAAAACCAGTAAGAGAACACTTCAATCTCTCTGGTCACTCAATAACAGACCTACAAGTGGCAATTCTTCAACAAAAAAACTTCAAAAACAGACTCCAATGTGAAACTGCAGAACTGGAATTAATTTGCAAAAAGAACACCATCAGATTAGGCCCGAATAAAGACTGGGAGTAGTTGGGTCATTACAAAACCTAAACCTAATTTCCCCAATACTAATTTCCCCCTTCTGTTACTCACACCTTCTTGTCAACTGTCTGAAATGGGCCACTCTCATTACCCCTTCAAAAGTTATTTTTCCTCCGTTGGTATCCTGCTGTCAATTGAATTCTCGTTAGACTGACCTCACACTTGGTAAGGCAACTTACATCTTTTCATGTATTTATACCTGCTCTATGCATCTGATGAAGTGGGTTCTAGCCCACAAATGCTTATGCCCAAATAAATTTGTTAGTCTCTAAGGTGCCACAAGGACTCCTTGTTGTTTTTGCTGATACAGACTAACACGGCTACCACTCTGAAACCTGTTGTTCCAGTAATACCCAAAGAATAGAAGGCCAGGCAGGGCAGGATGAACAACATTAACAAAAACTAAGCTCATTAAGTACCTAAGACACAAGTTTAATTGACCTGCAGTGAGACTTAGGCTCCTACATTACATTTGAAAGTCAGACTTAGGTGCTTTTGAAAATTTTACCCAGGGATGTGAAGCTTAATTACTGCCCCTCCTCCCCAAAAAACCCCTCCCTGAATAGTTTTTACAGCTGTATCCTTTGCATTGGGGTCTTGTAGCATCCCAAACACACCACTGTGAATAGTGATGATGAGGGATGGTCAGATGGGCAAGTAATGCTGGGCACTTTGACTCTCATTTAAGTGTTCCTACATAACTTCTGGCTTTTCCCATGTGTGCTCAGTATCATCCATCACCATTCAGATCTCAAGGGGCACTGACACAGTAACTGTTTAATGAAAACAGTTCAGTGCCATCTTATAGTTACACTAATCAATGGCTTGTGAATACAGATAGCAATAATCAAATGAAATGGATGGTCACAGTTTACAGTTTGTTGCCTATAAGAGGACTGAATGACTGCCATAATACAGGCTTTAATGTTTTTCTTGTCACTGACAGTAAGCTGCATAAATCTGCAGTTAATGAACTCAAGTGTATCCCTGACTTTACTAGGAAGTGCAAATCTACCTCTTGAGCCATATGAATATGAATACCATTCATTGAGGGTGTTGTCAGGCATAATTCCTTTAGTCAGAAGACCAGCATACACATCAGATTTACTTCTAGACTCATTAAATTGCTCAGCCTTATGGAGAGGATTCACAGTGAACTACTCTTGTACAGTGGGGAGGGCTGGCATCATGCTAATGCACGATGGAAAGTACCATGAAGCACTCCCTGGCATTCCACAGCACAGATGTGAATGTTGATGTTAACACTAATTGCAACACTAAATCTTTTTCAGCATGTGGGGGCCATGATTGCCATGACTTCCCTAAAAAGAAGAGTGCAAAAGTATAGTAATTTTTTCCCAGTTAACACCCAAAGCATAGGTTGCTGTAGTGGGGTAATGGCACTTCAAAGCAGACTAAAGGAATATATATCCTCAGACTTTAAAATCGGACTGCACTAATTGTCTTTGGGTAGCAACAGGTTGGGTGGGGAGGGTGTCTGTAATGTAGTATGGTTAGATATAGTAGTGGAGAATTGGAAAATATATGATATTTTACATAACCAACAAAAACAAATGTTCCTCAATATATCTGTCTGATATTGCCCTGCCTGAATGCATCGTGAGAGCAAAAGAGTTGTTAAGGAAACCAGACAGGAAAGGTAAAACAATGGCCTAGATAAGGAGCATCCCCTCAAACACAATAGCCTGGTTTATAGCCATGAAGAAAGACACTGCAGCCCCAGCCCAGCAACAGGGCTGTTTTGCAAAGGCTGAGGAGAAAGAGAGAGCAAAAGACAGATCTGTTAAACAATATGACCTGTAAAGAGGGAAGGGTGAAAGTTCTCAGCAGCTGCAGGCTCACACAGAGAGACTGACTGTGAGTCAGGGTCTGCAGCAAGAAGGCTTTAACTTGGGCCCCAAGAGAACAGGGCACACCAAGAATAAGTCATGTCTTCCTAGCAGCTTGGGGGGAATGCCAGACAGAGGTAAGAGAGTATACATGTAGGTCTCTGTTATTCTAAATATACTTCTCTGAGTGCTGTATACCTTCTGGGAAAATAAATCATACTTTGTTTTGAAGAAGCTACTCCTGTGTCACTGCATACTGTTACAGTCCACGAGCTCCAAAAGGAAAACTCTTGCAGTGCCAAGCCCATTGGGCCTTCTTGATAACAGCGTTAGCAACCAGGCGAATAGCCAGAGATCTAGTCAGGGAGTGATTGGATCAGTGGATGGAACCCTACTCCAAAAAGAAGTGGAGCTTGCCACTTGAAAGGGGTGCATTTTGGGGACTGGAAAAGGGTCTCAGAGGGGACAGCCTGCCCAGGGACCATGACAACAGTTTCAGTTCTCGAGGCCTGCTTAGTACATAGTAAAAAAAATAAACAGTATTGCACTTATTAAAAAAAAACTAGTACCTGCTGTCTTAGGAAATGTCCTCATCATTCTATGATGGCATGGGGTTATTGTGTCTAAGTTACTTGCTCCACAGGAAGAAAAGTACTTTTAAAAATCACATAGCTGATAAGATTTCTATAGAGTCTTTGGGAATACAAACTGTACTTTTGAGAGATGCTTTGATCGCTTTAATAACCAAGCCATAGTTTAGCTGAAGAGCACCAACAGAGGATGGCTAATATGTTTCAGAGGATTCCTGTGGTGGGCAGAAGAAAATTTGATCCCCACCTATTGTTTGCAGAAAGATGGGTTATGTCAATTAGAATGGGAGTACAGCAAAAGTTATACATGCTATTTCTGAAATATGTATTAGCAAATGAATAGAAGTAATAAAATGTACCTATTGTATTGATTTAAATATAATAGCAAATTATTGGCTAGATTTAATAACATCTCTATCCAGATTTGATGCTTTTGTTAATTTTTATGGCACAGACTGATTCTTGGTAAACAAGAGCTTAGCTTAACTTCAGCTTAGTTTCCTCCTCCTCCTCCTCCTCCTCCTTGCATATGTGCCAAGGAGAAAGGGTAGCAGTCCCTAATTTGGATATGGAGGATGGGGGAGCATGCCTTGGTGGGAGTTGGACTCCATGATTAGAGGTTGAACATCAACTTGGCAGTTTCCCGATCCTTCTCTTATCATGTTTAAAATATTTTGTTTGCTTGTTATAAACACTAACCTTTGAGGAGAAGATCTTTCTGTTTTCAAACAAATGACTATTTATTTTTCCTGCTCAGTCATTCCTTTGCTTACAGATGTGGTACTGCTAAAGTCTGATTAAAACTGTGCAAACCTGACCAGTTTTGGTTAACATAAGTTTTATCAACAATAAATTAGTATACAGTTTGCATGAGTTTATCCTTATGTTCCAGATTTTTTTTTAATTCCTAAATCAATATGGTGAAGGGAAACTCACAATAAAATCTTGTGAATTATATCAAACTGAATGAGTTTTGTACACTTTTGTGAAGGCTGCCAGCATTAGCATATGATCAAGAGGATCTGCCACGTGATCAGCTGTCAATAGTTTTAAGGAACTAAGACATTAGGCATCAAGACACTTGTGGCTATTATGAGAATGCAGAATGTTACACTCAGCTGATTTTGTTTCTATGAATTTGGCAGAGGTATGCATGGTTTGGAGGCTTTGTTAGCAAAGGCATGTCTCTAAATACATGTTTACGTACCCTACAGTTGTATAACATGGGCCAAATCCTGCCAAACTTTCCATGGGGTTTCAGTTTGCACAGAATAAAAATCACCCACTTTAAAACCAAATTCTGATCACTCTGTTCAGGAAAGAAGTCCCATGAACATCACAGGGACTACCAACATGAGTAAAATGAGCAATATTGGTCCCTTACTTCGTGCAATGTTTTTCACATGTACTGTATCCAAGTTATCTTACAAAGTTAAATAATGTACTTACTGAGCTAAAAACAGATAATAGCAGAGAGAGAGAGAGAGAGAGAGAGAGAGAGAGAGAAATTAAGAGATCCAGACAAGGGAGTATTATCACCTTAATTATTTAAGATCAAATAATTCTGCTTAAATGTGTTTAAATAATTGGTAATCAACATCTTGGAGAGTACATGCTACCTGTCAAACAGATAAGGAAAGACATTTTGCGACTGATTCTAAATGTAAATTTAACTTGGTATTCAAATTTTGTGAAATTCTGAACTCTGCCTTGAATTAAACAGCATATTGTTGATTATAAATCATCAGGGTATTAAGTAAAATGAAATGAAGACAAATTCCCTCTAAACAACATGTTGGCATCATTGTGACAGCTCACAGAAATCCTCTGCTCTGCACTATTCAAAACAATTAAAAAAAAAGTTAGAAATACAGAATTGTACAGAAACTACCTAAAATAATGCTACTAAATCAGTGTTATGCTCTCTCATGTACTACTATGTTAAATTGTGGTCACTATTTCAAAAAAAGATATAGCAGAAATAGATGGCTATCCCAAGATTGGCAAAGAAAATAATTAGAGGCACAGAAAAAATTGCATGGGAAGGTTGGGGCTGTTAAGTGTGAAGAGGAGACAGCTAAGAGGGGATGTGTTCAATTATACAGAATGGTCATAAAAAGGTAAATGGGGATTCCTATTAATTTTTCTTCATAGCACAAGAACAGGGAACATACAAATTGCCAGACAGCATTGGACCTGTGATCTCGCTAGTCCGATGTCCTGTCTCTGATGCTGGTTAGTACCAAATGTTATAGAGCAGTGGTTCTCACCTTTTCCAGACTACTGTACTCTTTTCAGGAGTCTGATTTATCTTGTGTACCCCAAGTTTCACCTCACTTAAAGCCTACTTACAGAATTGGACATAAAATACAAAAGTGTCACAGCACACTATTATTGAAAAATTATTTACTTTCTCATTTTGTCTGTATGAAATTTTAGTTTGTACTGACTTTGCTAGTGTGTTTTTATGTAGCCTGTTTTAAAACTAGGCAAATATCTAGGTAAATTCATGTACCCCCTGGGAGACCTCTCCGTTACCCCCGGGGTATGCTTATCTGTGGTGGAGAATCACTGTTATAGAAGAAAGTTCAAGAAACCGTACTATAGTATAATCTTCCCTTCATTAAATTCTTTTCCTAATTCTGAGTAGTACCTTAACACCTGAAGCATGTAGACCAAAAGAAATATTAATTAATTTGAAAATCAGCCTATTTAAATCTGATAAAAGGAGATCTATATTTTGAACCTCTCACATAACTAACCTGTGGAACTCATTGTCACAATATATCACTGAGATGAAAAGCTTAGCAGGATTAAAAATAATTAGAGATTTGTTTGATTAATGAGACCATCAACAGTTATACGATAAACAAATTAAGAAATATAAACTCTTATGTCTCACGGCATAAAATTCCAAATAATTTTCATTTCAGTTTTATCAAAACACTTCATTTTGACACAATCAAAATCTTTTGTTTTTTTTTTTATTTTTTATTTGAAAATACAGCATATAATCCAAAATTTAAAAAAATGCAAAATAGAAAGTCATTTCAAAACGAAAATTAAAAAGTGTTATTCCAAAAATGTCAAAAAGGTACATTTTGGCATTGTTGGATCTTGTTTGTTTGTTCATTTGCTTCCAAAACAAAATTTATGTGATATAAACCTGATTTTGCAAAGTGTTTTGTTTTTCAATGGAAACACAGATTTTGATAGAATATAGTTCTGTCAAAATTTCACTAACAGGTTTAATGGTTGATTTATTGCCTGGGGCATGAGAGTTTATATTTACATATTTTTGTTTATCCAGTGCTGAGTGGAAGCTGTAGATCCATAAGCTTTTGAGAATACATGGCAGGGGCTCCAACAATGGCTTATTTTGCTGGAAATTAGGAGACAGCCTCAGCTGCTGTTAAAGTAGGTGGCTCTTTTCCTTCTGTGTCCATACTAAATCAATGTTGCAGCATGGCAGTAAGAAACACTGTTCTCCTTTGGGTGTACTGTAAAACCAAGATCTTGACTACTTGTGACCATTAAATATCCAATGCCCCTTTCACAACTTTAAGTATTTTTACCCTGTTTGCCTAGCCAAATTTCAATTTGTATCACAGTATACCTACTTAAATTGCTCCTGTAGTTTCTATTTTACTTCTCAAGTGAAACCTGTTCTTTGATGTTACTCTATGCTGCTGTACTACACTTCAGTAAAGGTCTGAGGGCTCCTTGTATGCTTTTTTAAAAAAAAATAGTAAAATGCTATTTTGATTTATGGAACTAGACTCTGTGATTCCTTTGTTTTCTATATACTGCTTCTTTAACTGCCTGTATACAGAGTTGGCAGCCATTTTGTTCTTAATTAGTACAGCCTTTTAGAGTGGAGTGCACTGCTCTTTAAAAAGGCTTTGTTTGTTTCTTTTTGTTGGTTTCCATATTCTAAGATAAAACAGTACTTTTTTGTTTATGATGAGAAAACAAAACAAACAAGAAATCTCAGTATTCTCAGAATTTTTATATATATATAAAAACAACAACCCCAAAACAACCACTTACTTTCTAGTGATACATTCAATAGCTATGGGATTAGTCAGGATGACAGGTGCTCTAGAAATATAAGAGCTTATGGAATGGAAAAGTGTTAGGACTATCAACTAAGAAAATACATGTAGACCTGTTTTTATGCAATATTTGGAAATGTTCAGTAATGAAAATGACAAGAGTTTTGTCTAGCAGAAAAATGCTAAGATCTATATGATTAAAAATGAGAGAAGATGAAAAAGTCAGTAACATTTATAATGAAGCACGAACATAAAACACTTAGCTGGCCAGGTTTTTGTTTCATTGAAAATTAAAAATAGAAAGTGAGTCAGGTGATAATGTGATTTCTTTGTTTTTTTCAGTTTAGTATGCAATATAAAAAACGTAGTGAGTATTAGGTGATAACTGAAAAGATGTCAGAGGCCAAAGAGCAAATGAGTATGTAAACTAACTTTCCCTTTTGATACCTTACTAATTCCTCCAGGCAAGTACAGAGATACATTTGTGGGGCTGGGGGCATCAGCCTGTGGCAATGTTAGATATGCTTCATTCTCTAGGACTGGCTATGCAACAACTTTCCGAAGTACTAACTTCCCTTTAAAAATTGAACATAAAAATAAAAGGCAAAAAATTCACTTGCAACTACAAAATATGAGTAGGTGAACTGAGAATAAAGAACAAAGTAAACATTCAGATTAGCATGTAGAAAGGCCCAATAATATCATGACAACACAAACAGCCATGCTCTAACTATTTCACATCATCTTATTTGACTGCTTGTTACCCCCTACCATCAACTTCCAATCCAGGAGCACTGAAACCTCTTGTGAGTTATTGTCCTCAATTCAGGCCACATTTTCTGGCAGTAGGACAGTTTCACATCATTAATTACAGCACTTCCCCAGCTATCTCCTGGTGAGTGGTGTCCAATTCGTGACTTGTCCTTCTGCTAGGAGACAGTGTCATCGTTACAGCACCTTGTTTAGGATGCTGTAGTTAAGATTCTGTCAATATTTTCATTAACTCATAGTTTCTACGCTTATAGCAAGTGTTCTGGATGCAACTGAACAGGACATGACCGAGCCTGGGGCCAAAGTCTACACAGCACATTAAGAACTATGGGTGAGAGAGATAAGATATAAATTAAAAATCCCTAATGAACAATATGGAGGTTGATAATGGCAGACGTGTCCAGCACAGCATTTTAACAATTTGACCTTTGAACATCCACATGTATTATTGTATCATCTTAAATGTCTTTGATTTGTATAACCTCAAATAACGAAAAGCTGTGACTGCTGTGAGATAATATGTAAATAAGAGATTATTTGCTAGTTCTCTCCGATACTCCAACATATAATATGCTACACAGAACTGAGAAAATCACTGTTATAACCATTTTATCCTTGATGTCTGTTTTGACTACACTAACATAGCTGTTTTCTGAGAAAGATGACTCATCCTTACAGCAATGACAATGTGTTGCTGCGTAAGTCACATAATGCAGGAATGATTATGGTATTAGGTCAGAGATACTATATGGTCCAGTGCTTCTCTCCCCTTGACAACTAAACACTATACAAAAAAGTAACAAAACTAAAGCAAATCCATCAGTCTATCACTATAAAGCCCTGCTCAAAATTAATAGGTAGAATGCAGAAGCTCAGAAATTTTCTGTCAGCCTAAAGCTCCCAGCTCTCATTCCATACATCCTTACAGCCTAAGAAAATGGTGATATCCCTTGAATGTCAATAGATTTGGGGTAGTTTGAATTCCAAGGGGGAGTTTGAATTCCAAAGGCATTGGCACCTCACTGAATATGCCCCGCTGCAGTTCCCTATCAATTACATGTGGTGGGTTCCAGTTTAATGAGCTCTACAGATCTCCCCTCCTCCAGAAAATACACCATCAATCAGAGGGGCATATATAATCCCTGCTACATTTTGTGGTTGTTTTTCCCAACCAACCAATCTTACTTCTGTCTTTCTGAATTGAGCCCTGGATACCTAGCTCTTATTCACACTCCAGTTTCTCTATCTCAACAAGAAGCCAAAGCACTCAGCAGCATCTACTGGGCCAGACAAAATAGAGACAAGGGCTAGATGTTATCACCATATTGAAGATACTTGCCCCCCTTCATCCCCTCAGCACTCTGGGTTGCTCTAAATTGTTTTCTGGAAGCAAACCTAAAATTACTCTCCTACAGTAGAAATTCTGGAAATATCATTGAAATCTCACATTACTGAATGATTTCTATGCAAATTAATCATTTATTTTTGGCATTTTTCAAATACAGTGCCCACAAGGTAATGTAAATTTATTTGTTTCTTCAGGTGTGAGAGGAAACATTTCTAGCTACTTACAAGGTATTACTTGGTTAATAGTAGCCAGTAAAATGTGTGGTTTAATGTTGCAGTGTGAAATTTGCAATTTTGCTTCATGAAAATGGCACATTTTTCAGTGCAGGGGCGGGGGTATACAGCCTCCTATGGTAGACAGTAAATCTAACCACTTAATTTCATAGCTATTGTTTGACTTTTAGGCATGTAGGAGTGAATCTTAGATTTTTAATAGTGTTTGTGGACATTCAGTTGATTTGAGGAGATGGCTATTAATGGTTGTACTATATCTGACTATGCAGCTCTACAGGAGATGATGAAAAAAATCTCCCAGAGGTAGATCCAGGGGGGAGGCTGGTATTCCTGGAGCCTAGAGATTTCATAATTGGGAACATTAGTTGATAGTCATAAGTGTATCAGCATTCTCAAGGGAGCTTGACATTTGGCAATTTTTATTACAGCAGTTCACTCTGTAAGAAGAAAGTGACTGACTAACAGATGTTCTTATTTAGAAAGGATGCTACGGAAAGAGCAAAGCACTAAATATGCTCTTGCCTGTAAACTTCTCATTTAATCATAGAAAAGTCTTAGACTGAAGAATCTCTGATAATAAAAATAATGTGTAATTACATATATTAAGGTGTCACTTGATGAAATAATTTGATCTGAAGTTCCATAATGTATTCCTAGCCGATATGAAAATGGGATGCTAGTTTGTTACTTCATAGTGAATGGTTTAATGGACCAGTCTGGTCTACTAATCCAATGTGAAAGTTTGTTTCTAATGGTACAGGGACAATGAAAGTGTATAAGAAACCCTGGGTACCTCTGAACCATGACTAGACTATTTTTGTGCCTCCTGAGCCACATTTCACTGAAGTAAAGGGGAATAGTTAAAAATCTTCCATCATCATGCCCAATAACACCAGTTTTAGAAAACAGTTTGTTATAATACAAGTCTGTGGATCTGTTTCTGTTCCCATTCAAGTAAATATTTAAACTCCCATTAACTTAAATAGAAGATAGATTGTGCCCATTATGAAACAGTGCAGAGGAGCTTTAAAGGACCATTATGTGGTGAAACCCCACCATCCCCCTACTAGTACAAACTCACATCCCTGACTCTAATCCTCTACTTAATCACAACTCAAATTGCGCAAAACACAGTGGGTTGCTTAACAGGGGTTCATGTGAAAATTTTCCTTTGATTTCAATTCACATGGCCTCATACCCCCAGATATGTGCTTTGGCTCATAGCAAAACTCAGTCAAAATCACTGAGCCTTACCTTGTTTCTCAGAGAAAAGATGAATCATTCAATTTATTTATTCTATAAATAAATAAATAATGAAAGCACCAAGAGATAGTCAATAATTAAGAACAGTGTGAGAAGTGACCAGCACCGGTGGAGCATAAAGTGCATTTGTTATTGGTGGACACAATACTATATTACAGTTTCTAAATGCTTCCATAGGCTTTGTCAGGGATATGAGTAGAAGTTTACCAAATCAACTGTTTCAGAGTCAACTGAAGAAAATTAGTGATTGGCTGAAATTATTTTCTTTTCCCAATTGAAAATGATTATCCATCCCAAATTGTAAGCAGAATTATTTTGAACCAAATTCAGTAAGTGGGTTCGAGTCTGTGTGTGTGGTTTCCTCCCCCAGCCTCCACCACCATGAACAAACTGATTGCAGCATTCTTTCCTGACCAAATAGAAGAATCTACTGCCTTATTTCTTCAAAGCTAGCTTGACAGTGCCTACCTAATTCCATAACACAAACATATCTATACTCGTCACTCTTGCATCATATTTCCAGTAGCCTCTTATACAGAGGGCAGAGCATATGTAACAAGGGTTCAGATCATGTAATAATCTGCTATAAAATTTAGAGTTCACTAGTCAAAATACTGCCTGGCAAGTCTTTTGTTTTATACTATGGGCTTCATTTTTTCAAGGGGGGTCTCACTTTGACCTCTATTTCTAGACCTGCAATCCACTCTGCAAAACCATAATTACAATTAATTGAAGAACCAGATTATGGCATTTTGAACAGAATTTAAGTACCCGATTTTTCAGTGCAATCAGGTTGATGTTTAAATGTTATAGTTTGTGCCAGTTACTGATCACAGTCACAAAACTATTGGTTGAAAGTTGAGGCCATTTTTTCTTAAATGTGGCCTAATATGCTTCGTTACATTCCTTCTACAGGCAGAGAACATGGCAGGTTTATGAGTGAAGGAAATAAAGTAGGGTAATTCTAATTGCTGTTGGCTGAAAATTCTGATCAGGCAGTTGTTGTGAGGAGGGTTTCCAAAAATACAAAACCTTTGCTTTTGGGAATATTGATTAGCAAATAATAAGTTGTACCAGTTAGGGAGAATTGTTTTTCATGAAATACAATCTATGTACCAGTTCTACTATCAAAGCACTTTCCATCTCTCTCCACAATCCTCTTTCCCCATCTCCCCCACACACAAATGCATATTCCGTGCAGTGGTAATACTTCTAAAAGCCCATAGGTTGTCCATAATAAGCAAATTCTTTCCATTATATCCAGAGAAAAATAGGTTCAATGTAAAGTGTTTTGCTAAATCTGTTTTTGTCTGCTCTGATTGTCTGTGATAGCAGCATACTGTGAATGGAGTGCACATAATGGACTTTAGGAGGGATAGCAAGCTGCTTTGTACCTATAATTTAGCTCATTAAAAATGTATGGTTCATATATTGCTTCTATCTAAAAGCATTTGAGACCTTTGATGTTTCTAAATTGGAAGGAGCAGAAATATTATTAAAATTAGCCAAGGATACTTGCAATTGTCAACTAATAGATGTTTTCTTTGTTGGAATATTGTTCCCTTTCATTTGAATGGCTTTCTGTATTTGAGGTTATAAAGGTGGTTATTGTTAGGGGAAAGTAAATGCATTCTGTTCAGGGAGAGAAACAGTTCCAGAAACTGGAAGTTCTCAAAATGTATTAGATAAAACTTATGGAACATCTCTCCTCTCAGTTTCCCTAGCCCTAATTCAATCTGTTCTATTGATATACTTACATGAAAACCTTTTATTAGAACAGTATTAAGGAGACCAGGAAACACATTTCAAATGGATATAAATTAGCCATAAATAAATTCAGGCTAGAAATTAGAAGGAAGTTTCTAACCATCTATTCGACATTGGTGAGGCCTCATCTGGAGTACTGTGTCCAGTTTTGGGCCCCACACTTCAAGAAGGATGTGGATAAATTGGAGAGAGTCCAGCGAAGGGCAACAAAAATGATTAGGGGGACTGGAACACATGAGTTATGAGGAGAGGCTGAGGGAGCTGGGATTGTTTAGCCTGCGGAAGAGAAGAATGAGGGGGGATTTGATAGCTGCTTTCAACTACCTAAAAGGGGGTTCCAAAGAGGATGGCTCTAGACTGTTCTCAATGGTAGCAGATGACAGAACGAGGAGTAATGGTCTCAAGTTGCAGTGGGGGAGGTTTAGACTGGACATTAGGAAAAACTTTTTCACTAAGAGGGTGGTGAAACACTGGAATGCGTTACCTAGGGACGTGGTAGAATCTCCTTCCTTAGAGGTTTTTAAGGTCAGGCTTGACAAAGCCCTGGCTGGGATGATTTAACTGGGAATTGGTCCTGCTTTGAGCAGGGGGTTGGACTAGATGACCTTCTGGGGTCCCTTCCAACCCTGATATTCTATGATTCTATGATTCTATGAACCATCAGAGGAGTGAGGTTCTGGAACAGAATTCCAATAGGAATAGTGGGGGCAAACAACCTAACAAGTTTTAAGGTGGAACTTGATCCATTTACGAATGGGGATATATGTCAGGGTTGCCTGTGTTAGCAGGGCACTGGAATCAGTGACCCAGGAGGTCCCTTCTGGTCCTGTGTTATGTGATGGTGGTGTTACTTGGTGACTTCTACCCCACCCCCCGATTCTGTGCAGTACCTATGCTATTTGTGTCCATTTCTGGGCTGTAGAACTTGAGGTTTATTAGTATTGAATCTCCTCTCATTGTCTACCACTCCCACAGCTCTGATCTCCACAATTCACATTGGAGTGTGGTTTGGTCTTCTCACTGTGTACTGAAATACACACACACACACACACACACACACACACACACACACACTCATGTATTAATAGAAATAGCCAGATAGGCCAGATTTTCAAAAGTATTCAGAAGCCACAAATGGGAACAGATTTGCTAAATAGCTCCCATTGAGAACATTCTGTGCACTGAATGAGGCTGAGGTTAAAAAAAAAAGTATGTAATCATGTAGTTAAAACTGTACTACAATTCATATGAATGAGGGGTAAAGTTAAGGTTGTATAGGAAAACTGAACTATGGAGTTTACTAACTTTGGAGTCCTTGACTTTGCAAGCTTAACACAGTTTATGTATTTTGTGTGTGTGTGATAGATAGCTAGAGTTGGGTGTCGACAGTACATTGAGAATGTTGGGTCAACCTCAAAGTTATATAAGTATGATAGAATTATAATTATGTAGTAGTAGAAATATAGACAAAAGAGTTTATAGGTATTGTAAAAAGGTATGAACATCAGTTCCATGCTGTTGAATTTCACTCTGTAACAAATGGAAGGCCAAAGTGATAATTAATTCAGGCCAGTACAGGGCAAAGAGTCTGTGCTGGAAAGTGATAAGAACTTTGAGAAAACAATGCTGTTCTTTGAAACAACACCCTGATGCTCTTCCCCACGGGGACCCCTTATCATGCCTATGTAAATCTTGGTATCCAAAGAGGGAAAAATAGATAGTGGGATAAAACTTGTTAAATGAATCAAGAGTCATAGATTGTGTTGTAAACTAAAAGAATGAATGATGAGTGAATAGAATTGAGAGCCTGAAGCAGAGAAATAATTGGTTAGTAAACGGTGCCAGCCTAATCCTAAGAATTTCAACCTTGGTATTGATAGGCCAAAGAATATGCAAAGTGGAGATAACCGGATGACCCCCGGAGGGCGAACCAGAATCCACCCAAAACGCATCAAGGAAGAACAAGAAGATAACACCTAGCCATCATGGAGCCGTCATGTATGTACCACCTGCTGATTGAGCTGATTGATGGACATCTCAATTGTAAATTCAGCATGATGAAGCAACTTCCATAGACTTGTATTGAACCAGAGACCTATAAAAATTGGGTCCAGGGACTGTGTTCTTTGAGTCTGGTTCTACGACCACCCTCCAGGAGCATCGGATGCGGACCTGACAACAACTTGGCTCCACTCTCATGTCCGGACCACCTGGCCAGTGACTTGGCATGAGCAACATCCAGGCTGGTAACTATAATAACCTTTTTGTAGAACCTGTGTGTGAATGTCTGTGTGTGTGAATGGATCTATATAGACACTGCATATAGGAATATTTTGTTGTATTTACAATAAATGTGGCAATTTGCCTTGTCCCTCTTACAATATCCTGTTGATATAATTTTTATTAGTGTAACCCTTCTGCCAGTCAGAGTTGGCAGCAACAAGGGCTGGGTTCAATATCTAGGGGATCCATTCCAATAACACAATGCAAACCGGCTCAAGCCCCCACCCAGTGACCTGGGACAAATATATAGCACCCCTGCTGGGCGCCTCCTAGAGGCAATACTTCCCCTCTCGCAAGCACATAGTCTGAGTGTAGCAAAAAGCCTTTTAATAACAGAGAGAAACAATGTGGCATTATGTTGGGGAAACACCACCAACAGGATTCATAACACAACCCATCAGCAAAAACCCACCCCAAGCAAATTTGGGGCATGCCCTTTCCCTTTGGTTCTTGAGTCCAGCAACCCCATATCACCCAAAGTCCCAAAAGTCCAATGACCCAAAAGTCTCTGTCCCTGGTCAGGGCAGCCCCAGAGTTCGAAAGTTTATCTACAGAGCTTTACCTACCAATCTGGGTGGAGATGAGGGGGAAGAGAGGTAAGGGGCACCTTACATGATCTGAAGCTGACTGCCCCACAGCTCCATAGGCCTTCGCTCCGCTCCGCGAGCTGCTCCCGCCATCCCATGAACTGCTCCACCAGCCTGTCCACAAGGCACTCCAGCCATCCCAGAAACTGCTCTACAATATATCTTCAGGCTCCCCCACTACTTAACACAACATTCAGTGATTTCAGCTCTTAGGTGAATTCAGCTTGTAGTAGGGGAGCCTCAGTGCTGGTACACCATTAGCCCAAAGTGAGCTCAGCAGCCTGTAACTAGACTCCTAATAGAATCAAAATTAGCTCTGATATTCCACAGTGGAGAGAGGAGGCAGTGCAATTAGCATGTAAGGCCCTCACCAAGGGGCCCATGCCACCAAGTACTAATACTTGTCCCCAACCTCTCTCAATTCACATAGTTTTGGAACCCATGACCCTTGCCTAGCGAGTGCTACTTAGTTGATGGTGAGTCCCTTCATCATAACAAAAGGCCCAGTACAGTTCCAAGCATAGTTCCCATAATCAGGGTAATAACAATTTATTCTTCCTGCCCCAATAACAGAGACACTGGGGAACCACAGCAGCCAAAGAGACCATTTGGGCAGCTATGGCCTCATTCTAGGCAGGGTGGGTGTGCCTATGCAAATGAGATCGGCCCCTGAAGTTCTTTTCCACAACTTGCCACACCTCACCACCAGATGTCAGGGTGGAGCTCATTCTGACACTGCCTACATCAGTGTAAAAAGAATACTGCAGCTTATGCCACCTATTAACCCTGCTTACAGACCCACGCATTATGTATTTCTGTTGTGATACTACCTATGGACTTTAGTCCCAGACCTGGACCCCATTGTGCTAGGCACTGTCCAAAAAAAAAAAAAAAAAAGACAGTCTCTGGCCTAAGGAGCTAAATTTAAGACAAGATATATTAGGATGATACAACAAACAGAAGGAGCACAAAGAAACAATGAGACATACTGGTCACTGTGAAAAGCAGTGATTACAGTTCGCCAGCTGCCTAACCACAGTCAAGTTTAAATAAGAGTAGGGACAGGAAGGGAGTTTGAAAGAGCCTTTGGAATGAAAGGGCAATTGCCCAAACTACCCTGGGAATCTCTCCAAGAGATAAGAATTAAGCCACTCTAGTACTGCTGTAGCCCTGCCCTCCCTACATCCCTCCCTGTCCAGGTAACTGGCTAAGCAGCCAGGAGAACCATGACACATCATTATAAAGGGAGTAGCAGAGTGTCTTTGGCTATGATGCTATGGTTTTCCTGAATGCATTGTACCTGTGTCACCCACAGCACTTTGGGAGCTTCCATTGAGTCAATGCCCTCACTCCTGGACTTTGGCTCATCCTACCTTTCCCACCATTTAGCCCTTAATATTTGGAAAGCATTCTGTGGTCTCTGGATGAAACTGTAGAAGTTCAGGTTAATTATTATTATTACAGTATTGTTCACTGCTAAACAGACTAAACCTTTATGCACAGGAGATTGTATATTTCTACAGGTCGCTAAAAGCAGACCATATTTACTGGTGATTTACATATTGGCAAATAGGCTGTGTGATTCATTAGACAAACGTCTTGTAATATTCCTATGTCGGTTCTGTTAACTCTATAATTATTGAAAAATCAATAGGATATCAGAAAAAAATATTGTTGAAAAGTCCTTAGGCAGTCAGGCTGTTGGTACTTTATAATAAATGAGCCCAACTGGCAGTTTTAAACCTTACATTTCAAAAGTATAAGTGTATATCAATTAGCAGACTAAAGCTGCTGAACAAGGCAATGTGCTAGTCACTGTTGTAGATGCATGCTCCACTATGACGATGCTCTGCTTAATTAAACACTTACTCAAGAAGTCAACAAGCATAGACTTCAGGCCACAAAGTCTGTTGTAGTGCAATGGGATTTTAAAAAAAGGATGTGTGTATAAATTCTTCATAAGGCCCTATTCCTGCAGCCCCTTGCACAGGTATGTAAATTTGCTCTCATGTTTAAAAAGAAAATCTGAGAGGAAGATCAGTTAGAAGTGTTAAGTTGCCAAACTTTTACCACCCATATATGCACTTAAATTTTCCAAAAATTTCAAGGAAAGGGAGACAGAAAATTGATGTTTCCTAGACTCTCTTCAACAAGCATCATTGCTTACAACCATGATAAATTTGAGTAGGCTGAATAAATTCAATGATATGGAATACCTATTTTATTTTATACCTTCTACACAGTAGTGCACATAGGACATCACAAAATACAAGATACACACTGTATACTTCCACCACAATAGAACCCTGAGTATTCATATTTTCCTACTTCCTACTATGTTATCATTTCTTTTAAGTCACTGATTGTCAATAACATTTTACTGAGGGGAGGGGGAGAAATAGTATCAGATTTTTCTCTCTCATGCAGCCATTTCTTCTATTTAAATGCATGGCTATTTCCATTTGTACAAACCTGCAAGATATCAAAATGGTGACTGTATCTTCAGAAGGGGAGATAATTCTTATAGAAGTGTCACATTGAAATGTAAGTATTTTTGTTAAGTACTTAATTTGAACATGCTGAAGATAAAAACTTATTTTGTAATCACCACAACTGTTCATCTCATAACTGAAATGGATGACAACCCATTCTCTGTGCAGGTGGGGCGGGGGGCGAAAGATACAGTAAGTGCTGAGTACAAATCCCCAAGGGCTTATGAATATGCATAGGTATCTGTGAGGATGCCCAGCTACGGGAATATTTTCAAGTGATAATTCCAGAGTTTTCTCACCAGTCTGCATGTAGTTTGCCATCTGCAAAGTCTCTTAAAGGAGTATGAATATGGAATAAGTGCAATATGTAACTGTGGCCTATTTACAAAATGACTTGGCAGATTTTGTGTTGCTTGCTCTGGAGAACTACTGCAAATACGTCCGTTCAAAATTTCATTTAAGTTATGTTAATAAAGTAAGTCAGATCAGTTATAGGAAGCATAAAAAAGCATAGTAAAGCATTAATATGTCAGATCTAGAAATCTCAGATTTTTGCAGCTTCATTCCTATTGCATGTTTTATGAATATTATTTCTCTGTTGGAGTGTGTGCCACCCGGGGGAACCAGGGGAGTAAAGGAAGTTGGAGTGATTGCATAGTGGTTCTCTGAAAAGACCATTCGTCTGTCAGAAGTGCAATATCAAGGCTGACATGTTTTCAGAGCCTGATAATTTGACTGGAAATACAAGAAAAACCTTAAAAGCCAAATCACTTATATTTTTATGCTAAACTGAAGTAAAAGGTTCACTGCCACTGCCCAAGCAATGCCTTCAATAATTTGTCTGATATAAATTATACAATTAAGTGAAGCATTTTTTTCTCCCAGTGAGGAGCGGACAGCAACTCCATCTGGATTTAAAAAATATATGATTTGACCTACAGTACTGTAAATCCTAAAAGAGGAGAAGGATTTCTTGGTTTTATCTGGATCAGATGACACAGAGGTGAAATACTGCATGTGAGAGAGAAATAACAATGTCATTTAGCACACTGTTCCCCTCTTACCGAACACAACAGCAATGGCTTGTGAGGTGGGAATAATAACTGAGGAGTAACACATCCCACCAGGAGACCCCAAAGCGTAGGGACTCTCACAAAACTTCCTTTAAAGTACCATTAAGAGTAACCTGAAACTCATACAACAAAAAAAAAACCCTGGCTTTAACACTCTGCCTATGCTAGATTGTACCTAGCACTGAGTAAGTGGGTAAAGGGGAAGAGAAGAGGGCACGAGACGTCTGCCTTCTCTCACACCTCTAACATCCTTCATCCCTGTGCACGAGCTAAGCATGCTATGACCTAGTGTTTGTAGGATTAGAAAACTATAGCATTGACAACAATGCTAGAAACAGCATAGATGTGGGAGGAGCAGAACCACCATCCCATTCCATGACACCACACTGTTCTTTCGACTGAGCTAGCATTGTAGGAGGCACATGCTACAGAGTGTAGTGATAGCTTCCTATGTGTGTATTTCTCTCCCCACTCCCCCGGAGTCTGAACCATTGTGCCTGCATCATTGGGGACATGGTTATGGGAATACTAATTAAGTCACTGCATGACTTGAGTTAAAGCAGGGCTACTGTTTGTGGCATGGCTGAAAAGGTCAGTTAACTCTAAGAATACAAATATATATCAACCGTGTATGTCTTTGGAAGAAGATGAATGGGGGTTAAAGGCAGCACTAATTGCTTATAAATTTCTACCTACAGACAAACTATGAAAGGGTATCATTTTGCATGTATTTGTGCTTTACTTCTATTTAGTAACAATAGACACTGGGAATGTTCATGGTGGTGCTGATGTATTTAGGCTATGGGTAAACCAAACTCTCTACTTCAGTACAAATTGTGTACAGATGCACACAAACTGCCCATTTCTCTGTTGCCTCCAATGCACAATGAAGTTTAAATGGAGTTGGGTTTCAGACTTAACTATAAAAAGGAGAGCGAGAGAGAGAGAGAGCGACAGAGAGAGAGAGAGATTCTGAAGCAGGTTAGTTGTTGACCATGGAGGTGTAATAAATGTTCCTTGAATAAACTGCCAGTATCCTAAGATGTAGTCATGAAGAAAATAACTTTTATTCTCAGGCATTGATCCACTCCTAGATCCCACATGAAACACTGTCAGAGAGCCTTCCTAAGCCATCATTGCTGCTTCTCTTCCGTTGATGGCTTTCTATATTCCTACTAGTCCCCAGATACCATGGTGCAATATGTAGATTCATTATGTACAGTTCTATTAGAAATACATAGATTTTAAATTTCACATGGAAGATATATCCAGTCTCTGTCTCTGTTTTGGAGCCAAGGGACCAATAGTTCTCCCAGTTTAGCAAGCTATCCATAAGCAAGCTGTAAAAATACACTTATTTATTTGGGTTTGGAACTAATTTGTTTCCTTTTAACTGTTCTACATGAGAGCTGATGAAAGCCAGTAAATATGATCTATGGGGAAAAACATAACACTTTCAATCTTCATACCAATAGTTCAATAGGAGTCTCCTCTGATTGCGAACCTTAGAACTGAGCTGCTGCTGCTGTGTGGAATGGGAATGGTTACCTCCCCCGCCGCACAAACACACTTTCATATTTACTAACTTTTGGCAGTTTTAATGTAGAACAATTAATTTGAAATAGTTTAGTGTTGAAACTAATCTAAATATCTGATTTTCCAAAGGCCTGACTACACAAATCCAACTAAAGTTCATACATTGGGGCAGGGGCTTGATGCCTCTAAAAATCAGCTCCTACATGTCTAAAAACTAGCTCATTCCTTGATATCTTGTGGTGCACTGAACTGGAAGCACTATTTGTCTTAAAATGCATCAACAAAATGGGAGTTTAAGCTATCACTTCAGAGAGAGAAAGTTAATGTATCTTCAAACTAAAATATCGAATACCCATCAAAACAATCAGTCAAATGCAGTTCAATAGTTATCCAAAAGAAGTGCTTCAGTTAGGAATTTCCTCCATTTCTTCAAGGTATAGTAAAAGCTGCATCTGCAAGTTTAAAAAAGATTGTTTTATTTTTTTTAATTCTCTTTGAATGTTCCTGATGGTCAAAGAGGCATTTGAGCCCTGGAATGACATTTTTTAAAGAATGTGACGTAGCCACAGGGAATTTTCTCACACGGGAGAGAGGAATCTTTCCTCCAAGGGTTGGGGTTGCAAAAATCTCTGAGCTGTGAGATTCTAATCTCAGGTGGGCAGCATGGCTGTTTGAAAAAGAAATGAGAGAAATAAAATGCATCTGTAGCAGAGAAAGATCATTTGGTCTCTTCTAACCAGATAGCAATGACTTAATTTAAATAAGAATTACTAAATAAATAAGTTACAATCACTAGTTAAGTCTTTTTGTACCAAGTTGTAAGAAGGATTTCAATTTAGCCTCTATTTGTAAAGAAACTGTATGGCGCAAGTCACTTACACATACAATTGTTTGTGCACTAGAGCTGATGTATACATTTAGCAAAATTGACACTCACAAATTTCTACAAATTCTTACACATCAGTGCACAAGAGGCAGGAGGAGATGGACCAGGGGCAGGCTTGGCAACGAGATGGGGCTATTCCTGTGTGGACTTTCTATCCATGGTGGGGCCACATAAGGAACCTGGAAGTCTACAACAGCCTATATGATCCAGGGCCTTGAGAGGAGATCTATTATGTATATTTCTTTTCCTTATACATAAGGATTGGCTAAAAAATGGCACATACACTGTATCTGCAACAAAAATATTCCATTGTGACTTAATCCAAATATTTATTACAAAGAAAAGAAATAAAAATAGACAGAGTTTGGAGACTCAAACCTATGCCACTGAGAGATAAGAATAGAATCATTGAATCATAGAATATCAGGGTTGGAAGGGACCCCTGAAGGTCATCTAGTCCAACCCCCTGCTTGAAGCAGGACCAATTCTTAAGGGGCCTTGCAGCCATATTCTTTAAAGCAAGTCCCAATATCAGATACTAGATGGCTCAAAGTACATGTTACCATATGATGGTAATTTTTAATTTAAAAAATAATCTTGACTGAACAATTGCACAGTAAGTTTGATGATAGTGAACACCTTTCTTCACAAAGCAGTTATAGGTGATGGAGATGATGGCCCATCCTGATAGCACTGGTACTTAATATACCTCTGCTTTACCCCAGGAGAAAACGGTTAAAGATGTGCAAAAGCTGCTTAGAGATACATAATTGATAAGATTCACTTTTATAATACTACTGAAAATAGAAAAGAACTCAAGCAAGTAAGAGAGCCTTTAAAGCAAGAGAGAATAAAGAATATGCTGTAGTTCTGTGGTTAGCCTGTCTTGTGAGCACTGCTTATTGATGTCCGTTGGAATTGCTGCAGAAGACCACCATAGAAAGAGGAAACTCTGCTACATTAATATTTTATTCTACTGTCTCACTCACTCCTCCTTAAAACCCAAAGGAGATTTTTTTGGGAGGAGTTGGTTGATTTTCTTATTTTGTCTATGTGGTAGAAGTGTTTGTGTAGGTGATTCTAATTATTTTTAATGTACTGAAATTTAATCAAAACAGATCAAAACCTTCCCTTTCATAAGTTATATTCTGAAATCTATTTTCTTTGCCTCTAACAAACTGAATCAGAAAGGTAGCTTCCCAGCCATTTTTATTCAGTTAAAACTGAATAAAATAGTGATTTAACGTCTTTGGGGATAACAGGTGACATACCTGTATGATATTGTACTATGCAAAAATAATTGAATACCCAGTGATCTCTTCATGAAATGGAGACAATCTTGGAAATATCCAAATAATTACTGACCTGAAAATTGATTTTAAATAACCAGAATGTATCTTCAAAACACAGATAAGAGAGACATTTTTCAACCCTCTCATATAAATATTACTTACTATACAAAACTTTGTTTAAAATGAGAACCAGTAAGCTTGTGCCATTCTGCACTTGGGTGACAAGCGCAGCTCTCACCAACGTCAAGGAGAACTTTATGCTTACATATCTAAGGGCAGATTTGTATCACTACCCTACCACAGAGATTTAGTTTGGAACTGAACTAAAATGTGTTGACTTGATAATGATTTACCTTAACATTTTCAAAAATCCACTCAGTCAAGTTAGAAAAAGAAAAGCTGGTGATTTTACCAATCAAAAGCAGATAGAAATGGACTTAGCCATTTAAACAACTATATCAAACAAGACTTTAGAGCTATATCACCTTCCCCCACCTGAAACTTTCCTAGCTGGATGTATCATGAGCCACAGGGGTAATGGGAATGAAAAGGTAAAACATTCTACATCCAGTGAAGGCCAAACTGTAGTTCCGTTATTAGGCATATTTTTCCCCTAATGCTGATAATTCCAGAAATATCATACAGCAAAATAAATGGTGTTTGACTGATTCCGAGATCTCATTTTTAGTAGAATTCTCTTTAGGAGCTAGAGAATTATATCCCATCATCATACATTAGCATCCTACTAATCTATCTGTCTATTTTATCTGTACACCAATGTATTTTTAGTACCCATTTATCATTAGCATCTATAATATTCCTACATAAATTACAGTTCAAAAAATAAAGGACCAGATCCTCAGTCAATGGAGCTATGCCAGTTTACACCAGCTGAGGATTTGGCCCTACATTCTTAAATCTTATATCTTTTTAATGGTTTAAGGTAAGGCTTTAATTGTAAATATACATGACTGGTTAAGTAATTATGCAAAACATGACCTGAAGAATTAGGAAAATGTACACCTGTCCTGAGAGAAGTGAGAGCCAAGTACCTCCAGCTGCTAGTGTGTCTGAGTATCTGCAGCCCAATGAGTGTTTTATTACACTTATATTTAATTATACACAAAAAAAGCTATGAAGAAATCAATAGTTCTGTCATCAGAGCAGGGCTTGAATAGTCTACAGTAAATAAGGCCTTGGGCCATTCATTGAACAATGAAGTAAAAACAAAATATTGAATAGTTGCTCATTAATTGAGCACCATCCACCCTGTACAGTACTTTGAATAAGGCAGGGGTCTTGTGAAAAAAACAGTATGCAATCAATTAAAAACTGTACTGTAATGCATACACACCAGGGGGCTGAATTAAGGTGGCACAAGCAAACTTAATTCTGGTATTTTCTGACATTTGATTGCTTAACTTTGTACCCTTCATCCTTTGTACCCTTTTTTGGGGGGGGGGGCGAGGAATAATTTCCTAGTTCTTTAAAAAGGGGCAAGCAGTGAAAAAAAACAAACAGCTATTTCATCATGTGGCATCACATTGACACCACATAGGTCATAGAATCATAGAATATCAGGGTTGGAAGGGACCTCAGGAGGTCATCTAGTCCAACGCCCTGCTCAAAGCAGGAC
Source organism: Caretta caretta (assembly GCF_965140235.1). Taxonomy (NCBI): domain Eukaryota; kingdom Metazoa; phylum Chordata; order Testudines; family Cheloniidae; genus Caretta; species Caretta caretta. The sequence continues at coordinate 86,662,306 of NC_134209.1, forward strand.
CAATCCCCAATTAAATTATCCCAGCCAGGGCTTTGTCAAGCCTGACCTTAAAAACTTCTAAGGAAGGAGATTCTACCACCTCCCTAGGTAACGCATTCCAGTGTTTCACCACCCTCTTAGTGAAAAAGTTTTTCCTAATATCCAACCTAAACCTCCCCCGCTGCAACTTGAGACCATTACTCCTTGTCCTGTCCTCTTCTACCACTGAGAATAGTCTAGAACCATCCTCTCTGGAACCACCTCTCAGGTAATTGAAAGCAGCTATCAAATCCCCCCTCATTCTTCTCTTCTGCAGACTAAACAAGCCCAGTTCCCTCAGCCTCTCCTCATAAGTCATGTGTTCCAGACCCCTAATCATTTTTGTTGCCCTTCGCTGGACTCTCTCCAATTTATCCACATCCTTCTTGTAGTGTGGGGCCCAAAACTGGACACAGTACTCCAGATGAGACCTCACCAATGTCGAAAAGAGGGGGACAATCACGTCCCTCGATCTGCTCGCTATGCCCCTACTTATACATCCCAAAATGCCATTGGTCTTCTTGGCAACAAGGGCACACTGCTGACTCATATCCAGCTTCTCGTCCACTGTCACCCCAAGGTCCTTTTCCGCAGAACTGCTGCCTAGCCATTCGGTCCCTAGTCATCAGTAGGGTTGGAACTTTTAGGTCCACCTCACAGACCTCTGCCACTTGAACTAACAAAAACTGATAGCAATAATAAGTGGTTAACCGCTTTGTGGGCCAGCGCTAGAGGGGGATGAGACATTTCCAGTGGGTTTCACAGATATTTGCTGACAGCAGTGGATTGGTGAACCTCAGAGATATTGGGTTCCATTCCAGGCTCTGGAGGGGAGTGTGGTCTAGTAGGTATGACCTCTTCTGCCCATTGCCTCCAAGCTTTTAGCCCTTCTGTCCCATCTTCATCCTACCTCTCGCCGTCCCAATCTTCTGTCTACCCCACAATTGTCTCCTCACCTAACCAGTCCCGGGCTCCTTCTCCAGCTAGTCCTAGTCTCACCCCTCCTGACTTCCTGTTCCTTTCCCGCTGTCACTCCCAATTTTCTTGCCCAGCCACAGTAGTCCTGGGCTGGAACACAGTCAGTTGCTCTGTGGGGATGGCACATGTGTCGTTTGGCCATCACTTGGATCTCTAAGAGATTCATGCTCAGTGAGGATGGACTCTTCAGTGATTTGAGCTTTTCAGCTCTTGCAAGCCTCTACTACATTTGAAAACAGGACTTTTATCAAAGGCTTATAACCTGGCTAAATTTGGGCAGGTTTTCCTAGGGATGGCAAAAGGCATAGCCCTGACACAAATGCCACCTTCCTGCCAAATTTCAATCCCTGTTCCAAAGCATAGGGGCACTAGGTGTAGAAGGAAAAGGCCTTCGGAAGTTGTCTTTTTAGATATGAAAAACACATTTTCCCCTAACCTTGTTCTCAGAAACAGCTGAGCCATTTTGGCTGACATTTTCCAAAAGCATCCAACCTGAGGCAAACATCTAACATGGAAAATTTAAGTGCAAATTTTTAAACTTTAGCAAAGTTATAAGAAACTGAGATTAAGATCTTATAATGGGAAATATCAGGCAATCTTAATATGTAGTGCCATCTATAATATATAATTTAAAGCCCTTTCTGAATTGTAGCTATTATATACACAATGCTTGATCTGGAACAAAAAGCGATAAATGTGGCTATATGTAGTATTTACATTTAAATGACTGCATTAAAGTAGTTTGAACTGAACACATTAAATATATCAGTAAAATAATATAACACCTTTGATTTCTATAGAAAATTACTTCCTAAACAGCTTTGAATTAGACCTCACAAGACTATGTGTGAAACAGGAAAGTATAATTTTCCCCATTTTCACAGGTATCGAGAGAGATTAAGTAATTTGCCCAAAGACACAGGGATAATCTCTAGCACAGCCAAAACCAGAACCCAGATCTTTTCATTCCCAGTCTTACACTCTAGTGCCTAGACCATGCTTCAAAATACCTATATAAATAATTTGAAGACTTTTTATTTATACTGTATTTTAAATTCTGATTAACTCAGGTAAACCATGTATACAGGACCATATAATCCAACAGGATCGGAGGTCCACAGCACCTTCCAGCATATACTGGTACTTTAACCTGAGCTGCTCTGACCACACTCTCAAATAGTCCACTGACTCTTTGAATTTGAAATTGCCTGTGGAGAAGATGTAGTTTCCTGAACAAAAATGTGTGTGTTTAAGACTTTCTATTTTCTCTAGCAGAGCTGAGTTTTAAAACTTAGAACTGTTCTCTTTCCTTCTTCAACAGAAAAAGAAAATCAGCTATATGAAACGTTGGTGTGAAATCCTAGCTCATTGAATCAGTAGCAAAAGTCCCTTTGACTTTAATGTGGCCAGGATTTCACACTGGCAATTTTGGCTTTTCCCATCATGAGCATTTCAGATAATATGCTGTTAAAGTCAGGGTGGTTCCAGTTCAAGCAGACGATATGCCATAAACTGTTGTGGGTCACACAGCAACCTACATTTTTGTGGTTTACGTACAGTCTCTAGTAAAGTAAAGCTAAGTTAAAACAAAGGCCGTGATCCTACAAACCCTTCCACACACACTTAACTTCTGTACTCATGAGTAATCCTAGTGCAGGATCTGAGGCCAAATTAGGGGAAAAATCAAATTTCAATTATACAGTAAAGCTGTAAAATCTAAAATTGAAGTACCATGTTTTTCCTCAGTCAATATTTTCCACATCAGATTACGTTAATTTACAGATCAAAAAATGATTTTTTAATTTCTAGTTCCAAGCATTCACTGTGGGATAAACTGTGATTTTTCCACCTTTGACATCATCACTAGTATCAATGATTCTGAAACTAGAATAGATAATATTGCTGACGATCAGCAAGGCAGAGTAAAACTAATCTTGCTAATTTATAGCTGCAAGATATCTGCAGCACGAACAGTAATAAAAGCTTATTTTTGTTAGTTGTTTGGGCAGCTGTGAGTCAAAGATGCTTCTATTTAGAAAGGATGGACTCTTGCAGAAGTCAGAATGTGTATACAAATTGATTAATTATGTGAACCATAATAAGTATTTGCATACATAGGTACTCAGTGCAGGTCAATGGTGTGAGTGGGAGGAGAATATGTGCAAATGTGGCTTTGTGCATCTAAATATTTGTATATAGGGATGTGTGGATATTTTATGTGCAGACCACAGCCTCTGTCCATAGGTGCTAGAACTAGGAGTGCTGGGGGTGCTTCCATACCCCTTAACTTGAAATGGTTTCCATTATATACAGGGTTTACAGTTTGGTTCAATGACTCTCAACAACCCTACTCTACAAATTGCTCTAGTACCCCTGCCTCTGTTTCCCCACCCGCCGTGGTGTGTTTCTAACCACAGATACACTTGAAATATTTTTCTCCCCACTGTTTCTTTGTTCTATTTCTTTTCTGTGTGCACATAGCTATAATGGAGAATAATTTGGCTACACCTTGTATGGCTTTTTAGTAAGGGCTAGATGGATTGCAATCCTTGTCAGCCAATCATAATGCTTCCTCAATATTACCCATTAAATATCAATTATAGACAAAATATAGCCCACTTACTTTCTCATAGTAACATCTACTTCAATAACTGTGAAGAACAATGGGCATAAACTCAGATCATCTGCTCTCACTACAGTATTCTACCAAAAAAGCACAATCAGTAACTCAAATAGTAAAAGACTGATATATTTATCTGGGATCACACTGTTTAATTGTCATTTGTGATTAAAATATCACCACTCTGGCCCATACCTATTGGGAAATATGTTTTCCTCGTTTTAAGAAAAGAGTTGTCATTGTATGTTCTATTACTATAGTAAATTAAGATGACTTCTGCCAGCTACCTATAAACAGCAGACATTGCACTTATATTCTACATTTCACTTTAACTCGCTTTCCTGTTGATGCTAACAATACTTAGCCGTTTAAAAAAAAACCATGCATGCTGCACTTTTATTGTTTTGACAAGTGTAACATTCTTGAGCTGTGCTAAATGCCAGAATAAACCCATATCAAAATGTAAAATGTTAACCAGAAGTGCCGTTGTGACCTGAGAAAAAGTAGTATTTAAAAAGCTCAATCAGAAAAGATTGCTGATATTTAAAGAGACCATACTGTGACTTTTCCAGCTATTAGAAGTGCAGAATTCTTACTGGCAGCTTGCAAGAAGAGACATGAATTTAAGAAGCATTCACATGAAAGTATAAAAGACAGACAATTCCCTGCTGTTTTAGACCAGTGTCCCTGTTCTGTTCTCAAGTACATCAGGCCTGTCAAGACATCTCAATTCTCTTGCTTACAACAAAACTATGTAAATGACAAGAATGCATTTCCAATGCCCAGTACATATAGTGCAATGTCTCAAATACTAAATTTCCAATCAATTGTAGACTCTGTAAATGTTTAAGTTTAGATGTTCCTTAGCCCCTGAAGATAATAGTTTAGTCTTGATTATTTAGAAGTTTTGCATACTGAAATCCTCAGTTATTTTCCAAAAGTGAAATAAAGTGGTACTAGTGAATGGGCCTGATTTTTGAGGTGCTGAGCACCCACAGTTCCCATTGACTTCAAATGGTGTTTGGGGTGCTCAACACTTGAAAATCAGCCCATTTGTTTTGCCATCTGCTCATTTTATCACTTTAATAACAATTTGCTTCACAATATTCAAAGGATGCTTTGAATGAAAATCAAAGACAAATGATTCCTTTACCAAATGTGGATAGTAACTACATTATCATCAGTTCATGGATCCATATCGTGATATTTGAAAAACAAGCTCAAATGGAAAGTTGAGCATCTACAGGCATAAGACTCTATTCTAGCTTTTCAGAAACTCTATTTTATATGTATAGCTGCTTTTCCCCTCCAATGGCACCCATGACTATAGTATCAGAGCACCTTACATACATTAATAAATGTATAAAATTCATAACAACCCTCTATGGTAAGGAAGAATCTCCATTTGGTGGATGGGGAGCTTAGGCATGGAATGATTAGGTAACTTGCCCTTTGTCACAGAGAAAGTTTGTGAAAAATCCAGCAAACAGAATCCAGGAGTCCCACATCCCAGACAAGTGCCTTAACCTCAGCTTCTTTTTCCTATATACAATGATACCCTTTCTCTCTAAGACAGATATGTGTGTGTGTGTATGTATGTCTGTGTGTGTATCTCACACACAGAAAGGGTAGTATTGTGTATAGGAAAAAGAAGCTGAGGTTAAGGAATATATATAAAAATATTTTAACTCTACTGTTAGGCACCTAAGGATGAGTGCATTGGTGCCGTGGTGTTCTATCCAGTAAGCATTTAAATTATGCAGAGGTTTCAAACAAGATTGGGCTAACATATTCAGTTAGGAAAAGATAAACTATCTGGAGAAAATAGAACCAATCCATTTATAAGGCATAGTGTAAGTTTGGACAATTTCCCTCTCGACCTTTCTCTCTTTTGACACTCACTTTATGCAGGTGTAGATGACCACACATTGGGCAAGGCAATGGAGCGTTGGATCCCTTGATTTTCAGACCTCAGACTGTGTTTGCGGAAGAAGAAACAGTTCTTTACTAGTAAACTGATCCAATTTGTCATGCAATTTATGAGACAAATGGAAACAGCACTGTGATATTTTTCCAAAGTGACTCTTTATGGTACAGATGCACTTTAAATTTCTCGACAAGTATAGATAATGAAGAGTAGAAGTATTTGCAAATGTCCCTTAAGGTCATTTCTATTAGACTGGTTATCAATCTATGGGGAAGTTAAAGTATTTTTATAACTGTTCTTTGAGATTTATTTTAGCTCTTTTTTCAGTTCTCTCATACTTTTAATATTTCTCATTCTTTTTATTGGAGTTATGCTTTTTTAGCATAACACAGAAATCATACATTCCTACTATCATTGTGGGAGTAGGGAGGTGGATGGTGTGTGTGTAATTTGACTTGGATGAATTAAATTTTTATTGGTAAATGTTGTTTTCACTGCACACACACAAACCAATAAAAATATTTCCATCAATGAAGATAAAAATGTACAGATAGGCAAAGTAAGGAAAATGATGCTTGAAAACTTATTAGAGTAAAAAATCTAGTGATCTAGACTGTTGAATACAGCTTCTTACAAATGAACTAGTGAATGAATAGTAAAAACAGATAGAATTTGATTTAAAAATATTTACTTTGTGTATTATGATGTGATGTAGGCAATCTGTGTTTTCATGGTTTATAAAGCTTTACCTTTTTGAATCTCAATATCTACTGTCATTAAACAATGTGAAAATGTGAAAATTTAAGTAGATGAAAATAAAAAAGCTTTAAAATAAACAGCAGTATTATCTGTCAAAATTACCTCCCCACCCCTCAATCTAATTCTTCCAAGCCTATGTACAATCCAGTAAATTATTAGAAAAGCAAATTGTGGTGAAGGGTGAAGGTGATGATAGTAGTCCAGAAACTTAAAAATCCTCGTTTAGATCACAAGAGAAGATGAATTTGACACTCTCGTCAAAGCCATGTCACAAACACCACACAATTTGACATAATTTGCTATGTCTGGTCATCCTTACTTAAGAGAACCTGTTGAAAGTGGATTGCTATAGGCCAGAACAAAAGTAAATCTGAAGAGGTAGCACAGAGCACTAGTTTACAATGGGCAGATTCTGATACTCTTAATCACCCCAAATAGTGCCCACTAGATAAAATTCACGCCTGTGTAAAGGGAAACACAAGGCCTGTGAACCACTTAAATCCCAAACAGATCTTGAGTGGAGCATAGATCTTATGGTGGCCTGTTGAACAGGGATACATTTCATCATCTGTGCTCAGCTGTCTACACTGTTGTTAGACTGTCCTTTTCAGGAGCCCTAGCTTACTCACAGATTTATAGACAATATGTAGAACCAAACTTGTAATCTCATTTTTAAAAAATCAGGTTAGTTTGACAGGATTTATTTTCCATAAACCCATGCTGATTGGCAGTAATTACATTACTCCCCTTTAATTCTTTACTAATCAAGTCCTGTAACAGCCGCTCAAAAGAGAAGAATTAAAAAGTGAAACCATGCCCAGAAATAAAAATGTGAACGTTATGGATAGGATTTTTAAATAAATGTAACATTAGCCTACCACTGCCAAAACTGAAGTCACTGGTAAAACTCCCAATGGCTTTAATGGGCATTGAATTAGTCCAATACTGAGCACTTCTAAAAATCCCACTATCCATCTATAAGAATCCTCTACTTTGGTAGAACAAGAAAATATCAGCATTATTTCATATTTGACAGAAACAGTAGTACCAATATATGAGAGAGTACATCACTATGATATGGAGAGGAAGAGAATGTAGCCATGACAAGGAAAATTTAAAAATACTGTTTCGTTTTTCCCCTTTATTTTTCAGGGTTATTTTTCTGTATCTTATTATTTCTGGAATATTGGTTAAATGTACTTGTTTTGTGTTTAAATTTCATGATGGACAGGTATTTATAATATTTTTGGTAGCAAATTTAACTATACACCTCGCTGCCAGCTCCACCCATACCGCCCACTTTTCTCAGAGACTCTGAATCACACAGAATATTTTTCCTAAGTAAGTCTGTATGTCTTTCCAAGTACAGTGTGGGATATTGTGGAGGTTTAGAGCCACGGCTAAGAGCATGGCAGATGTTCAACAAATTGGCAAGTCATTACTTCAGTGTTTAACAGTGCAGGAATTAGCCTGTGTTTGAGACCCGTGCTGAAATTTACTGTGAATTGCACCTGTTCCAAGAGTAATAGGGCACAGGATAGTTCGCTTGAGGTGTTATATGGGATCGTGATTTTTTAACAATTTTGTAAACTTAGCACTGTACTCTCCAATGTTCTGAGTAAACAGCTTCTTAAACTAATGCACATTGTAAATGGAGAATGCTTAAACAAAACAAAAAGCACCACCAACAACCTACGTGTAATACTCAGAATTTGTTCTAAATCTGGAAAGAAAGAATTACCTATGACCACATAGTCTTCTCTATGATTTTCCTTATTGGCAAGATGGCATCAATGCTACACACCTGTTTAAGTATTAGAGCCCTTAAGTATGTTTTACCATGATCCAATAATAGAAAATGTCATCACTTTTCATGGTAAACTTAAGAGATACATTCAGGTTAAGTACACTACATTTTAAAAACCACAGAAATCACCTTATCTTTTTTTTTAAAATAGTCATAAAGCTGAAATAACTTAACATCTAATTCACTTTTTCCCACTAATATGTATTTTTTAACATGACATTGAGTTTGGACAAGATAAAATAACTAATTTCACATTCTGGTTCTTGCACACCAGCCAAATGCTTTCATGTCTGGGGAGTAAAATACTTGGAAGAATGCTTCGCAAAAACTATTTTCATTGGAATTTACAAGTTGCCCTGTTGAAAAGTCAAGCAACTACAAGGCTACTCATCTGCCAATGCTTCTCTGTCCCAATATGGAGTGAGACTAGAAATCTTACCCAGCTGAACTGGAGCTATAGTCAGTTGAATTCTCACGAATTAGGTCCATATCTCAGAGAGCAGCCACCTTGCGCCCATTTACTGGAAAGCTGGGCTTACAGGTTTGACATAGGGGAAAGAACAAGATAGTTAATGGTAAAGAGGCAAAGAGAACTTTTTTAGTGTGCCTCTTGGAGGTACTGCGGTGAATCATGGGAGTGAGGGTCTGGAGATCTGCACACTGACAAGACAAGTAGGACTGACAGACTACAAAAATAACTAACCAAAATAAAACCACGGTCAAGGTCTTAAAAACTGTCAGTAATAAATAGAATGCTAACTCTCCACTCCTTGTGGTTTATAGCATCTGAGATTATTGCTCTGTAGCAAACTGAATCAGCTGCTCAACAGCCTGTTCTGCGGAACGAGCCTTTCATATTCAAATAAAATGGATCAATAAAAGCCAACGGATTATTTAAGTTTCCTCCATAGTTGTCTATGGTGATCATTTTCAAAGCTTTTAACTACATATCCCAAGACAGACTCATTCCTCTGCAAAGAATGCAAACCTAACCCTAAACTGAGAAACTATTATTAAAAACACATATCTTCTGAATAGGTAAGTGAGTTGTCCTTCATTTCAGGAAAAAGCAGAAAGCTGGAGTTGACCAGGTTTTCACATAGCACAGCTGTTACCGGATGTAATAAAATCTGCCCTCTCTGTGTTCTGGTTTGGACACAGAGTCTGTCACAAGTTTGTTCTTGAAAGTCCTGCAATGACTATGGACAAATCATTACAGCAAATCATTGCGGTATGAGGAAACAGAGTGAAGTGAAGTCTGAATTAAGGAAGGATACACCACCTCATAAATTCATTCCCTACAGGAAAGGAGTACTTGTGGCACTTTAGAGACTAACCAATTTATTTGAGCATAAGCTTTCGTGAGCTACAGTTCACTTCATCAGATGCATCGAAAGCTTATGCTCAAATAAATTGGTTAGTCTCTAAGGTGCCACAAGTACTCCTTTTCTTTTGCAAATACAGACTAACATGGCTGCTACTCTGAAACCATTCCCTACAGGGCTACTCTCTCACTCTAATTCAATGCCTCAACACAGCTAGTTGTGTTGTAGTAGTCATTTCCTTGACACCAGGGATTGTTTGAATGAAAATAACCATATTCTCTAAAGAGATGCTTAGGGCTATGAGAAAAATGTTGTTGAGTGGGACTCTATCTCTCTGTACACTCCTGAAGTTAATGCCATACTGGACTGCTGGCTCTCTGAGTATGATCAAATGGATAGCTTGTCTTATGAAGAGTACTCTCTAGGCATGAAGTCATCATGGTATCATTTGTCATAATCAAGGCAATCACATCTGTCTCCAATGAATAGAGAATTACTTTGAGGTAGCTGGCACTGTGTGTAGAGAATCTTCTGAGAAGAAGACTGAATTGTAATGCTTATTGGTTGGTGATTGAATGTGAATTCTGCCCCATCTGTGAATACTCAAAAAGACAGGGGTTTCTGAGGACCTGGAGAACTATAGATCAGTCAGTCTAACTTTGTGACTTGCTTTCCCTTGCCCTGAAGCGCATGAATACCAAGATGACAGAAGCCCTCACAGCTGAGAAGCGAGTGGCGATAGCCCTGTGGAAGCTTGCAACGCCAGACAGCTACTGGTCAGTTGGGAATCAATTTGCAGTGGGCAAATCTACTGTGGGGGCTGCTGTGATGCAAGTAGCCCACACAATCAAAGATCTGCTGATATCAAGGGTAGTGACCCTGGGAAATGTGCAGGTCATAGTGGATGGCTTTGCTGCAATGGGATTCCCTAACTGTGGTGGGGCTATAGACGGAACCTATATCCCTATCTTGGCACCGGAGCACCAAGCCGGCGAGTACATAAACCGCAAGGGGTACTTTTCAATAGTGCTGCAAGCTCTGGTGGATCACAAGGGACGTTTCACCAACATCAACGTGGGATGGCCGGGAAAGGTACATGACGCTCGCATCTTCAGGAACTCTGGTCTGTTTCAAAAGCTGCAGGAAGGGACTTTATTCCCAGACCAGAAAATAACTGTTGGGGATGTTGAAATGCCTATAGTTATCCTTAGGGACCCAGCCTACCCCTTAATGCCATGGCTCATGAAGCCGTACACAGGCAGCCTGGACAGTCGTCATGAGCTGTTCAAATACAGGCTGAGCAAGTGCAGAATGGTGGTAGAATGTGCATTTGGACGTTTAAAGGCGTGCTGGTGCAGTTTACTGACTCGCTTAGACCTCAGCGAAACCAATATTCCCACTGTTATTACTGCTTGCTGTGTGCTCCACAATATCTGTGAGAGTAAGGGGGAGATGTTTATGGCGGGGTGGGAGGTTGAGGCAAATCGCCTGGCTGCTGGTTACACGCAGCCAGACACCAGGGTGGTTAGAAGAGCACAGGAGGGCACGGTACGCATCAGAGAAGCTTTGAAAACCAGTTTCATGACTGGCCAGGCTACGGTGTGAAAGTTCTGTTTGTTTCTCCTTGATGAAACCCCCCGCCCCTTGGTTTACTCTACTTCCCTGTAAGCTAACCACCCTCCCTCCTCCCTTCGATCACTGCTTGCAGAGGCAATAAAGTCATTGTTGCTTCACATTCATGCATTCTTTATTCATTCATCACACAAATAGGGGGATGACTACCAAGGTAGCCCAGGAGGAGTGGTGGAGGAGGGAAGGAAAATGCCACACAGCACTTTAAAAGTTTATAACTTTAAAGTTTATTGAATGCCAGCCTTCTGTTTTTTGGGCAATCATCTGTGGTGGAGTGGCTGGTTGGCCGGAGGCCCCCCCACCGCGTTCTTGGGCGTCTGGGTGTGGAGGCTATGGAACTTGGGGAGGAGGGCGGTTGGTTATACAGGGGCTGTAGTGGCAGTCTGTGCTCCAGCTGCCTTTGCTGCAGCTCAACCATACACTGGAGCATACAGGTTTGATCCTCCAGCAGCCTCAACATTGAATCCTGCCTCCTCTCATCACGCTGCCGCCACAATTGAGCTTCAGCCTTGTCTTCAGCCTGCCACTTACTCTCTTCAGCCCGCTACCTCTCCTCCCGTTCATTTTGTGCTTTCCTGCACTCTGACATTATTTGCCTCCATGCATTCATCTGTGCTCTGTCAGTGTGGGAGGACAGCATGAGCTCAGAGAACATTTCATCACGAGTGCGTTTTTTTTTTCTTTCTAATCTTCACTAGCCTCTGGGAAGGAGAAGATCCTGTGATCATTGAAACACATGCAGCTGGTGGAGAAAAAAAAAAGGGACAGCGGTATTTAAAAAGACACATTTTATAAAACAGTGGCTACAATCTTTCAGAGTAAACCTTGCTGTTAACATTACATACATAGCACATGTGCTTTCATTACAAGGTTGCATTTTGCCTCCCCCCACCGCGTGGCTATCCCCTCAACCTTCCCCCCTCCCCGTGGCTAACAGCGGGGAACATTTCTGTTCAGCCACAGACAAACAGCCCAGCAGGAACGGGCACCTCTGAGTGTCCCCTGAAGAAAAGCACCCTATTTCAACCAGGTGACCATGAATGATATCTCACTCTCCTGAGGATAACACAGAGAGATAAAGGATGTTGTTTGAACGCCAGCAAACATACACTGCAATGCTTTGTTGTACAATGATTCCCGAGTACGTGTTACTGGCCTGGAGTGGTAAAGTGTCCTACCATGGAGGACGCAATAAGGCTGCCCTCCCCAGAAACCTTTTGCAAATGCTTTGGGAGTACATCCAGGAGAGCCGCGAATGCCAGGGCAAATTAATCCTTTCACATGCTTGCTTTTAAACCATGTATAGTATTTTAAAAGGTACACTCACCGGAGGTCCCTTCTCCGCCTGCCGGGTCCAGGAGGCAGCCTTGGGTGGGTTCGGGGGGTACTGGCTCCAGGTCCAGGTGAGAAACAGTTCCTGGCTGTCGGGAAAACTGGTTTCTCCGCTTGCTTGCTGTGAGCTATCTACAACCTCATCATCATCATCTTCTTCGTCCCCAAAACCTGTTTCCGTGTTGCCTCCATCTTCATTGAAGGAGTCAAACAACACGGCTGGGGTAGTGGTGGCTGAACCCCCTAAAATGGCATGCAGCTCATCATAGAAGTGGCATGTTTGGGGCTCTGACCCGGAGCGGCCGTTTGCCTCTCTGGTTTTCTGGTAGGCTTGCCTCAGCTCCTTAAGTTTCACGCAGCACTGCTTCGGGTCCCTGTTATGGCCTCTGTCCTTCATGCCCTGGGAGATTTTGACAAAGGTTTTGGCATTTCGAAAACTGGAATGGAGTTCTGATAGCACGGATTCCTCTCCCCATACAGCGATCAGATCCCGTACCTCCCGTTCAGTCCATGCTGGAGCTCTTTTGCGATTCTGGGACTCCATCATGGTCACCTCTGCTGATGAGCTCTGCACGGTCACCTCTGCTGACGAGCTCTGCATGGTCACCTGCAGCTTGCCACGCTGACCAAACAGGAAATGAGATTCAAAAGTTCACGGTTCTTTTCCTGTCTACCTGGCCAGTGCATCTGAGTTGAGAGTGCTGTCCAGAGCGGTCACAATGGAGCACTCTGGGATAGCTCCCGGAGGCCAATACTGTCGAATTGTGTCCACAGTACCCCAAATTCGACCCGGCAAGGCCGATTTAAGCGCTAATCCACTTGTCAGGGGTGGAGTAAGGAAATCGAATTTAAGAGCCCTTTAAGTCGAAATGAAGGGCTTCATCATGTGGATGGGTGCAGGTTTACATCAATTTAACGCTGCTAAATTTGACCTAAAGTCCTAGTGTAGTCCCAGGGCTTAGTGTTGACAAAAGGGGCTCTGATCATAGTCTTCAAATATGTTAAGAGTTATTAGAAAAAGGATGTGATCAATTGTTCTCCATGGTCACTGAAGGTAGGACAAGTACTAATGGGCTTAATCTTCAGGAGGGAGATTTAGGTGAGATATTAGGAAAAAAGTTCTCACTATAATGACAATTAAGCACTGGAATAGGCTTCCAAGGGACTTCCTGCCATTGGAGGTTTTTAAGAACAGGATGGGGAAATACATGTCAAGGATGGTCTAGGTATCTTTGACTCTGCCTCAGTGCAGTGGGCTGGAAATTATGACCTCCTGAGGTTTCTTCTAGTCCAGAGGTGGGCAAACAATGGCCCGCGGGCCCCTCCTGCCCGGCCCCTGAGCTCCTGGCCCAGCAGGCTAGACCCGGCCCCTCCCCTGCTGTTCCCCTACCCCGCAGCCTCAGCTCACTGCACCACCAGCGCAATGCTCTGGGCGGCAGGACTGCGAGTTCTTGCCGGGCCGCAGATCTGCAACCGCGCTGCCTGACCCGGTGCTCTGTGCTGCACGGAGGTGTGGGTGTGGCTGGCTCCAGCCGGGTGGCACGGCTGCCTGTCCTGGTGCTCTGGGCAGCACGGCTGTAGTGCCGCCAGCCACCGGTGCTCCAGGCAGCATGGTAAGGGGACAGGGAGGGTTGGATAGAGGGCAGGGGAGTTCGGGGTGGTGATCAGGGAGTAGCGGTGTGGATAGGGGTCGGGGCGGTCAGAGGCCGGGGAACAGGAGGATTGAATGGGGGTAGGGGTCCCGGAGGGGAAGTCAGGAAGGAGAGGATGGGTTATATAGGTCGGTGCGGGGCAGTCAGGAGTGGGGGGTCCAGGGGCAGTCAGGGGACAGGGAGCGGATGGGGGGAGGGGATGGAGCAGAAGTCCCCGGGGGGGGCCGTCAGGGGACGGGGGGGTTGGATGGGGCAGGAGTCCCAGGGGGGCTGTCAGGAGGCGAGAAGCGGAGGGGGGGGAATGCAGGGGGTGGGCCACGACTGGCTGTTTGGGGAGGCACAGCCTCCTCTAAGCAGCCCTCCATAGAATTTCAGAAACCCGATGTGGCCCTCAGGCCAACAAGTTTGCCTGCCCCTGTTCTAGTCTTTCAGTTCTATGATTGCACAGGAATCTTGGACATAACTAAACTGTAAGGTCTAAATTGGATGGAAAACTTTCTGTAATGGGTACTTCTCATGTGTTTACACAGTGCCTTACACAATGGGGATATAATTTTAATTGGTTTTAAGTACAAAACAGCTAAGACAGAGTAGGAATTTCAGTTACAGTTTTCTTGCTGGTATATCTTCAATTTATTTTTATGAAGAGAAGGGAGTAATTTTGACGGGGCTGAGGACCCACAATATGCCTCCTACCCCTATTTTGTTTCAGATAGTAAAATTTGTTTCAGATAGTAAAATGCTGTTGTTTCTGGGACTCTAAATGGACTGAAAGACTACTTCAAATTTGCACTGCTCTTGCAGAGAGCTGTGGCTGCTGGATGAGCAGAGATATAGATCCACCAGATCTGCCCCTCCTCAGGCCTGCCATGCAGTGCTCCCAAACATCCCTGCACACTGTATAAAGGGATATATGTTGCCTGCATGGCCTCCAAATTGTATTTCTCTCAAAGAATAGAATTGCATTTGCTCATAATTGCAGGAGGCACTTTGTACTGTGGAGAAGAGGTCAGATTTGCCCTGCGATAGGGTCTATCAGGCCTTCTCTGCCCCCCTACTGAAGGCATCAATGTCCTGACATACCTACTCAGACCAGGCTACCAGCAAAACTTAGTCCTCCAGAGGCCTAGAATGCCCAGGAGGAGAGATTGCCCAAATGGGAGCGTGCAGGCCAGTTAAGAAGGCTTGCCTGCTTCTTCTTAGGGCAGTGTGGGTTGAGACTGGGACAGAAAAGAAGTTCCTCCCTGTTCGTCCAGAAAGCCAGGGGTAGGTCAAGGCTTTGCCTTCAAGTGCTGCAACTAAGTTCTTGTCTTTGAGGTTTGTTTGTTTGCTAAAAGCATAGGCAGACAAATTCTGAGTTTTGCTATTCTTAGTTAAATTATTAGAGACTGACACCAAGCTTACAGCTTTTAGTGCCTGCAGCACCATGCTTGGCTCCACAGACGTGCTATGGAGCAGCCCCACATGTGATGTGCCCCAAAATTGGCAATTTACGGTGTATCTACTTCCCCAACTTCCTTTGCAAGTCTAAGAGGAATATTTACAAAACTTTTGCAAATGGTCAGGTTCCATTTTGTCATTTTACATGTTTCAGGCCCTCCCTCCGCCACCCCGATCTTGGTATGTTTCAGGTGTAGGGAGAATACTTGATATGCCATGCATCTCAACAAAGTTGAATATAAAGAAAATGATGGCTAAAACACTACTGAAAACCTCTGCGTGCCTTGGTTTTATAGCTCAAGTCCTAGTTTCCAAAGTAAAAAATGTTCTCCGCTGCAAAAATAGGAAAGAAGCTGAACTTGGTAAGCTACAACACTGCTGATTTGCAGCAAGATCAGAAACCTCATCCCCTAATTTGCTTTCTGATTCATGATCATGCTTGGCAGGAGTTTTGTACATTTTGTAAAATGTACATCAGAAATATGCATCCCAAATAAGACTAGGACTTACCAACTACACTGTTTTACTGTAGGAATGCATTATCATTAAAAGTCCATGTGTGGCTTGCTCTGTACTGAAAGCCATTGAGTTAAAAGGCGAAGTTTTTTTTCTTTCAAGTGCTTTCCCAACAGCTGCCACAGAATATATAAGCATGTAAAAGATAAGTAGGCTTAAATTTTCTGATTACGACCATCACTTATTTAAATATGTGCATAACTTGTACGTAGCAAGCATTGGTACTCAGTCTGCAAGGGAAAAGCTCTCTGGAAGCACTTCCCCTCTTTGCAAGACAATATTGTTACTAGAGCTCGCCCCGACAAAATTTCATCCTGGTCCCTGTCAGGATGAAACCTTTCAACACGTTTTGTGAAAGAAGGGGGATAAAGAGAAACAGCCCACTCCCAGAACAGGAAGTAGCCCAGCTGTTTAGGGTGCTCTCCTGGATATGGGAGAACAAGATTCAAGTCCCTGCTCCAAATGAGGCAGAACAGGAGCTTGAATCTTGTTCTCCCTCATCTTAGATGAGTGCCCTAACACCAGAGTCAGTTTCTCTCAATGTCTCCTGTGGGAGCTGTTCCACTTTGTATGAATAGTTAAACTGTCATTGGACCAGAGACAAAGAGAGACTGTCTGATTCTATAGGCCCGTGGTTGGGGTGCTTATGTTCAGGGTTTTGATTCAGGTTCAAGTACCTCCATTTCCTACGTCTCAGATGAGTGCCCTAAATGCTGGGAGCCTGTTTGTTCTGGGATCTCTTGCTATTTCTCTCTTATTTTGACCAGAAAATTTCCTGGACCTGAAAAATCTTCCTAATGAAGGTTTAATCAAAACAGATATGTTCCTGTGAAAAGTTTTGGTTTTGATGAATCAGCATTTTTCAATGACAAACTGTTTAGCTGAAAAATTTCTTACCAGTTCTAATTTTTGTTGCTCAGTGTTCTAAGTTACAGCATCCTCACACTTGTGATACACTGTAATATAAGGGCCTGTAACTAGGAGTGATCGAATAACTTTAAGAAAGTAGAATTTTTCAGTGAATATCAGGAAAATCTTCCTTACAGTAGAATCTTTTTAGCTATATTTATTTGTGCACCTTGAGGCCTGATCTTGTTCCCACTGAAGGTGATGAGATTCTTACAGTTGGTGGGAGCAAGACTGGGCCCTTGTCCATTAATTTGTATGAGTCTATACTTTTCCAGATAAGTGTTCTGTTTAGAGGAGTATTGGATAAAACCCACAGAAAATAATAAAATAGCTAAAATAAAAATAAATATAATATTTTAGAGTTTTTCTCTTTTTGAGAAAATGGTGGTGGGGGGGAGCCTAATTTTAGCGCAGCAGGTTTTATGTTTGTGCTATGGAATAAGCCAATGGAAGATTTTACGACTGAAAATCATGTCAAAGGGAATTTTGTGTCACTTTGAGGGGAAAAAAACTGGAGGATAAAAGGCTGTTTGCTGCCATATTTTTGTGAAGATAATTATTTGTGGTCAGCAACAATTATCACAAATACTGGATATATCTTAAGAGATGAACTCCCTTCTTTCCTAAAGGAGATTTGGATATTTTTTTTTCATCCAAAACTTCTGTTTGCCAGAAAATGCAGATTCAGTTCAACTTGAAACTCTCTGTGAATTCATGGTGAATTGTTTTGGTCAAAAAAAAAAAAATCAGAAGTGAAAAGTTTCAATTTTTTAGGCTAGTTCCATAGGGAGATTTAGTTGCCATTCACAAAATGGAGAAGGGGGAGGCCCTTGGCACACTTATACCCAGTAACTCCATGGTTAGGACACTCACCTGGGATGTGAGAGATCCAGGTTTGAGTCTCTGATCTTGAGTCTTCCCCTTTTATGTGAGTTGCATAATTACCAGTCTATAGGCTATTCTGGGGTGGAGCTATCTCATTTTTTTCCTTTTTCCACTTTGTATAAAATACTTGAGTAGTCATTTGGCAAGAGAGAGAATGACTCTATAGCTTAATGGTTAGGGCACTCACCAGGAGGGAGACACCCAGGTTCAAATAATTGCCCCGCTGAATATTCATTTTTGTCTTTGTGTGTCATTCACTCTTTTTTTTTTTTACTTCCATACAACAAAAATAGTTTTAAAAATATTTCTTTGTTTTTCTGAGGGAAAAATCTGTTCTAGGTTTTCAAAATCATACAGAAAAGGTCAAAGGAAAAAAAGCCACAATGAAGTCAGAGGCTATTGAAGGCACGGACACAGAAATATTATGAGAAGTACTCCCCACTCAATAGTTCTTGCATGAAACAGGGCGAGACCAGCAGCTGTAGAAGGTGGGGAGTATGGTCTGATGCTAGTCTTAGTCTGTCTTTATAGCTTCAAATCCCAAACTATATTCCTCTTCTACAAATAGAAGAAAGAGTAGAAAAGGGTAACCTAAGTACAAAAGTTGCCACCCGATGTCTTTGTCAGAACTGGGGCCGGTACCTTTCTCTGTATCTCTTAATGTGGTTCTGGAGCCCAAACTAAGTAAGTATTTTCTCTCTTTTAAACATGAAACTAGTGTATTGTGAATATGTCCAAATCCAGTGGAATCAGTTCTCAATAGAATTCTTAGGACCAGTATTCTTCCATAATGTTTAGAAACAACCTTGTATGCATTAACCTACTAAAGTGTTGATCTGGGACTACAAACATAAAGGTGTCATGACATCATGGATCAGGGGAGACTTGACACTCTCTTTCTGGAATAGCTATGATGGGGGAATAAATGAGTGGAGTTGAGAAGAAGGAAGTGGTGAGGAGTCTTTTGCAGCCTCCCAATCCTGGGATTGATAAACCATTGACCCAGTCCTCAGCACGGTTTAGATCAGACTAGTAGTTTATTAGCTAATTAGAAGTAGTCCAAGGACCAGCAACAAAAATGAATAGGGATAGAAAGGATTGGTGTGTGAGAAAAGATAAGGATAGGATTTTCAAAACCGCTCAGCATTGGCCTAATTGAAGTCCATGGCAGTCTTGCTGTTGATATGAATGGGACCAGAGTTAGACTAATACTCATTCGGGATGCTCTAAATAGTTGTATTTCATTTTTTAAATTTTATTATTTTCTTGTGTGATCCATCTTTCTATTTTTTTTCTTTAGCCCAGGCCATTTTTACTTTTCTTTAGTTCTTGTTTTTCATTAATTTCTTTTTCTTCACACTCTTTTCCTTCCCCCATTTTCATAAAATAAGGAGAGAAGAGGACGAAACCCTATTAACTAGTCCAATCCATTCCTCTGATAGTGGAATATGGCCACTTTATAACTTATTTTTTCTAGAGTTTTATTCAGAGCCTCCAGAGCCGGGTTCCCTATATTTTCTTAGAAGACAGCTCAAGCCAGAATGTGGCACAATTCAAAAGTTGGAAGTTCTACATGTGAAACATAACATTACATAGGCCTCTTTTAAGACCATGTTGGGCTGCAAACTCATGTAATAATTTGCTGTCTGCCATTGTTCCCTGTATTTTGTTTGGTGATACTGCTTTCCAGATTTTGCCCTCTCAATATGTGTATGTTTCTCATAATTTGATGATTTCTCACGTTTTTCATCATAAGCCAAACTTCTTTGTCTTACCTCTACTCCTTCAGTTTTTCGTTTTTTTTTCCCCTTAACTCCACCTCATCTGCTTTTTTATACTTCTCATTTTACTTACTTTTCCTACTCCCACTCCTGATATCAATGCTTTCTTCTCCTCCACTCCTCTCTATTTTTTACCCATTTCCCTCTTCTACTTTTCTTTTACTTTGTTATATTCTCTGTCCCTTGCACTGTATTCAAATTCTCTAATCTCCTGTATCATTCGTAATGTTGGAGATCTCTGAAAATGGAGACAAACTAGAATATCAAAATACTTACTTTACTTGGGGGACTCATTTTGGAGTTAGCAGAATCCACCTATTAATTCAGTTCATACTCTGTGTATCTCTCTTTTTCTCTGTATTTTTAAAAAGTAAATAAGTTCCCAGTAGAACCATGAAGCCATGGAAAAATCTTGTGTTTTAGCTCTCTTGTAAAATACATGCTGAATATTCTCAAGCATATGAGAGAGAGAGCGAGCTCGGTTAAAGTGAACTGAGAAATTTCCAAGACCAACAAAAAAAAATCCACTTTAAATTTCTATTGCTGTTATGTGCTCCTAAATGATTTCTTGACTGGTCCCGGACTCTTGGAGAAAACAAATGTATCAATTATATAAATACTGAATTGGCAGTGTTCAGCTTTCACTTTCATCCAGTCTACCTGGAGAATAGTAATGAGCTCACAAGCTCTTCTAAGCAAGCCTAAAGAGGCTTGTTTGGCAATCTTCATTCGCTTGAGCAGCTTGAGGCAGCTGTAGTTCTCATTGGCCAATACGTTTTACTAAAATCTTTGCTGTGTCCTTAAGGATTACTTGTATCCCTACTGCTTGAATCATTTGTGTTCTTGATTCCTCTGTAGAGTAATACTTGTGGCCTCTCCACTATGTAAAAACAACTTCTGAATTGTCACTTCATTGTATGCAACCTTGTATTTGAAAGGTATGTTTTCATAAGTAACCCTCACAAAATTGCACACTACAGCAACAAGCAGCTGAAAATACAGTTCTCTGAGATACTTGTCTATGGGAATTGGAAGAGGTAATAAAATGTGTCCAGTAGACTCAGAATATACAACCAAGTAAACTTAAGAAGCTGTCAGTGTCCTATTGGTTATATAACTTAAGCGGATTTCCTCTCAGTTGTACTGTGTATTGATTAATCTTTTGCTTTTACCCTGCTAATCTTTGTATTTTTGTAAATACTATTATTTATTATTTTTAATCCAGACAGAATTATTGGTGAGAGAGCATAAAAATGTATGCCTCTAACTTTCTACGTAGTTCTGAATTTAATTACGAATCCTGAACCAATGCCCCCCCCCACTATATTTTAATGCAGTGTTGCTTTACCTTCCTAACTTGATGTATTTGTAGCTTGCCATTTTTATTTTTGTCAATACAGTAAAAGACATTATCAGCTAATGTTGCATTTTAGGTAGTAAACTCTTTTGAAGAGATTGTGAACTTTTGTCACTGACTGATCCCTGATTGCTGCCTCTGTATGCTGCCACAATACAAATAGTAAAGAAGAGTTTCTAGTTAGTGTTATCTGCATGCATCGATGATTTTGAACACAATTGTTAGTGCTTAGGTAAGATGGTGGTGAGACGTTTTTATATAGCATCTATTAAATCTGTTTTCTTGTAGGTCCTGATTCAAAGCCCATTGAAGTCAATAGGTTTCTTTTCAGTAGCTTTTATGGGCTGTGGATCAAGCCTATATTATCACTGTGGTATCTGAGCACCTGCTATCAGATCATTGTTCTGTGAATTTATTTGGTTTCCATCTGAATCTGACAGCTTCCTGAATCTTGGGATTTCATTTTACATTGGTTTTCATTCTATAATACTTAGGTGTACTGTAGTATATTTATACCAAACAGATTTTTGCAGTCATTCAAAATGTGTGGTTTTATTGTTCAATTCAACTAAATCCACTTGTGGATTAAGATATTTTAGGAAGGCAAGATTCCAATAACGTTGGTCGGATCAGAAACTGTACCAGTTTTCTCAAATGCATCTGTCAGTTCTCCTCACATGAAACATAACTGCTATTCCATTTATTGGCTATTTTTTTAAAGATGAAAATCAATCAGGCCAAATTGGGTGGTGTTCTTTTGTTTTGTTTTGTTTTTATGTGGCCAAATGGCCATATAGGTTTGAGGTGAGGGCAAAATTGTCAGTGGTGAATAAGCCATTGGCCGCCCTGCACCTCTAAGAGGTTGGGGGTTTTTTGCTTTCTTTTTTTTTCTTTTTTTGGCTGGTCTGGCTGAGTGAAGGGAACAGTGCTTTTTGGCTGGGGGTGGGATGAAAACTGCTGCAAAAGGGGCAGAATGGTCGCTGACTCATCCCCTGGGAATGCATGGTTTGAAAAGGAGCAGCAAGGTGCCTGGATCCTTCCTTTTTGCACAGACCAGGGCTGCTCCAGGCAGACACAGAACAATGAGAGTGGTGAGGAACAGGGGAAGGATTAATTCTCCCTTTCCCCTGGTTCAGGTGGGGTGAGGCAGGCATAGCAGAGTGAATTCACAAAGGGAGGTGCAGTTGAGTAGCGAGGCATCTCGGAGCCAGATTCTGTCCCTAGGTATACAGAGGAGAATAGGGAGGGGAAGTGCGGCCCCTTCTCAGAGCAGCTGTGCAATGCACAGAGGTTTAGGGAACAGGGTTTCTGGTTTTACCTGCTGTGGGCAGAAGACAGCAGAGGGGTGGAATTTTGCTTCTCCCTCCCAGTTAGTGTCCATGGGACAGGGGACTGAGAAGGAATCAAACCATGCACAGGACAGGCATGATCCTTGCAACAAGGTCAAGAGGCTGGGGGAGCCTGGGATAGGACCTTTCATTACCAAGGACAGCCTGTCAGGCTTGGGAAAGGGGGGCTCAAGGTGAAGCGCTCACCCAGGCAAGTGAGCTGGCTGAATTTGATGGTGGGACAGTTAGCCGGGATTTGATACAAGTAATCAGGGTTGTTGCGTCTGAGGTTGTTTCCACAGCTTTGCAGGCTGTACATGATGTAATGGTTCGCCCAGATCTAGGACATTCCACTCAGGTGATTGCAGGAGAGGAGGCAGACACCGAGGGCAGGGGTGAGTTAAATCAACAACAGGTAAAAGTTCCCAATTGCAGAGGTGTTTGGTTCTGTTTTGGGGAGAGGTACATGAGGTGGTTCAGGGTCCCATACCAAAATGATGTGGCAAAGGTGGGGATTGAGGGGAACTAGTCATTCCTCTCAGGCTTTACCTCCCTCACTCCCCCAAAAAAACCACGATGGGGTATCACATGGGTCAGCCAGAAACTATCTCAGTTTGTCGGGGTGGGGGTTCTTAATGCCTGTAAGCAGATGCAGGGTATTGAATGGGTGATACAGGCTAACTGTAAATTCCTCCAACATGGGGACAGCCATTGGAGAGGTGTCTTGCTAAGGCTGCATTCCTTAGATATGCTTATGTTACAGCTGAAGCTTACCCAGAGAGATGCCTGGCCTTGTTAGATATCTAAATGTAATTGCGTGGGCATGTGATACATTCAATGGTATACATCTAATCACAGCAGTTGCTGTTGCAGCATCCTCAGTACAATGCATTCATGGTCATACATTTCTTTGTAGCAGGGGCTTTTGCAGAATCTGTATATTGAGGCATGCATGCAGTCATGTTTTGGATCTCATACAGCACATTCCTGCCACAATGGCGAGGGGAGGTACAGACACAAGGTAGAACAAATGCCACCTGCAGGTAGGCCCTGTTTGAACAGGACATGGGTGTCAGAAGGCAGGCTGGTGCAAGGATCCAGCTTCAAGCATTGGAATGGGCTAAGGCCTCCTCTGGGACTACCCCAGCGAAGCCAATGGGTCAAATTTATGTGCTGGATTGTTTAATGGGGGTTCTTATCCCCTTTATATAAAATAATAATGATTAAAATCAAGAATGAAGTCTGGCCATGTTGTTAAGGCAATAATTCCAAGAGAATGAATTTGGAGTACAGGGGCAGGGCCATCCAGCCAATTGCCTGTGGACAACTTGTGAGTTTTCCCAAAGGCTAACTTCAAGCAGCAGTGGAATGGTCTATGGCCTCCAGTGGGACTACCCCAGCAAGGCTGTTGGGTCAAATTTGTGGGCTGGGTTTAATGGGAGTTCTTATCTCCTTTATGTACAATAATAATAATAATTAAAGTCAGGGGTGAGGTTTGACCACATTGTTAAGACAATAATTCCACAAGGAGGAATTTGGTGTTACAATGGCAGGGCCATCCAACCAATTGCCTGTGTACAACTTGTGTGTTTTGCCCTGAGGCTTGGCCCCTGGAAAGGCTCCTAGGAATACATTGCTTCATATCCTCTCTAGGGTTGACAATGGCATAGCACACGCCTTGTCTCATTTTCAGGTTCACAGATTTCTGGAGTTGGAGCCAGCCGGGAACCCAAGCAGATGCCACTAGCACTATGGAACCTTGGCGTAGAATGGTTGTCAGTGTGGTGCAGAGATCAGTTGCTCCATGCACATGGCAGGTCTGTGAGAGAAATTTTAATGATTTCATGCAATTTCAGGATCAGGAAGGCCGGACAGCAATATGGCCCATTACAGAGGAACAGGTGCTGCTGTACATGCTATCGTTGGCAAACCATCAACTGGCATCCTCCACAATCTCAAATTGCCTTTCTGCCATTACATTTGTCAGTAGGTTTTTGACTGGGTGGTTGCATACCAGTGGCCTCAGGGTGGATTCCTGTCGTCCCATCACAGTTTACATATTTAGGGATCTTGTGCAGATCCTTGGTGATGTATGTCATAATGGGCAGGAGGCAGCCTTGTTCAGGGCTGCATTCTAGACCGAATTTTTTGGTGCTTTCAGGATCAGTGAGCTAGTACCTTGGTCCTGTAGGGACTCAACAGGAAGGGCTTTGCAACTGCAGGATATACAGTGGCATGAGCATTCAATGATATTACACTTGCAATGGTCAAGGACAAATCAAGTCTGTCGGGGTGAATCTGTGATCCTCCAGCAGGGTGGTGAGCTTGGGGTCTGCCCAGTTCGGGCTTTGAAGGCCTGCAGGGTTATATGGCCAAAGGGGAAAGGCCCCGTTTTTATGCATGGTGATGGGAATCCCCTCACAGAATATCAATTTGTTACCATGTTGAGATGGGGGCTGATGAGGTTGGGGCTGCCAGCCCATTAATTTGGTTCCCACTCATTCAGAATCAGGGTGGTAACAGCAGCAGAACAGCTAGGTATGTAAGTAGAGGCAACCCAGGCAATCGGGCGTTGGCATTCGGATGCGTACCAAACATATGTAAGATCTCAGGTGGCAAGTCAGCATTCATGTGTCGTAATCTCATTACAGATTTTGGACGATCAGCCATGCAGATGGTGGTGTGGATCTGCAGGCATAGTGTTGTCTTTTGGGCCCATAGGCACATGTTCAGTTGCCCGAGGGTTCACAGCTGGGCTTCAGGGATGAGGCGATACTCAGTTGGCATGCAAGGAGAGGCATGTTATAGGCTCAACTAATACCGATGCTATATGCTATGTGGGCCCATCAGCAGCCCCCAGATATAATTGTGGTGCATCTTGGGGAAAACTATTTGGGAATGTTTAAAGGGGTGAAACTAATTCTCAGAGCAAGAGAGACTTGGGGCTGATCCTTGAACTTTTTCCAGGAGTTAACATGATTTGGTCAGACATGCTTCAGTGCAGGGTCTGGCGGGGAGCCGTGAGCCCCCGCAGGGTGGACAAGGCAAGGAGCTATGTGAACAGGGAGGTGGCCAAATTCCTTGGGACTGTAATTTCACATTCTGGCATAGTATATGGGGCATCAGAGTTGTTTCGGGAGCATGGGGTTCACCTGTACGACTTAGGTGCTGTCATGTTTTTAACTGATGTAAAAGTTGGCATTAGGATATGTCTGGGAACCTGACTGGGTGTGGGGAGGAGGCAGCCAAGCTAAATGCTAGCGCCTCCTTGTGGCATATGTCCAGCGGAGGTACTCCATAGGAAAGGTATTCAGTGACCGGATAAATGGCTTGGAAAAGGACTTAAAAAGAGGTGTTCATTAAAGGAACGGACAGGGGCAGTTGGGGACTCCTATGATTAGTATGGCAGGGAGCCAACCCCCCCATTCTTATAGCCCACCTTAACCCTCCTACAAAGTGGGGGTGGATAGTAGGGTCCCGGCAATGGATTTGCTGGAGGAACCGGGAGGGAAAAAGAGGAGGAGCTGGTGGAAGTCCCTCACCCCAGGTATGATAAGGTCCTGGCAATGGATTTGCCGGTGGGACATGGATGAAAAAGGGTAGCTGGTAAAAGCTCCCTGGGCAATTATGGAATAAACATGGGGTTACCCGCACAGTACCATGTTATCTGCTGGGTAGTCCCAGACATCTAATAATAAAGTTGTGGCCTGATTAAACCCAGGTCAAATGTCTCCTGTTCTTCTTTCGGCATAGCCAGACAATTAGGTTCCCATTTCCCATTTTCAAAAGTGACTTAGCAGTCTAAGGGTGATTTACTTGGCCTCATGGGGCTCAGACTATGGGGCTAAAAATAGCAGCGTAGACAATCCAGCTCAGACACTCCAGCTAGAACACGCACTCTGGGACTCAGTGAGGAAGAATGTTCTTAGAGCCCAGGCCCTGCCTGAGCAGGAGTGTCTACACTGCTGTTATTAGCCCCTTAGAGCAAACCCGTAGTTGACCTGGGTTCTGAGGCTCGCTGCCCTCCGCCCCCTTTTTTTGGCAGTGTAGACATAGTCAGAATCTTGTTGACTCTTAATGAGACTTAAGCTCTTAAATGCCTAAGTGACTTTTGAATATGGTATTTAGGCCCATAAATCACTAAGGCCTTTTTAAAATGTTTATTCTTCACCATCAAGCTCATTCTCACTTGACTAGAACCAATCCAATAATATTCATTGAATACTTTATTCAACACAATTTGCAATATTTTTCAAACAATATTGAGCAATTCCTCCACCTCCCCCCATTCACTCAACTCAAGCAGCATCAATATTTTCCTTTCTAGGAATTTTTAGCAACCATTCATAAAATTCATTGGTGCACCAGAAGTGAGATATTCGGTTCTTTTACTATTCCTTTTAATAATTCTTCATTCGGTCCTGCATTAGAAATTAATTTGTTTATGTCACTTACTAATTGTTAATATTGTGCCACTTTTCTAACAATAACAAGTAGAAGCATGAATGGGGAAGGTTATTATTTACTAGACACAGCTCAATGCACCATGTAATCAAATCCTTTGTCAGAACATCCTGCCACATAATCAGATCTTGTGAATTGTCAAAGGCACTTTTATATATATATAAAAGTATATATATATAAATATATATATATATATATATATATTCATTTAAAGCCTCAGTAAGCTTGTCATGCGTGGGATAAGTACATTTTTCTTTTAGTTGTGTACTGTTCTAGATCTTTATGTATTCAGTAATTACATTTTCTTCAAATACAGTTTCTGCAGTGAAAAAGTAACACATTCTCTCTACACCTACATCACATTCATCTCTACAGAGTCCAATACATCAGGCTATTGTTGAGTTGATTTACCTACAGTATGCTCCCTAGATGATGATTTTCAAAAAGTTTAAAGATACTTTCCACAGACCCTAATAAGTATTTTGCTGAGCCAAGTTAATAAATAATAATAAAAAATACCCAAGCTACAATGAGATTAATCATACCATCCCACAAAGAATGATTTAAACAAATATTCTGTGAGGTTTGTGACTTTGGCTTTAGTCTCATGTTCTGTGTCTAACAGGCTATTGAACACCTGTAGAATTTTTATTTACTTCAAAGAACCAACTGGAAGTTTTCTTACTAAGATTCATTGTATTGATTAGAATGACTAAGTCCAAAATCGATCTGAACCTCCCTGAAGAGGCTGGTTGACTAACCACTAATAGAAAACAATGGTATTGCACAAATATTCTTACAGGACAAAAACTGCATATTCTCTAAGGAATCACAGTAGAAGACGTACAAAATTGCCAGAAAATATTACATTTGCCACAGAAAATGTATTAGTTAGGTATTTATATATAAAAGAATGCATGTGTGTATATGTATATTTCCAAGATGTGCTTTTCCTTATAGGCTATGAAGTCCAAGAAACTTTGACACTAATTTAAATATTCCCTGATACCTGAAAATGTTCAAAGCTCTGTTCTAATTACTTGCAATATTTGCAGTCATACATCCCCAAAGAGACTGCCTGCGAGTGCCAAGCAAGGCATTTTTACAGTTCAAGCATAATACCTGGTATTTAGTGTCTACTCTCCGTACATCCGCATTTAATCTACTGTAATTAGATGATGATGATGAAGACATCTGCCAGATAAAAAAATCAAGCAACATATGTAAGCCAGAACAATAGCGAGGAAAAGAGAAGGGGTTAGGGGAGAGAATAATAGTATCCCAATTAAAATGAAGAACAAAACAGCTGAAGTGGAGACGAGTGACAGCTTTCTAGAGCCCGCACAGAGTTTTGCAGTGCAAAAACGTCTAAAATAGACTTGGAAAAGAGTCGGCCAACCACTGGAAAGAAAACTATTTATCAAATAAATTATTGGATAATATTGCCAGAATTAATCTATAATTTTGTTGCTTCCAGCATCTGATCAGTTAATCCGATAAACTGTATATGTAAATTCAGAAAAGTCACTGAACAACGACTCAAACAGTATTTGGACCACATCTTGACACAATGACTTTATAAACTCTTACCATCAGCCTTGCCTTGCATGATATTCCTGATTAGTGGATATTTTATGTATTGATCTTCTTTACATCAAGAGACACAGAGGTCAAGAGAGGACACTTTTCAGCAGCTGCGGCTTTATTTAATATGTCCACTGCGATTTCACAAGTATAGAATAGCCTATCTGCAGTATGGAATTTTAACAGTGATTCCAATTTAATGAATTTTATCCAGTGTGTGCCTGGCAATTTTGGAAGATTGGGTAGAGGGTAGAGTTGACATTACTGAGACTGGCATTTGTTCCTTATGTGGGCAAGGGGGAAAGAAGCTTTCTGTGTGTTCTTAATAAAGAAAAGAGGTGAACACACATGTATTGTAATCCTGTAAATTACAACTAAGAAATCTTCTGTTATCAAAACACACTGGTGCATTAACCTTCAGATATTGACCAATAAGTAATAATTACATGTTATATTTAAATACATTTTTCTGTATCTGATTAGCGGTAGCTAGGGCCTAGCAGAGTGGAAGGATGATCCAGTGGTTAGTATCCTAGCCTATCACAGGACATGGGATAGCTAGGTTCCAGCCCTTGCACTACCACCGACTTCCTGTGTGCCCTGGGCTCTCTGGGCCTCAGTTCCCCATCTGTAAAAATCAGAGGGGTCTTGCGATACTACAGAACTGGGGGGCACTGAAGTACCCAAGACTGACTGAAGGAACAGCTTCATGGTGGCCACGTACTGTACGTTTTAGGACAATGCCAGAGATGCTTATAGTGAAAGGGAAGTGATTTCACTTATCTACTAGAGCTTGTTGACACTTGTTCATTGCGGTGATTTTCTAATGAAAAATGCCCTTTTCACAAAACTGAAATTTTCCACAAGAAAATTTGTTCTGTAGGAATATTTTTTTGATTTTCCATCAGGAAACTTAAAATGAGGGCTGCCTGGCTGCTCACTTGGAAGACTCTTGTCAATTTCATTTTCTGCAAGTAAAACTGACAAATTTTCCAGGAGAGCAACTGAGGCTAAATGTCTTAACTCTCATCCTCCCCACCTCCCACTAGCTCTGAGACACAAAGAGCTGGAGTACTGAGTTCTCCAACTGCCAGATCTGGGGCAGGGAAGCAGGGGAGGATGAGCAAAAGACATGCCAAACCCATGAAAAAAATGAAATTGGGCTTGGTTTTGGCTTAATTGGCTTGTGAGTTGCTTGTTGACTAGTTTTTGGCTTGTTGCTTGTTGTAGCTTGTTGCTGCTTCTTTTTGATAGGCTCCTGGCAAGCAGGGGCAAGGGGGGAGAGAATCAGGGGTTCACAGCGGGCCCACCACAGTACCAGACTGCAGGCCGGGGGGATCTAGTCACATAGAGTGTTGGGATTCTTTGGGATGGGCTTGTTTTGGCCTTGTTTTGAAATGGGATTAGCTTGATTTTTGGCTCATTGTGAAAGTCAGGGTGCTTATTTATCATGTGAAAGTTGGCAACTGTTATGAGCACCCCAACTCTCTGCTTCTCTGGCAGGTGGGCTGTAAGGCTTTTGTTAAGTTCACAAGTGAAATTGAGAAGAGCTTTCCAGGCGGGAAGACTGGAAACTGAAAAATTCTGTTTCAATTCTGCTGAAATGAATTTTTTAAAAATGCTTTTTGCAAATAAATTTACATTTTTGACATTTTCACTCTGGTTTGGGTAAAGGTATTTTGAAAAATGTGAAATTTTTCACAGGGGAATGTTTCCAATTTCTGGTCAGCTCTATTATCCACACTGATCAGAATGGTAGGAAATGTTTGATTTTTTTCTTGAGTTGTATTTGGTTTTGAGTTTAAATTTGGGTCAGTTCTTACTCCTGATTAATTGATTTAACCAAACCTTAAGAATAACTCCCAGAGGACATTAAATCAGGAACACAAAAGTTGTTACTGTCCTGTTTTTCAGTCTATCTCTAAAACAGAACACCACATAACTTTGACAACCATAAGAGTTTGTTTTGTAACTACTGTTACTGTAACCTGTCAAACAGTGTAAGACTACACATGTCCCTTCTAAACTGACTTAGGGAAAAGAATTACACTGCATGCACTGAGGAATGCGTTTATGTTGGGCCAAATCTTTTACCTACTGATGCCATTAGAAGATTTCTGGTTGACTTTTAATGATACCAAGATTTGGCCTTTGTATTGTGGGTGTCTCCTAACCTTCTACAACACTAATTTACCGGAAAGCTAGATCTGAGAAAATCTGAGTAAGGTTTCTTTAATTTGCTTAGCTAATGAGGAATATGATAATCATAATTAATATCCCTCATTATTGACCAACAATGTGTCACTGTACCTGCCTATGATGATAAAGACTTTGCACAGTCTCATAAAAAGCAGCAAGAGGGCACTTGCTTGATTTTCTTTTCAACAGCCTCTACTGT
Organism: Caretta caretta; assembly: GCF_965140235.1. Lineage (NCBI taxonomy): Eukaryota > Metazoa > Chordata > Testudines > Cheloniidae > Caretta > Caretta caretta. The sequence goes on from NC_134209.1 coordinate 86,693,018, forward strand.
GTTCTTGGGCAAATAAACAATTTAGGCTAAAAATGAGAGAGAGAGAGAGAGAGAGAGAGAGAGAGAGAGAGAGAGAGAGAGAGAGAGAACAAACATTTATGGGAGAGGTAGGACCAAAAATGCTCATGTTGGAGGCAGGGCTGTTGTCCTGACCTTCTACTAATAAATGTTAAAATACAGAGCTATTTAACTTGATGTTGATAGTTGTTCCTGCAGCACATGCAAGTATATTTTAATTAAAGATGGAAAAAAGTTATATTTAGGTCCTGTTTTTGGCCTGCCTAATTACCAGCTATAAATATATTGACTCAATGCTGCTAGAAAGCTTATCACAAATGAAACCCAACATATCTTATTATTTTGTTTATTATGTGGTGTGTCATAGTGACTAAAATATGTTAGGTACTTTCCAAAACACAGCAGGTTACAGTCCTTGTACCACCAAGTTTACAATCTAAAGGGACAAAGACAAACAAAGGATGTCACGGTAATACTAGGCATGTGTTATTTTAATTAAATGCTTTTTCTTTCTTTTCTTTTTTTAAAGTTTAACACACTAAATTCCCCTTCCCCTTTCCTCTCCACAATTTAATCATCTTTTCTTGTCTGCAGTTGTTACCAGTTTCAGTTCCAATGTACTTATGCTTCTCTTTCTTACACTCAATTCTTCCTCTATTTACAGATAACCACTTCACTTATAAGTGAAATAGATAAGCAGATGACACATTTTATCCCATAGATGATGATGGTATTGGTGATCATCTTTACAAGCTGTCCACTAGCTCAGTCTTTGCTTATTTATTATCACTTGTATCATATAATTTCAGCACATGATTGGGGCAATCTGGAAGATCACAACAATTCTAATTGTATATTTTTAGTTTCTAAACTGGTTAGTCTCTCAGTATTTCCAGACTTTGCATAGGCACTTTGGGTGCAGTTCATTGCAGTACAGATGGACCAAGAATTGAAGGTCACTATATCCTGGAATTAAGGGTCAAACTCAGCCCACAGTGCAGAGCAAGTGGCCAAAGCAGAGGGGGAAGACTTCTCCCTATCAAACAATAGAGGGAGAGGCTGTGGTACTGCTTTGCAGAAGTTACTTCAAGACAGCTGAAGATATAGCCTAGTTGGATATTTGTGCATCAGTTCTAATGCAAAGATGTCTTCCAAAGCCACCGAGGTGGCAGCTGGATGTGCTTCTAATGGTTTACATGTGATTTAGGTGATGCTTAGAGATTTATGTGGGGCCTCTTCATAGAGCTAATTTTACTTCTATTGTATGTGACCAGAAGGGGGCTTAACCACTGAAAGCAGAATTGCATTTTTGGAACTGGATTTCTGCTGCAGAAGGTAGATTAGTAACAAACAGCTTCTTTTGGTAACAGAAAATCTTTTGGGTGAGGTAAAATAATTGATAGAGACAAGGGAAGCATTTGCTTGCACATGTTAAAGAGAAGTTCCCCATTTACAATAGATTGTTTCTTTGTTCTGACAACATTCACAATATCTACAATTATACAATCAGGAAAATTCAGAATAAAGTACCAACTTTGCAGAGGCTGAATGCTTCCTTTTTGATGTCTAGATGATAATAGTTGAATGTTCTCCAATGAAGTGAATACTCTGTGTCATCATCTCCTCCATGTGGCTAGTAAGGATGAATTTTACTTAATTCAGAAAACAGGAAAAGAGATTGTGAGAGAAGAGAAAGCTATGTAAAGGAGATACACCTAAACCTATTGCACATATATTTACTAGTAAAGTATCTTAGATGTGCTGCAATAATGAGTGTGGTCCTTTGAGCAGTACCACCTATAAGATTCTTATTTCAATAATAAATGTGCAAGTTAACTGTGCAACCTGATACGCTGATTGGTGCAGTCCAAGAAACCTTTTATGATATAAAACCTAGCCAATAGAGATTTGCAATGTCTTTCTACAAAGTCCCATTATAAGAAAATCAGCATGTGTTGTACTAGTCCTGTCACTAGTCAACACCATAGAAAAGAAATTTGTTACCAAGATGAGCCTAATTTTTGTGGAATCTGTTAATAAAGGAAAACCCACGTAAGGTTCAGAAATAAGCAAATATTACCTTTTCTATTTATCTTTCTCTCTCTTCCCTCTCCCCATTCTTGTAAGTCCTCAGCTGGTTATGAGTCTTCTGGCTGAGGTGGATGGTGTTTTCTCAAAAAGGGATAGTCTTGCAACATGCCTTGCAAGTGATTAGACTATGGATTAACCTAATCTCCTCTGAAAGCTGCTCCACACTCTGCAGTCAGAACACTTTTTCTGTTTCTCAAGGGCCTTGTGTAGGCCTTTTTCAGATGCATTGTTTCAGAAGAGTGTAGCTGTCCTGAGGGGCATAGATGGAAGCTTGTTTGCTGAGATAGTTGGCTTTGAAGACCAGGGCCCGGGCTGTGGACTGGGAGGAATTGGCATACATGACTAATGTGGATTGGGAGGAATTGGCATACTTGGCTAATATGCATATGGTGGCCCACTGTGCTAAGGAAGCAAGCTGCCACGTTCTGCATAAAAGGACTGAGCAGATGAGGTTTTTTGGTGAAGAGGAGATTTTATCCACCACCACCCTTTTCATCCTTTTGGAGAGGTATTGGAGTCATTGTAGCGTAATGCCATTTGTTCCAGCTATGTCATGTGAACACGTCAGTAACACTTTTGAGCTACCTGTGTCAAAAGCTGCAGAGAGGTTGAATAATAGAACCAGTGGTGAGCTGGAGCCGGTTCGCACCGGTTCACTGGAACCGGCTGTTAAATTTAGAAGCCCTTTTAGAACCAGTTGTTCAACCATTAAGCTAGAAAAGGAGGGCAGTCTGATCCTGCTCCCATTGAAATCAAGTAGTTGTTTTTTTAGAACACAACCCAATACACATTTCTATCTGAAACCCATAACATATAGGCAAAAAGTGTCTCTGCTTACCAAAAATGTGTGTGGTAACTTGCTTTACCTTCTGCAATTGAAGTTTTCCAAGCATGTTAGAATAATCCCTGTCACTGCTGGCCAACTAACCCCCAAAATCACAAATATAGATTTAGCAAACTCATCCTTTTGGGACGATTATGTTAATTTTGCAACACCAGCCTAGAAATCCTTGTCTTCTGGAATGTCCCTGTCTTGACCTTGATTTTACTAGACTCAGATACTGTCTGTGCTAGATTTTCCACATATAAAGAACTTAATATGTTTGCCCTTCTAAAAATGTTTTTACTCTTAATATTATTTTGAACATTTCCCTATTACTTTCCATATGAAATAAGAATTCATTTGAAGAATTCTGGAGAACTGCCAAAATAATTTCATTGCTAGTCCTAATTTGAAATGTGACATTCATATCAATAAGGAAATTGTATCGTAAGGAAACAATATGTCTATTAACCCAATTAAAGTCAAAAGAAAATGCATAAATACCAATCTCTATTTACAGGATCATTAGTAATACAATTAGAAGTGGTGCATGATTGACATGAGACTCAAGTCTCTACAATTTGAATCAGTTACAACGTTCTTTGGGAGGAGTGTATATTTTGCAACAGTGTTGCTCTTCAGACATTTGGAATAAATCTTTTCCTCTATCTGTCCTTAGTTGACTGTAAAATTCATGATTTTGAACCCACATTTTCATTCTGAGAACAATATACTCCATCATAAGAAAATTAAAATTTAACTAATGTTGTGGCTCCAGACTGACACTTCAGTCTTAATTCATCCTTAATACCACAGCACATATGTTGTGCAAAATTGTTTATTGTTTTGAAACCTCTGCAAACCCTAGGTGCATCAAAATGAGCTATTAATATTTTATTCATTATTTGTACTCTGGTAGTGCCTAGAGGCCAGAGTCCTATTGTGTTACTGTGTATATAGAGAGCTGTTGACAGGCTAATGAGAAGATATATAATGGAGCCATGAAGATATTACAACTTAAGTATAATTTCAAATCTTAAATTTTTCCTCTGTTTATATTTTAATGGGTTAAAGTCAGATCCTGTGTTACTTTATTGTAAATATCTTGTTTAATGATGTGTAAACAGTTTAAATATTTTAAACCACTTATGAAAAAATAAAGGAATAGACCCTTTGGGGGGCAAAGGACATAGGACCCTTGCACCTTATCTTGTCATTTGCCCCTGTGCAAAGTGAGTGTAGGCATTTAGATTCAGAAATGTTAGTGTTTCACACCCACTTAATACTCATTTTCCAAAAGTAAAAGAGAGTGTATAAGGTTCAAGGCAGTAGTGATCCAGGTGTCACATGCACACATTCTGCTGTGTCACAAGATGCAATGAGCATTTTGACTAGAAAAGGGAACTTCATGATGATAGGTTTAAGGTGTATTTCTCACTGGTTTTATTTTCCATTATGAGCCTGAGATTTCTAATTAGGCTAATGAAAAACAAGACACAAATTGTACCATAGTTTTGCCAATATCTTCAAATTGCTGTGAGCATGGGGGCCAGCGAAGTCTGATGACATCATTATGCAGTATTCTGCATTTAAGAAGGTGGGGTGGGTGTGTATATGAGAAGACAGATAGACAGACACACACACACACACACAGATACACATTTGTCTATATCAAATAGATGGAAAAGAGAAACTGAATATGGATTGGCTATCCAAGAATGGATCCATTAGAAGTGCCAGTCAGGGATTTTTTCCCTTTATTAATTTATATCCGACTCCTGTCAAGGAGAGTAAAATTTTATAGAAGCCTTACTACAAGTGATTCCTGAAAACCACACGAAGGTGATAAGCCACCACCTGTCTGCTCCATGACATGATGCTTCTTCTTATATAACTTTGTTTGTTTTGTTGCTGCTGTTGTGTCTTGCCATCACATCCCATTGCAAACTTGTATTTACTTTTGTCTGTTGTCACCTCTTGGTCTTTTTAGTAGCAGTCCTACTTTCCAAGTTTTGCCATGCAGTGTGGATGCCTTGGATTCATTTGCCAAGATGAATTAACTCTGTGTTCTCTATGTCTATTTTCAAACCTCTCTAGGTTCCGTTGTGTAATTTTGTTGTACCCACTGGTATGGGAAACAGCTCCAAACTTGGTGGAAAAGGTTAACCATTGTCCTCACTACTTTATAACATAACTTTTGGAATTTTGATTGTACCATATGAACAAATGTTCATCTTTCAATAGATTATTAGGAGTTAAGGGTTATTCCATGTAGTATGTCATTCAGAAAAATGTTTTTCCCTTATATGTGAACTGTGCTCTTGAATTTGATCTGTGAGACCTAAAAACACAATGAGCTGATCATGTTTAATATACTTGTTCTTTGAATGAGTGCAGCCTATAAAATGGAAGGGTATTCTCAATTATCAGAGTTTCTTTCCTTATTTTTTTTTATCACTGAAACACACACACACACACACACACACACAGAGAAAAATATTTTTAGGGTCAATGGGATCCTGTGTTTGAATCTGAAGGCAGAATTTGACCTTTAGAAATGCCTCTTTGTAAAATGAAATTGAAAACCAAATTTCTTGTTGCCAATGCCTGGGGACTTCCAGGTAGTAATTAAAGATTGGACTGTATTTTTGGGAGAGATGAGAGGGTGTGCGGACATGAGAGAATCCCAGGGGCATGGTCAACATTCCATTATTCAATTAGAAGAAGTTTTATCAATAAGCTAAGTTGTCTATGAGCTACTGGAGCCCCAAACCTGCACAACACTGGGCTCTCTGCCCCCAGTCCAGGAAAACTTTTAAAAGGTGCTTAGCTTTAAGCACACGAGTAGTCCCATTGAAATCATCATGTCACATCAGTGGAACAGTTCATGCTTAAGTGCTTTCATGAATAAGACTACTTTATTGAATTGGGGCCTATGTTTGCTCCAGTAACCTATATAGTCAATGTGTGAAGAATATTATGGTGGAAAAAATCCTAACCCTTAAGGTGTTTTGTAAAACAAAATTAAACTTTGTGCTTCTGATTTACATATGCAGTTATGTAATTTTCAGACAGTAATTTTCCTTCAAAAGCAGCCCCCTTACTGCTGAATGCTGTTGATTGCTGAGGAAACAAGAATGACTGATATAGTTGAATGAAATTTGTTTAATTCTCTACTCCTTTCCCTTTCACTCATTGGTTCAGGTTCTACTAGGGGAAAACAGGTTTCTACTAGTAAAATTCAGAAAATGATAAAGGGTAAACACTGAATCTCCCCGCTCCTTCTTTCACACAACTGGTATAAAAGCAAAATGGACCATTTTTTAACGAGATGTAGCTTGCAATATTTGGAGTGTGGTTGAATGTAATTTCAAGTTTATTCTACATCTATAGTGTGTGACACACAACTATGCTAGACAGGCGATTGAGTGGCTGCCTGAGAAGCAGAGCTTTGACTTGCATAGGAAGACAATTTTGTTTAGATGTTCTAAGAGGAAAAGCCTGTGGATTTTGACATTTTTCCCTTTTACAGAGAGAATTAAATTATTGACTGAGATCTCTGGGGATTGGTGTGCTGGGGTTCCTGAATTTAAAAAAGAAAATGGAAAATTGCTTTTTATTGCTTACCTCTTGACTGGAATAACTTGCCTATTGATCTGAAGGATGCATGAAAAAATAAATTGTGTTTAAAAGGCCTATGCTTGTTTTTTAAACTCTTGATTAATCATTAATGTCAAACAAATTAAGAATGATCTTATATCTCGCTTACTGTCACTGTGTATTTATTTTATAATTCCAAGCTTCTTGAGCATAGATCTTTCACTGTTGCCTGTTGTTATTCCAGAATTCTCTTGCATACTTTTGCTTTGTTTTGTTTTAAAAATCTTCATCAAAAGAAAACGTATTTAAAATACAGTTTTTAGTTCGTATCCTATGTTTAATTTCAAGTCAAAATGATTTATTGAATGTTCTGAAAATAAAAATCTGAAGCTCTGTTTCCAAAAAGAAAAAACCTGTTTCTAAGGCCAGATCAAGGCTTGGGACTCAGACAATCAAAGACATCAATTTTTGCTGAATATGTTTGGCTTTGGTGGGCATGTTTGACTTTCCTCACATACTCTGAACCATGTTACAAGGTAGAGAAAGAAGATATCATAGTAAAATGTATTTATGTAGTAAAATTTATTGAAATTACAGCACACAGAATAATCCCTTTAATTTCTCTTAAGAATTGTGAAATTAATTAAGAAATACGCTGTGACATTCTCTCACTTTAAAAAAATAAAATGTTGGTTTAAGTACCTGAATAGTTAATATCTTGTGAAAACATAATCATTTTCACTGTTCAAAAGTATTTTTAAAGTTGAACGTGCTTAATAAAGAAATATTTCTTGTTCAACTTCTTCTTATCACATGTCACCTTCCTTTACCAGTTGAACCTGCTGAGATTAACAGTTATCTTCAGCCCCATTAAGAAGAGGAGAAACTTGCTTTTTGTAGTTGGTAATACTCACTTGCCTATCATTTTGTCTTTTTCTGGGTTTCTATGCGTAGCTTAAATGGCTGGAAAAAATACTTTAATGGTTAAAAGAAGGTTTCAAAATAATTTATTAAATGAAATATAAAATGTCTTTCCCTCAACTCTAATACTATTTAAATTCTGTACTAGGATTTTAGTGTGGCATTAACTCATACACAATAATTCGGATGTAAAAACGTGACATAAAAATATAGTAGCAGATCCCTGCTATAGTTGAGGAGCAGACATCACACCTGAGAGGCAGTGTAAGGATGGTGTGAAGCTCATCTTTGCCCTTCCCAGTCCTGTGGCCCCTGAGAGCTGGTCTAGTATTCCAGATAATGAATTAGAATTGCAGATGGTTTCTCTAAGTTACGACAGCTGCCAAAGATGTCAAAAGGCCAAAACTGCAGGAAGGGATCAAGAGGGTTTAGGTAGGTCCTGGAATCTGCCCTTTTTCTCCTGCTGCATCCCTCCAGATCGTAGGGAGGTGGGTGATAAACCGTATGCTACTTCCATACCACTGAAGATTGAAGATTCCTTAAAGCTGGCATGAGATTTCTGATGGAATCTGGCCAGCATAAATTGCCATAGATGTGTGGCTCAAAGGAGTAGCAATATTCTTGAGAATCTGGATCATAATGACAATTCTCGCTTACTCCAAAGCTTTCATTTTATTTTGCCACAGCTCTGCCACTACGCATAACACTCTTTACTTTTACATTATAAATGCATCTCTTTAATGAATAGAAATGACCAAAGAAACATTTTTTAAAAACGTTAAGAGTAGACAGCTGGGGAAAAAATACCCAGTCTGTTCAGTATGAGGAGAATTCTGTTAGGGTCATGAATACTACTTAAGCAATAGGCCATTAGGGCGTTATGGTTATCATGAAATAATCTCACCCCTGGAGAGATAACTATGTACCAGATGCAGCCATGTGCCTCCAAGCACTCAGGAGTATACTTATCATGATAATCACACCCGCTGATTTTGCCTCATTGCCACTATAAAATTTCCTGTATTTTGTCTCAGTACAAACATAACGCAGCATTTAAGTATATTATTCTGACCACAGGAAATTGCCAATTAATGTTAGAATGGTTAAGCAATTCAGGCTATCAGGCTTCTCCAAAACCACATTAAAATGCAGAGCAGCCCGTAAGAGATAATACTGCCAAGGTTAGTTTCAATAAATGTATCTGCCTTTCTCAGAGGTGGATGGAGCTCAGTAATATATTTTTAAGGTCTTTGAGTAGTTGGAAAATAGGTCCTTGTACTGTGCTCCACTAAGTCAAGTGGAGGGGGTGTGAACCCTCAAATAGCAGCATCAGCTGCCATGTTTCAGGCCCTTCAGCGACCTCTGTTGGGATGCTGTGACATCAAGCTTGCAATAAAGCTGTGGATCTGTAGAATCACAGTTCTACCACCTCTGTGGTACAGAAATGAAACCTGGGCTTTGAGGAAGGCTGAAGATCACTGGACTACATTTTCTATTCTACTCATCTCCATCAGCTGCTCCATATCAAGTGGCAGGATAAGATCAGAAATGAGGATATTCTAAGCCACACCCAGCAACTATTTCCATCAGTTCAGTTTTGGCTGCTTTCTTGGTGTGGGCATATTATTAGAATGGAAGACCAATGAATTACAAAGCATGAATGCCATTATATGGTTGGCAATCACATGAGTGACAAGAGCTTTGGTGGTGTGATTAAAATTGCCAGTGATGGACATAAACTGAATAGCCAGACAAACTACTGTAAGAACATAGCCAGAAAACAATCCAGGTGGTGCTCAGTCTGCTATGTCCCTTTGGGATTTGACATGAGAAAGGAGAAAGTGGAGAAAGGAATATGGCAGGAATAAGGAAGGCTCCTCTTTCCAGTATCAAGTTGTCTCAAAACCTCAGTGACTACCCCATGAGAGACAGTGGTGACAATGAGAAGATTCTCTCACTCTTTATGCAATGAAACTCCTACCCCTTTTCTTTGGAGGCAGTGATAAGGTCAGCTGTCAGCAGGAAGGCAAGGCAATCATGACTTTCCAGGAAATCAAGCTACCAAGTGGAATCAAGGTAGTAATGCGCAATAGAGAGACTCTGGTTAATATGTGTATGTGCCTGCTATTTTGCAGATGTCCCAAGTTGTCTTAGATACTTCCATGGATCATGGGAGGTCTAGGAGTACCCTCAAGGACCATCTGTCCCATAATTCATTGCAGTAAAACACAGTTCAGAGAATATATTGTGAATTATAGATAAATCTATAGTCATCTGTTTCACTGCTTTTAGGTAGTTATTTTTTAAATAAAGCTAGGTTCTTTTAAAACAAGCTGGCATGAGCTGTCTGAAAGAGACCCATGTACAGCGAAGGATTGTGTTAGGTCGGGCAAAAGGAAAATGAAATGTTTTAACATCAGTAGGAGTGCCCATGTGGATTTTCATAAATGTTATGTAACACTGCAGGCTATTTGATATGGCTGAGGACATGGTGGTATAAAAGCTCCTCCATTAGTGTTAAAAAGATCAATCTATAGACTTCAGAGTTAGTGTACTGAGTCTGATTCCATCTTGCAACCTACACTGGATATTATGCATGCTCATTTGAGGGCAGAATTTCACCCTAAAAGAAGAGTGATTTTCAAATGTTATGTTCTAATTGATGTCTGGCCACAAAGACAGCAAGAGGAGAAAAAGGAGCTGGAGAGAGGAGAAAACAAACTAAGAGGGCACAGAAAAAAGAGTGGGGGGAAACACAGGACAATAAGATATTAGAGTGAGAGAAGAGTGGGGGGGGGAAACAGGCAAATAAGATATTGGAGTGAGAAAGAGACTTAAAGGAAGAGGGTCAAATTAGGAAAATTAAGCAAAAAAAAAAATGGAGAAAGTGGTACATAAGAAAAAAATTGATTAAATAGGGGATGCAAAAAGATATGGAATAGAACTGAACAAAATGCATAGAGGAAAAAAGTAAAACAGCAGTGATGAAGTGAGGCCTGGGTAAACTCTAATGATAGTCTCTGCAAGAACCAACAATATGTCATACAATAGGAGATGATAATCATATTACCTCCATCCTGGTGAACCTCAGGTGTTCATATAAAATGTGCCCTGGATCTGAACCATCCCAGGTCTGTTTTGGGAAAACCAAAATGTTGGTTGGAAAGGCTTTCCAAAACAAAAATTATCCGGAGTTTTGCACCTCTCTTGTTCTTTTGGCAAGTTCATATCTAAAAGGCATGAATCAACTCCATAAATAACATTTGGAAAACAGAACTGGAAATATCTTGAGGGACATTGTTATAGTTTCTTATTATTTGTGGAGGACCTGTCTTGACTGTCAATCTCTACTGGCTTTTAAACCATATAGAGAGGACGCAGTTGTGAAAAATGATCAGCAATGAACTTAATGACTTCTCATGTAGCTCCTGATATATGTATTTCTTTAAAACATATTGATGATCATGGGTCTACTATTTGTTTAGACTCTCTTAAAAGATATATTTTGACACAATGCTTTTGAAAGCAGTCAATATATTTAACCCTTTAAAATCTTATACTGTCACCTAGTTCTTTATTACTTCGCGCAAAATATACCCTGATGCTTAATATAGCTTGTGAGGATGAAGGTGCATAAGGATGAGATCAGAACTATAATCTGTGTAGTGTGATCACAGTTAATAACAGAACATGCTATCATTTGAATTCCTCGGGGGTGTCTTTAAGTGGTTACTATTATTAGTAGTAAATATTTATATTATTGGGGCCTTGAAGGGCAATAGTCATATGAATCTGTTATCTAACAGAAAGAAAGAGAGAGAAAGGGGGAGAAGTGAGAGGAACCGCATAACATATATTTGATAGAGATTCAAATTACAGCCAAGAACTCCTCTAACCTTGTGTACTTCAGCCCATCAGCTCATTGGCACTGTACTATTCCACTTTTAATAAAAACTGATTTGAAAGCTGTACCACTGATCTACTAAACTGTCAGGAAATTGCTGTTAATTCCATTTGGTAATTACCAGAGTGCAATCCCAAAGTCATCCTTTTGTTGAGTAGGAAGGAGGGGAAGGAAGGAAGAGTCAGGGGTTTTATGATATGAGCTTAGGCTTCAGGGATAGAGAGAGTGGAAATTGGAATGTGACTTCATGCAGCACTTTTATGTTTTTCTTCATAGTCACACATTACGGGTGGGTGGCATGTATGGCGTAAGTCCACATTGTGTGTGTTACGTCTTTTGAGTATCATTAACTAAAAAATATTGGGGCACTTTTTTGGCTTGGCCCCTATTTGTTTAATCAAGCTTGATCACTGAGTAGGTTTCTAACAGTTTTAAAATGTTATCATGACCCCAATTTAATGTAATTCTCCTCTCTTCTCGTCAACTCTATCTCCCTCACCCCCACCCCCACACACACTCATGCCTTCCAAGAGGATTCCAGGGGAAGAATTCAGTAAGGTAATTTGCTTAACATGCAAGCAAGACATTTTGTAATTAACTGTTCTCGCCTATTTTAGCTTATGCAGATGTAAGCTATCTAATTGCTACTTTATTAGTTCTGCTTAGATTGGATGTCTTCTAACGGCATCTGTATGTTTTTTTGCTTCACTGGCATTATAGAATCCATTACTGTGTTCTTTACAGAAAAACTATATTGCTTGAGTTTGTGATGGAAGAAAATTACATGCTAAATGCTTAACAGAGGAACTCTGTTTTTCCTATTTAGCATCAAAACTAAAGTGAAAGAATCTGATTCTGGCTATCTACTGTACTGTGTAATCTATCTATCCATCCACTTACATGCCCCTAATCACCCTGAAATTTGAATATGCAATTTGCTACATGGGTCATCTGGATTTAGGAAATAAGAAACAGAAGCAGATCAACTGTGGGTGGAGATTGCACAAGTTGAATTCAATTAGAATTCATGAAAATGGCAAACAGAAGTTCAAAAATAATGTATTAATTTGTTTAAAGCAGTCTGAACACAACATATAACTATGATTAAAGTGAATGATATTACTTTAGTTTTGGGGTATATTGATTTTTTTATTATGTTACTTTTAAAAATAAATTACTGCTTTGGATGCATAAACTGCTAGGGTGTAATTTATTTAGTGCATTGATTTACAGTCTTTAACTAGTCTCATATGCCTGCTGTTTCTGGATCACTTGAAAAACAATATGCCATTCCAGTGAGTAGCACTGAAAAGACAACTTATGTGCTTAGTTACTAGAGAGCCAAAGTGAGTGAGGCAATATCTTTTATTGGACCAACTTCAGTTGGGGGAAGAGACAAGCTTTTGAGCTACATTTTAAATTACTGCTTCTTTCCTTCTATTATCTTACTTCTATTGTTAATTTGATTGTTAGCCTTGATATTTTATCTTCTGAAGCACTTGTATCAACAGCCAAGTTATTGTTTAAATAAGGCATGAATACTACATGAACAGTTTGATCCAAGGACAATAATAATCTGAAGTACAGGATTATAATTAAAGAATAATGTTCATGCCTGTGGAGCACATAAAAAGCGAATGTCTTTTATGAGTGATTAAAAACCGAAATGAAGCTGAAGTATGAGTGAGATGCAAAAACAATTTATTGAAAGTATATACCATTGCCATGCACATTATTCCTATTCTATGAAAAGATAAAAGAAGTTACAAGTAACCAAAACAATAAACAGAAGAAAAGAAGCTATGAAAGACTGGTGCGTTCAGTGGCATCACACTGGGAATTGGGTGAATAATTCTTCAAAAACAAGACTTGGAAATAAATAGGTCTTCCAGAATAGTCACATCCATGAATTAGTCAGACGTCGAGTATATCAGATCTTATACATGCTTATTTTCAATTTAAAAAAATGTGCTTGAATGAATAGAAGTTTGCAAGACCAGAATAGTTAAAGGATAAGTAACTGCTCCCCTAGTGTTTTCAGAGCACTACGTGGTGGCTTCGCTATGCAACTATCATTGGCAATAGTATCAAGCAGCAAACTCCTTCCAAATTTAAGGCAAGAATCAATAAGTATTTCAATGACATTCATGAGGGAACAATGTCATTTTTTTTTTTTTGCTGGGCTGTTATCAGCTAAGATTCCTCTTGTTTACAAAATGAAAACAAAATGTAAAGTGTTTCATATTTACCTTGAATAAACTTGATGGCCAATTCTAAACATGGGAAGTCAGTGCTACCATATATTGGACCCTTAGCCCTCTTGGTTAGCAAAGAACAGTGCCTTAGCCCAGAATGGACAGGGATTGTTTTCTTCAGTCAATAATGAACTACCAGCAACCTTAAATCTCGTGAAGCTGCAAGTACCATTTAGTACTAAAGATCTTTCCAGATGCCAACCTGTATTTACTCTATCCTTTTGGATAAGTTAATAGAAAAGATGGTGAAATATAAACTGCAACAGCAGTTCTCACTTAAAGCCTCTTAGGACTCCTCCATTTTGGTTTCAGACCTGTACTCACCAAAATGTTTTGTACAGATATGGGTTTCATGCTGTTATTGTGAGCTCTGTTGGTCATAAGGTGGTACTAAGCAACCTATGGAACATTGTAAGAGTCACAGGGTCATCCTTTGAGGCATTCTTGAGGACCTTCACTTGTGGAGCTGCACACTCCTTTTTACTTCTGGTATAAGATACAAATAAATCTATTGGGAGAATTACAGCACAGTAGGCTGCATTCCATGTATATACATATAACCATCAGCTCCCTGTCTCATTATTAATGGAGAAATGTGCTCCTGCACAGAGGGATCATCACTATGCCATCAGATGCCTGCCTCGTAAGCCCTGTTTTGTCTTTACAGGTGTGAATTTCAACCTAAGTGTAAATAGATCTGTTGCTATGATGTCTCAAAGAACTACAAATCTGTATGAAAGACAGTTGCCCTGCTCAGAAAAAAACAGAGGTGGTGTAGGTAGGGTATGGAAAATCATCTGAGGAGTTAGAAGCAGCTGTGACTTTATTCTGAATAGAAGGAGTCTGCCACATTATTATTAAGAAAGTGTGTAATTCTGGGGTTCTTTTAGACACATTACTGATCTTGGCCATGCATATAGCAAGAGTAACCAGAAATATTCCTAGAAGCACCATATTCACAGCATGGTACACCAGCAGCCTATCTGTATGTAGAGAAGGGAATAGGATACGATACTTTAATATTTGTAGAACTCAGAGTTATAAATATATAGTGTTAGCAGAGCTCAAAGAACATAGCATTTGTTTAAATAAAAACTATTTGCTGTGAGGGTTTTCTTTTATTCACTTTTTTCTGACATTTCTGAGAGTGAAATTTTGGTCCCCAGAATGCTTTTGTTGCAGAAAACAGGCTGAAATAGGCTGACGTATATTAGCACAAACCATTAATTGAATAATTATAAATAACAAATTCATAAAAATCAAAGCATATTTGCGGATACCTTGCGAACTGAAAAGGGGGCAATAAGCAATTAGTAAAGTGTTCTTTGCAAATTAGCTAATCCATTTCTATGACATAATACATTTACTTGAGATTATTCTTGAATGTAAAATCCCCCCACCCCACCCCATTCAATTTGAAGAGCAGGCAGCTTTAGTGGGAGTCACAAGGTTAATTGCACCCATAGAAATAATTAAACTAAAGATTTAAAAAAAACAAGCAAACATACATTTATCCCACCCCAGTGCAGAGGGAAGCACTTGGGGGGGATGCTTATCCCACTGTGTCAGTGGTTTCTGTCCCATGGGGCTGGGCTGAGCTCCCCACTCTAAGCACTGTGATCTGGCACATGTGGGATCCCAGTTCCACTTGGGCTTGGCCCAGGCCGCCTCTCCATCATGAATTCTGAATGAGTCTCAGCGTCACTCATGTTCCAGGGAGCTGGGCCCAGCCCCAGGAGAAAGTCATTGTGGCTGTGGGGTGGCCTCACTCTCCACTCCGCACTCAACCCTCCCCAGGCCCCCCCTCTGCACCAGGCTGGGATTAGGGTTGTGGTGCTAGGATGGAGGGTGTGGTTGTGGGTAGTTGGTTTCCCCTCTGCACTTTAGTATGGTGAATCCATTGAATTCACCCTGTCAGAGAGCTGAGAAATGTATATGCAGTCCATGGTCAATGACTTATTGGATCTCCTTCTGTAGTTAGTGGGGTAATCCATAATGTCTCTGTTGATATTTGGTTACACTCTGGTAAAGACCATCATTGTTCATAAATAATCACATTCAAATGTTCTGTAGGTCACTTTTATTTTACACGGGTTTTCCTTAATTCTCATATTTTCTTCAAATCATTGTGTAGATTTATACTATTTTCTTGTTCTATTATGATGTCTCAGAAGAATATTTCCATTACATGGGTATTTGCAGTCTTTAATAAAGTAATCTCAGATCATTTTGTAGCATTAGCAAAATTATAATTTAAAATACAAATTTTCCACTTACATAGAAAACAGACGTGGATTTTTAGAGAATGAGAGATTTTCTGAGATGTGGGTTATTCTGTTTGTAACAACATTGATCTTTGTACTCCTGCCTCCAGATTCCATTTTGATAGGCACTTTATGAATGGATAAATAGATGAAATTAAATGATAATGTGAATTTTGTATGAAATAGCATGCATAATCCTGTCTGAAGATAAATTTGAAATGACATTGATGACACCAACAAACCAGTCAGTTGCAAAAAGAAATTACTGCAGACTAGGTTAGCCAAAATCTCTTTTTAAAACTTTGTTTATCATGATACATAAGAGATGTCTGCTTGTACATTAATGATGGTCCAAGGAAGAAATGGAAAGTGTATTCTGTCATCTGCTGTTTTGTTTTATATTATCTTACCATGTTTTTGTCTGTTCATCAGACATGAATAGTCAAACATGCTGAAATATAAGTTGACCAAACAAATAACCCACACAGCTTCATCCATTGGGTTTTCACAATTGCACAGCTGAGAGTCATTGCTAGGCTTGCTTATAATCATAATTTTGCCACAAAAACCATCCTGAACTGTTATGCCCAACAATGAATTAGCATGGCTCAGAAAGCAGTCTTTATAAGTCTCTCACCTGTCAAGTAAAACTATTTTAGTCTCTGTCAAATGCTTTTCCTGTAGAATTAAAATCAATCTAGCTTCACTGGACAAGAATCCTTTTCACAGATGGTGATTATGTAAGAACTGGTATACATTAGCTGAAGAAAAAAAAGTTGGATTGATCTTCAGATAATAGGATGAACTTTTTGGGGAAGATGGAGGAGAGAATGTTGGAATTGTTTGAAATTACATAAGAACATAAGAATGGCCATACTGGGTCAGACCAAAGGTCCATCCAGCCCAGTATCCTATCCACCGACAGTGGCCAATGTCAGGTGCCCCAGAGGGAGTGAAACTAACAGGTAATGATCAAGTGATCTCTCTCCTGTCATCCGTCTCCACCCTCTGAAAGAGGATAGGGGAACTATTCATTACCCATCCTGACTAATAGCCATTAATGGACTTAATCTCCATTAATTTATCCAGTTCTCTTTTAAACCCTGTTATAGTCCTAGTCTTCACAACCTCCTCAGACAAGGAGTTCCACAGGTTGATTGTGCGCTGAGTGAAGAAGAACTTCCTTTTATTTGTTTTAAACCTGCTACCCATTAATTTCATTTGGTGGCCCCTAGTTCTTATATTATGGGAACAAGTAAATAACTTTTCCTTATTCACTTTCTCCACACCACTCATGATTTTAAATACCTCTATCATAAAAGTCCTAGCCTCTTTAATTTCTCCTCATATGGGACCCATTTCAAACCCCTAATCATTTTAGTTGCCCTTTTCAGAACCTTTTCTAATGCCAGTATATCTTTTTTGAGATGAGGGGACCACATCTGTACACAGTATTCAAGATGTGGGTGTGCCATGGATTTATAGAAGGGCATTAAGATATCCTCCATCTTATTCTCTATCCCTTTTTTTAATGATTCCTAACATCCTGTTTGCTTTTTTGACTGCCACTGCACACTGCATGGATGTCTTTAGAGAATTATTCACGATGACTCCAACATCTTTCTCCTGACTAGTTGTAGCTAAATTAGCCCCCATCATACTGTATGTATAGTTGGGGTTATTTTTTCCAATGTGCATTACCTTACATTTATCCACATTAAATTTCATTTGCCATTTTGTTGCCCAATCACTTAGTTTTGTGAGATCTTTTTGAAGTTCTTCACAGTCTGCTTTGGTCTTGACTATCTTGAGCCGTTTGGTATCATCTGCAAACTTTGCCACCTCACTGTTTACCCCTTTCTCCAGATCATTTATGAATAAGTTGAATAGGATTGGTCCTAGGACTGACCCTTGGGGAACACCACTAGTTACCCCTCTCCAATCTGAAAATTTGCCATTTATTCCTACCCTTTGTTCCCTGTCTTTTAACCAGTTCTCAATCCATGAAAGGATCTTCCCTCTTATCCCATGACAACTTAATTTACATAAGAGTCTTTGGTGAGGGACCTTGTCAAAGGCTTTCTGGAAATCTAAGTACCCTATGTCCACTGAATCCCCCTCGTCCACAAGTTTGTTGACCCCCTCAAAGAACTCTAATAGATTAGTAAGACATGATCTCCCTTTACAGAAACTATGTTGACTTTTGCACAACAGTTTATGTTCTTCTATGTTTCTGACAATTTTATTCTTTACTATTGTTTCAACTAATTTGCCCTGTACTGACGTTAGACTTACTGGTCTGTAATTGGCAGGATCACTTCTAGAGACCTTCTTAAATATTGGCATTATATTAGCTATCTTCCAGTCATTGGGTACAGTAGCTGATTTAAAGGACAGGTTATAAACCATAGTTAATAGTTCCACAATTTCACGTTTGAATTCTTTCAGAACTCTTGGGTGACAGCCATCTGGTCCCAGTGACTTGTTACTGTTAAGTTTCTCAATTAATTCCCAAAACTCCTCTAGTGACACTTCAATCTGTTGACAATTCCTCAGATTTATCACCTACAAAAGACAGCTCAGGTTTGGGAATCTCCCTAACATCCTCAGCCATGAAGACTGAAGCAAAGAATTAATTTAGTTTCTCTGTGATGACTTTATCGTCTTTAAGTGCTCCTTTTGTATCTCAATCATCCAGGGGCCCCACTGGTTGTTTAGCAGTCTTCCTGCTTCTGATGTACTTAAAAAACATTTTGTTATTACCTTTTGAGTTTTTGGCTAGCTGTTCTTCAAACTCCTTTTTGGGTTTTCTTATGACATTTTTACCTTTAATTTGGCTGTGTTTATGCTCCTTTCTATTTACCACACTAGGATTTGACTTCCACTTTTTAAAAGATGCCTTTTTATTTTCACTGCTTCTTTTACATAGTTGTTAAGCCACGGTGGCTCTTTTTTAGTTCTTTTAGTGTGGTTTTTTTTTTTTATTTGGGGTATATATTTAAGTTGAGCCTCTATTATGGTGTCTTTGAGAAGTGTCCATGCAGCTTGCAGGGATTTCACTCTAGTCACTGTACCTTTTAATTTCTGTTTAACTAGCCTCCTTGTTTTCACATAGTTCTCCTTTCTGAAATTAAATGACACAGTGTTGGGCTGTTGAGGTGTTCTTCCCACCACAGGAATGTTAAATGTTATTATATTATGGTCACTATTTCCAAGCGGTCCTGTTATAGTTATCTCTTGGACTAGATCCTGCACTCCACTCAGAACTAAATCGAGAATTGCCTCTCCTCTTGTGGGTTCCTGTACCAGCTGCTCCAAGAAGCAGTCATTTAAAGTATCGAGAAATTTTGTCTCTGCATTTTGTCCTGAGGTGACATGTACTCAGTCAATATGGGGATAATTGAAATCCCCCCTATTATTGAGTTTTTTATTTTGATAGCCTTTCTAATCTCCCTTAGCATTTCATTGTCACTACAAAATTCAATTACAAAATTGAAACAAAATATTCACATGTAAAACTTATTTTGCTTTTTATGAAAAAGTCTAAAATATGCATAAAAGAAAACAACTTATTTGCCTGGAACAATAATCCTTGTGGGTTTTCTAAAGAGTTAGTACCCCATGTTCTGCAGGGTTTTTTTAAATAATTGAGCTGGGAGGGCATTGCTATGGTTTCTCCCCTTTTTTGTGTTATCATAATTTTGAATTGTACTTGAGCCATGCAATATTTAGCCCATCTGACAATTTCAGGAAGCCATAAAGTGAAATATTCCACTAATGTACTGGATCATTACAAGGGCACAAGCTCCAATCAGATTAAACAAGGAAGCGCTTTCAGAGAAATGTATATTTTATAACCAGATTGTATATCGGATGTTTGTTTAGAGGCACACAAACAGTTTTAAAAGCAAATAAAACAGTAATTCTGTGATATAATCTGATTTATTTACGCTGTAATTACACGGTTACATGTTTACTGATTATCAGGTAATTATTCCTTCACTTACCATAACATGGGTAGAATATCCAGTCACTTAAGATTATGGCAACATATTAGTAACAATATTTCTAGAATCATTCCATAGTCAAATAAGTGTCACTTTTCAGATTGTGGCCCAATTTGCACAGCCATTTTGGAGAGTGACAGAGTAACAGCCATGTTAGTCTGTATTCACAAAAAGAAAAGGAGTACTCGTGGCACCTTAGAGACTAACCAATTTATTTGAGCATGAGCTTTCGTGAGCTACAGCTCACTTCATCGGATGCATACCGTGGAAACTGCAGCAGACTTTATATATACACAGAGAATATGAAACAATACCTCCTCTCACCCCACTGTCCTGCTGGTAATAGCTTATCTAAAGTGATCATCAGGTTGGGCCATTTCCATTACAAATCCAGGTTTTCTCACCCTCCGCCCCCCCACACAAATTCACTCTCCTGCTGGTGATAGCCCATCCAAAGTGACAACTCTTTACACAATGTGCATGATAATCAAGTTGGGCCATTTCCTGCACAAATCCAGGTTTTCTCACACCTGAAAACCTGGATTTGTGCAGGAAATGACCCAACTTGATTCCATGAGTAGACCCATTTTTTTCAGGGGACTGATGTCAGATTAATGTGCCACTCAATGCAAATAAGAGTGGTACATCTGGGGCCCTCTGTAAATAGCTTCTTGTAACACTCTTAGGTCCATATGGTCCATAGAATGTACCATCTGAGTACATAGCCAAAAAATACAGTATGTTTAGTAATATACCTGTTCTTGGCAGGGGTGCTGGAACAATTTGTATAGTGGAGGTGCAGAAAGCTATTGAACCAAATTGTAAACCTGGTATATAATGGAAACCACTTCAAGCCATGGGGTGCGGCAACACTCTCTGCACCACTTGTTCCAGCACCTATGGTTACGAGTAATAAAACATGAGTATCAATACAAAATTATATTTGAGTTTTCACAAATGTCTTCTATTCCCAAACAATGGAATAGATAACTAAAATTCACGATATGTGATTAAGAAGGATTCTTTTTCCTTTAAATGATATGGTTGGGAAATATACAAGTCTTGAAGCCATTTCTTAAGTTTGCACACTCCTTGAGAGCAAAGAGGCAATCTCTATGTGTCAACAGTGTACACAAACATGTCGGCCACACCATATAGGACTCAATCTTGTTTCCATGGATATGAATGTGAGTTTTGGTCATGATTTATATAAGAGCAAGATCAGATCTATGGTGTGACTGAATTATTTTAGCACCAGTTACTCATGATGATGGTCCTGATGATGCAGTTTCTGCTGCCCTCACATCACCTGAAGTCTAGTGCTTTGACAGCTCCTAAATTTTGTCTGCCAAGAGGAGAAATAAAAATTCCAACACCAACAAAGAGAGTTACGTGTTCAATGTTCATTGAACAATACCATTTGCTCCAGATCCTATGCACAATGTATGTGAAGTAGGGCAAATTGACTTTGGTAAAATTTACATCAGCACAATTTCCTTTCACTGTCATAACCAGGATGTGGGCAGCACAACTTAGTGGTCAGAGCAGGAGTCAGGCCAGGTTTGATACTAGGCGGTCAAACTCAGAGGAATAACCAAGACCAGGTGTCAGGAGGCAGGTGAGGTCAGGTTACCAGGAGATCAGCAGCAGGCAGTAGAAGCAGGTATCTCAGGGGAAGCAGTCTGAAGCAGGGAGAACCCAGTTGGATGGACCTTTTCCTGTGCTGGGTTTATATAGAAAATGTGAACCAATCAGGACGCCCAGCATTCTGCCAATCAGATTCCATGATTGGAGTAGTGTGGTGGAGTTCAGCTTCTATTCTGACAATGGTTAGCAGATAGCTTGGTGGCAGGTTGGATCGTATTAGCCCCGTAGAGCCCTATGGGCCAGAGATCAAGAGCCATGATCCCTGACATTTATGAAGCTGAAAGTTCTGGGATCGTCAGTTGGGGCTTGGCTCATGAACCTCCAGCAGGAATCCTGGAACACCTCCTGGGTTCTGAAGGCTTCCAGGCTTCTTACCATGGATCTGGGAAGCTGGTAGTCTT
The DNA here is from genome assembly GCF_965140235.1 of Caretta caretta. Lineage (NCBI taxonomy): Eukaryota > Metazoa > Chordata > Testudines > Cheloniidae > Caretta > Caretta caretta. The sequence continues at coordinate 86,714,949 of NC_134209.1, forward strand.
GGAAGCACCACAGCTACTATATTAAATTGGTTTCAGAGTAACAGCCGTGTTAGTCTGTATTCACAAAAAGAAAAGGAGTACTTGTGGCACCTTAGAGACTAACCAATTTATTTGAGCATAAGCTTTCGTGAGCTACAGCTCACAGTATGCATCCGATGAAGTGAGATGTAGCTCATGAAAGCTTATGCTCAAATAAATTGGTTAGTCTCTAAGGTGCCACAAGTACTCCTTTTCTTTTTATATTAAATTGAAATTCTTCAGTTTTATTTCTGCTTTCTGAATAGCACTTGTGAAACTGAGAAAACTGTCAGTTGCAGTATTTTAGCTTTGTTTCTCTCAGGATATTAGAGAGAAAAAGTGGGTGGGTTGGTCCAATAAAAGATATTACCTCACCCACCTTGTCTCTCTAAGACTGTCAGTTTCACTCAGAACATGACTGTATCCTGGGAAGCAGATTTTGTTTAGCAAACACCAAGTGTTGATGTTTCTGAATTTTTTCCCCCAGAATTTCTGGGTCACAGGAGGTTTTTTAAAAATATTGAAATTTCCTTGCAAAACAGAAATCTCAAATCTCAGCCAGCTGTGCTTGTGACACAGGCTACAGACCCGGACAGAAATCGGGAAAGAAGGGGTTAACCTGATCAGGAGGAGAAAACCAGACACCTGGCCACATTGTAGGGATCCACAAAATGCAGGGTTGGACCAGCTGTAAGCAATTAATTAGCTGCTTGAGAGAGGAATGTGCTCTGGACCGTCAAGGTCCAGTCAGTGATGTAGGCACAAATGTCAGTGAGAAAGCTGAAGCTGAGTAACAGCAGGCATTTGGGTGATCCCTTTCTTAAAGTGAAATTCTCTCTCTGTGCACAGGGCTATCACAAGGCCAATATGACACATATAAATTCTCAAAATAGGGTTTGTACTGCTCTCTTAACAAGATTGAATCCCAGGGTATCCTTGAAATTAGGTCGATTTTATAGAAGTCGAATTTTAGAAATCGATTTTATACAGTCAATTGTGTATGTCCCCACTAAGCGCATTAAGTCAGCGGAGTTCTTCCTCACTACCATGGCTAGCATTGACTCACGGAGAGGTGCACTCTGGGAAGCTATCCCACAGTTCCCACAGTCTCTGTTGCCCACTGGAATTATGGGTTAAGCTCCCAATGCCTTATGGGGCAAAAACATTGTTGCGGGTGGTTTTCATGTCATCACTCTCCTCTCCCTCCTTTCCTCCCTCCGTGAAAGCAACTTCAGACAATCATTTCACCCCTTTTTGCCTGGGTTATCCCATGCAGACGCCATAGCATGGCAAGCATGGAGCCTGCTCAGCTCACCGCTGCTGTTGTGAGCATTGTAAACACCTCACACATTATACTGCAGTATGTGCAGAACCTGGCTAAGAGACAGCAGCACAAGGATGATTGTGATGAGGATATGCACACAGACGTTCCTGAAAGCATGGGCTGTGGCAATTGGGACTTCATGGCTGCAATGGGGCTGGTTGATACAGTGGAATGCTGATTCTAGGCCCGGTAAACAAGCACAGACCGGTGGGACCGCACAGTGTTGCAGGTATGGGATGATTCCCAGTGACTGTGAAACTTTCGCATGCGTAAGGCCACTTTCCTGGAACTCTTTGAATTGCTTTCCCCTGCCCTGAAGTGTGGGAATACCAAGATGAGAGCTGCCCTGACTATTGAGAAGCGAGTGGTGATAGCCCTGTGGAAGCTTGCAACGCCTGACTGCTACCGGTCAGTCGGGAATCAATTTGGAGTGGGCAAATCTACTGTGGGGACTCCTGTGATTCAAGTAGCCAATGCAATTACTGATGTTCTGCTATCAAGGGTAGTGACTCTGGGAAATGTACAGGTCATAGTGGATGGCTTTGCTGCAATGGGGTTCCCTAACATTGGTGGGGCAATAGACAGAACGCGTATCCCTATCTTGGCACCTTGCCAACCAGTACATAAACCACAAGGGTACTTCTCAATGGTGCTGCAAGCACTGGTGGATCACAAGAGACATTTCACCAACATCAACGTTGGATGGCCAGGAAAGGTGCATGATGCCCGCATCTTTAGGAACTCTGGTCTGTTCAAACAGCTGCAAGAAGGGACTTACTTTCCAGACCAGAAAATTACTGTTGGGGATGTTGAAATGCCCATAGTTATCCTTGGGGACCCAGCCTACCCTTTGCTCCCCCCAGCTCATGAAGCCATACACAGGCAGCCTGGACAGTAGTAAGGAGCAGTTCAACTATAGGCTGAGCAAGTGCAGAAAAGTGGTAGAATGTGCCTTTGGACATTTAAAAGCTTGCTGGTGCTGTTCGCTGACTAGGTTAGACCTCAATGCAACCAATATTCCCATTGTTATTACTGCTTGCTGTGTGCTCCATAATATCTGTGAGAGTAAGGGGGGAGACGTTATGGTGGGGTGAGAGGTAAAGGCAAATCGCCTGGCTGCCAATTTTGAATGGCCAGAATAATCACAGGGTGATTAGAAGAGCAGAGCTAGGCATGCTGTGCATCAGAGAGGCTTTGAAAACCAATTTCATGACTGGCCAGGCTATGGTGTGACAGTTGTGTGTGATTCTCCTTGCTGCAAACCCGCCTACTTTGTTGATTTTAACTCCCTGTAATCCAACAACCCTCCCCCCTTTGATCACAGCTGGCAAAGGAAATAAAGTCACTATTGTTTAGAAACCATGCATTCTTTCTTTATTAATTTTTTAAAAAGGGAGATAACTGATAAGGTATCCTGGGTGGGGTGGGGGAGGAGGGGAGGAGGGAAGGACAAGGCCTCATTGCTTATTGTAGCCACACTACAAACCATAACTGTTTGAATGACAGCCTTCTGTTGCTTGGGCCATCCTCTGGAGTTCAGTGGCTGGGTGCCCGGAGCCTTTCCTCCCTTATTCTTGGGCATATGGGTGAGGAAGATATGGAACTTGGGGAGAAGGGCAGGCAGTTGTACAGTGGATGCAGCAGCAGTCTGTGCTCTTGTTGGCTTTCCTGCAGTTCTACCAGATGGCTGAGCATGTCCATTTGCTCTCTATTAGCCTCAGCATTGCATCCTACCTCTTCTCATCGCGCTCACTTAATGCTTTCCTGGACTATGCTATTGAATGCCTCCATGTATTAAGCTGTGCCCTATCAGTGCGGGAGGACTGCATGAGCTCAGAAAACATGTCATCACGAGTGTGGTTCTTTCGCCTTCTAATCTGCAATAACCTCAGGGACGGAGATGATAGGGAGAGCATTGAAACATTTGCACCTGTGGGGGGATAAAAAGGGAGAGAAAAATTTAAGATGATACATTTCTGAGAACAAAAGGTAGACTCATTCACAGTGAATCAAGCAATTCACAGCAGATAGCACATGTGCTTTAGGTACAAAGTCACACTTTGCCTTTTATATTGAGCGCCTGCCCGTATGGTGACACATCACACATGGATGGGCAACAGAATTTGGTTTCCAGGCAGCCATGGTAAGCCAAAGGATATGTGGGTTTGGCTTCTAACACCTTGATAACATGTGGGAATGTTTTCAAACTGCAGCGCCCTCCTTTCCCATAGCAAGCAATGCCGGTTGAGTTTGCCATTTAAAAGGAGGGGCTGCGGTTTTTGGTGGATGTGCAGCACACACCTCCGCCTAGCTATTTGAGAATATCCCTTCACCCCTCCCTCTGCTGCATGGCTATTCTCAGGGAGGATCCCTTTTAGCCAAGCACAAAGAGCCCAGCATTAACGGGGTCCTTTTACTGTTCCCTTACAAAAATTTGCCTATTTCAACTAGGTGACCATGAATGATATCACTCTCCTGAGGCTAGCACAGAAAGATATAGACCAAATGTTGCTTGAATGTGATCAAAACCCAGGACCATTCACTGCCATGCTTTGTGCTGCAAAGATTCCAGACTACTTGCTACTGGCTTGGTGTGGTAAAGTGTCCTACCGTGAAGGACAAAATAAGGCAGCCGTCCCAAGAAACCTACTGCACAGGCTTTCAGAGTTCCTCCAGGAGAGCTTCATGGAGATGTCCCTGGAGGATTCCTGCTCCATCCCCAGACACATTAATAGACTTTTCCAGTATCTGTAGTGGCCACAAATGCATCCCAAGTCTTCAGGGAAAATAAAACATTAAACACAATTGCTTTTAAATGCTGTACTGTAGTTACAAATGTGCACTCACCAGAGGGGCCTTCTCCGCCTTCAGGGTCGGGGATCCCACCTTGGGAGGGTATTGGCTCCACGGTGATGAAAAGATCCTGGCTGCCAGGGAGAACAGGTTCACTGCTTGCCTGCTGTGCATTCCCCTCCTCCTCCTCCTCTTCCTCATCCACAAAATCCTCCTCCCTGTTGCGTGAGAGTTCCCCCTTGCAGGTGTCCACAGACAGTGGTGGGGTAGTGGTAGGGTCCCCTCCTTAGAATGCCATGCAGCTGATTATAGAAGCAGCATGTATGGGGCTCTGACTTGGAGTGACAGTTTGCCTCCTTTGTCTTTTGGTAGGCTTGCCTGAGCTCCTTGACTTTCACGTGGCACTGCTGTGTGTCCCTGTTGTAGCCTCTGTCCATTATGCCCTGTGTGACTTTGGCATATATAGTAGCATTTCTTCTTTCTGATCGGAGTTCTACCTGTACAGATTCTTCTCCCCATACAGCAATCAGATCCAGTGTCTCCCTTTCGGTCCATGCTGGAGCTTGTTTGCAATTCTGGGGGGACTGCATAGTCACCTGTTCTGCTGAGCTCACCACGCTGACCAAACAGGAAATGAAATTCATATGTTCCCAGGGTTTTTCCTGTGTGCCTGGCTAGTGCATCCGAGTTGAAAGTGCTGTCCAGAGCGGTCACATTGGAGCACTCTGGGATAGCTCCCAGAGGCCAATAACATCGATTTGCAACCGCACTACCCCAGATTCGACCCAACAAGGTCAATTTTAGCGCTACTCCCCTCGCCAGGAAGGAGTAGAGAAGTCAATTTTAAGAGCCCTTGAGATCGACGCAACGGGGTTGCTTGTGTAGATTCATTCATTATAAAATCGACCTAACATGGCTAAATTCGACCTACCCTGTAGTGTAGACCAGGGCTTAGCTGCAGAGAGGTAGATGACAAGTAAGCTGCAGTCTGGACCCAGTCTTGTTTCCCCTGATATCAATGGCTAAAACTGCCACATCAGTAAGAGTAGCATCAGAATGGGACATTGATGAATCAAGCAACCATGTTTTTTTTTTATACTGCTTTGAACGTTAGCTGAGGAAAGAGATTTTCACTTTTTTGGCTCTAAAAATAGCAGACAATTTTTTTTGCAAATATTGCAACATATAGGTATCTAAACTGCACCCTCATATATAAAGTTGTTTCTCTTTACACTGGTCATGGCTTTAATTGGTTTGCCACAGCATTCCTACAAGGGTAAAATACCAAAATAATTATTGTTAGAGTAACATCAGATTTTTTTTTTAATTGTAGCTTGAATAAAAACAAGCAAGGTGCACCGGTAGCATCCTGTTCACCACTTGAGATAAATACACTACTGTATGCTTGTTTTGTTTGTTTTATTTTCCTCTCTGGAATTTTAAAATTAGTAATACTTGGCTTCTAGAAAACCTTTGCACATTTTGAAATCCAAAAATGTATTTCTGTCCAGCTAAATACAGAACTGCTTAATGTAAAGATCAATTTCCCATTTTTCATCAATAAAATGTACACCAGCATTCAATATTTTTTTTAGAATTTCTAAATGGGTTTGTTTGATGTGTAATTAAGGCTGCAAATAATGTGAGGAAGTCAGTTTTTTCGCCTCCACAGACATCTATAATGACATATATATTTTTAATAAAATTAAATGTTGCAGGAATCTAGACAGAAGCAAAAATAAAATTAAAAATAATTGATGAAAAAGCAATATACCATTACTACAGATGACAAAGGAGCATTGTGATAGAAAGCTTAAGAAACTCAGATACTGAATTAAGATAACAGCACTGATTGAATTCCTGAAGTCAAAATCCTATATATTTTTTTATCCAAACTGTACCTTTTTAATAGGAGTGTTTTGAACAATAACACTAGAATTATGGAAGTATACTAAAAGTTCAGCTTAGATGAAAGAAACAGAGGCCATATCTACCCTACAACTGCTATCATGGCACAGCTACAGCTGTAGAGCTGTGCCACTGTAATGCCATATTGCAGGCCTGTCCTATATTGACATAATCATTTTTTCTGCTGACGTCATTAATCCACTTCTCTAAGAAGCATTAGCTAGATCAATGGGAGAACGATACATCAACCTAGCCAAATCTACACCAGGGATTAGGTCAAGTTAACTATAGAGCTCAGGTTGTGAAATTTTTGACAGCTCTGAGCAATGTAGCTAGGTCAATCTAATTTTTAATTGTACATCAGGCCAGAGAGAGATGAGCTATGGATGCCAAATGAAACAAGGAGGCTGGTAGGACAGGGCTGTAGTCCATATAAAGTTTTGTTGGGACTCTCATTCTTGGCTCATTGTGTGCCATTTGGACAGCCCATCTTTACTTATCACCTGAATAAATATAGTTATTATTTTAAAATTTTAGACCAAAATTTGGAGACACTCATTCTGTTTTCACTCATTCTTTACTTTGGAACGTTCCCACTGACTGTAACAAAAGTCACTCAAGAGACTTCAAGAAGATACAAGACGATGGCAGCCATGAAATAACTGAAAACCTTCAGAGATGAAAGAATGAGTCCTAGGCTAACATCCTCTGAATTAGGCACAGAAGTGGATACATAACAGACATGGATAAATGGGCTTCACTAACACGTATACAAGCAAATAGAAAAGGCTGTATTTGACTGCCAAAGAAAATAGTTAATCTCTTTTTTACAAGAAATGTATACAAATGAAATAAATCAGATTGATTAGCAAACTAAAGAGAAAATAAAGGTATTTTTTAGTCATGGATCTAATTAAAGTGCAGGATTTTCTATTTTGTTTTCAGACAATGTGGGGATTGATCCATGTGGCGTTAGAGGTGTTAAATGTTACATTCTGACTAATTTTGTCTAATGCCAACCAATTTGATTTAATATTTATGCCCCTACTTTGGTGATATAGAGAGTATGTATATTTAAAAATCTAGATGCTCTTTTAGAAAATTATTCCACACATGTTTTGATATTAGAGGATAAATTTAACTGTACAGTTGATGAAGATACTAGTTGAAATCATCTGGAACCTCACACATTATCTGTTAAACAGCTGTCAGTGACTCAATTGATTCATGTCAGAATTTTACTTCTCATGAGATAATATACCTGGTTGAGCACCATCAGAAGTTGTTTTTTCTTTGTGAAACCAGACTGATTTTATATTTTTTAGAAATCACTTAATAAAATGATCCAGGCAGTAAATTTCCAGATCGGGTCTCTGATTTGACACTGGTTTTGCTTTAGTTTCCCATGACTATAGCTTGTAATTATGTTTTAATACTCTTCTGTTACAGGATGCATATTTTTGGTCTGTTTTGGGGAGAATGGGTTAAATCCAGGATGCTGTTTTCTTTTTGGGTGGCAGTGGTAGGAGGTGACTACTAAATGTTTCACGTTAAATGCCAGTTAAATACACAAGTAACACTTAGGGTCACCTATATAAAGTGAGAACTTGTCTCTTGGCCTCTCCTTCCCTCGTTCAGATTGTGAATGTTTGAGGGTATCATTATAGGCTGATGACGTCCCAATGTGCAGTGTTCATGCCTCAACATATATAGGCCTTTTAGACTGCTGGATCATTTTTGAGGGGTTATCTTTGATTGGATCAGTGCGGTGGAGGAAGTGCCACACTTCCATTAGGGGCTGGGAGAATATTTGCTGAACCCAGATTTGCTGGGGATAATGCATTGAAGCTGAATTACTTTTAAAACATTTGGGAATATTTCTGAGGAGTGATGTTCTTCGTCAGAGAAGGGTAACAGTTTAAGATAAACTTGAGGGAAAATTATGAAGCTGAAGGTGGTATTTGCCATGACTGTCTTTCGGAAGATGAACATTAATCTTTAGTTTCTTGCACTCTGTGGCATACACTCACCATTCTGCAACTCCCTACATTCTATTTAGAGAAAATCCAGATGGTCCTTTTAAACTCTTTTGGGGGGCAGCAAATAGTGAATCCCAGGGTTCTTGTAGCTGTCCATGGTGAAAGGGTGTCTGTCATAAATATAAAGGAAAGGGTAAACACCTTTAAAATCCCTCCTGGCCAGAGGAAAAACCCTTTCACCTGTAAAGAGTTAAGAAGCTAGGATAACCTCGCTGGCACCTGACCAAAATGACCAATGGGGAGACAAGATACTTTCAAGGCTGGAGGGGGGAGAAACAAAGGCTCTCTCTGTCTGTGTGATGCTTTTGCCGGGAACAGAAAAGGAATGGAGTCTTAGAACTTAGTAAGTAATCTAGCTAGATAGGCATTAGATTCCGTTTTGTTTAAATGGCTGATAAAATAAGCTGTGCTGAATGGAATGTATATTCCTGTTTTTGTGTCTTTTTGTAACTTAAGGTTTTGCCTAGAGGGATTCTCTATGTTTTGAATCTGATTACCCTGCAAGGTATTTACCATCCTGATTTTACAGAGGTGATTCTTTTACTTTTTTTTTTCTTTAATTAAAATTCTTCTTTTAAGAACCTGATTGCTTTTTCATTGTTCTTAAGATCCAAGGGTTTGGGTCTGTGTTCACCTATGCAAATTGGTGAGGATTTTTATCAAGCCTTCCCCAGGAAAAGGGGTGTAGGTTTTGGGGAGGATTTTTGGGGGAAAGGCGTTTCCAAGTGGGCTCTTTCCCTGTTATATATTTGTTAGACACTTGGTGGTGGCAGCAATAAAGTCCAAGGGTAAAAGGTAAAATAGTTTGTACCTTGGGGAAGTTTTAACCTAAGCTGGTAAAAATAAGCGTAGGGGGTTTTCATGCAGGTCCCCACATCTGTACCCTAGAGTTCAGAGTGGGGAAGGAACCTTGACAGGGTCAAAAGCTAAGAGAACTAGAAACTTGATGCTGTGGTTACTGGCTATAATCACAGGGAGTCATTTTTTATTTTTGACAAACTTTTATCTTGGACACAATTGACTTTTACCTTTCTAGGGTTAGGGATTTATGTTTTGGTTGTGTGCTGCTTTTGTTAAAACTTGACTGAACTGATGGAATTGCATTACCCGCATTTTGTAAGTGTTTTAATTACTTAGAAACTTTTGAAGATTAGGAAATAAGGTAGTCTTCTGATTTCACCAGGGCTTCTTGCAGAACCTCTTTTTTTCATAATGCTGTTCTTCTTACTAACCATTTTTATGCCAATACACTAGTTTTCTGTTTTATTGAGACGGGTATAATTAATTGGTACCACATTTAGGCTTTAAAGGTTTTGCGTCAATCTCAGCAGATACCCTTGCTGTCAGGCTTCAGATTAATTCTTTTCATTGTGCATCCAATATTTGGTTAATGGTAATACCTGTTGTCTCCTTTGACAAAAAATAATTGGAATATTCTTTCTTGGACAAAAATGTCCCCTGAAAAACTCTGGGTTTTTTCCCCTTGCATTAGCTCCTGCTGTTGATCAGATTACAGGACAAACCTCATAATTTACTTATTGTCAGTGATCTTTATATATTTATTTTTGATACACCAGGTCAGAAGACATTATACATGATTACTATGGAAGTTAGTCATTTTCATGTGCTCAAGGATTTTTTTGATATTGTGAGGTGGAAGATTCTAAAAGGCTAACACAGAGAACTGTATATAAACCTCTAATCCAAAAGCAGCTGGGTGATCTTCACTGAGCCTTAACCTACTAATGTTGCCGCCAATCTAACTGCTGAGATATCAGTGTCCTCCTACTCTTTTTCTATCCAGTAAAATAAACTCTTATTTTCATATGTTTTACTGCCGTCCTAGATTGCAGCCTCTTCTCAAAATGGTTAAGAAAGATGTTAATGTACTTTCTATTGATTTTTCTCTCACTGTGCATTGTTTAATGCACTACGAGAATGTGTTGAGATACTATGGTGATGATGAAGGCAATATAATAATTCTACTCCTCTTTCCTATTAGATAACAGTTTGGAAGAAGGTGTGCAATATGCATTGATATTTTTCACTGAGTCAGGCAAAACTAACTAGTTTAAAAAGCAGTAGGTATAGTTTTGTAGTTTCTTAATTTCTCCCATTTTTAGTGGTTTTAAAAATGTGTTTGAAATTTAGATATTTTACAATAATTCATGATCGCAATAAATGTATTGTGAAATGGGCTGGTAATGCACTTTTATGCTGTGGATGGATAATTTTTTTTTTTGAATTTGTAACTTCCTGTTGCGTTTCTTTACTGATTTGATAATTAAGATGGATTAAAAATTCAGTTTGTCTCTTTCACATACATACACAGTGAAAATAAGGGTGATGACATCTGACCTGAGAAGAGGAGGAGTGGGAAAGAAAATTAAAAGAAGGATGAGGGGTGAAGAAGAAATAATAATGAATGAATGAAGAGAATAAGTGGGGTGGGGGGGATGAGTGTATGATGGTGAAGACAGAATGAGGGCAAAACTCAGATAACAGGTGGATGTACTGCATTGAACTTAAGTTTTAAATTTGAGATCTGACAATCATTTGTTCAGCTATCAGAAGAAAAAAATTGTTTAGCTGAGTCTCTGCAACCTGATTACAGACAGGACTGTAAATGAAAGTACAGGAAAGCCTTCTCCCATATAATCTTTGGTTCAATTTTATAGACCCAAGAGATTTTGTTAAGTATGTGTGGATAAGCTTTCAGACTTTTAAGTGATACTGAAAATGAACCGAATCTTCAACATTTTGAGAATCCCACTACTAATTTTGACTTGTCTGGGACTGTGGGGGAAAAACATGCTCTATTGATTGAAAAACTATTAATTGATATTTGCACAGTACTCTGAAAACAAAACACTCTGTGCCATATTGTTCATGGTCTATATACAGAGGCATAGTGTGGGGAGAGGTTTCCAGGAGCCTCTAGAGCAGCTTTCAAAAAGGCCAGGCAGAATTCTAAGGGAGCCAATGGATGGTTCCCTCACTAACCTGCCAGGGCTGTGGAGGCATGGGATGGAGCAGGCCCCATTTGAATTCCTCCACTGGCTTCTTAGTCTCTACTGCATAACCATTCTTGACTTCATATTCAAGGCCTTCACAACTCTGCTCTGGCCTATTACTTAATATCCTTTGTTTCGTAGGGTGTTACCTTCCACCTCTTTGTTTTGCCAGAAGTGCCAGCCTTGACCTCTCATTTTCTGCATCTCGAGCAATCAACTTCATGCCTTCTTTCATTCCAGGCCATTGCCTGCAATGCCTTGCCTGAACTGTTCCATAAATCTTGTAGACCCTTCTCCTGCAAGAATCATTTTTCATTCACCTGTCTTAAAGTATGTTGCCTAGCACATTGTAAATGCTACTGGCAAAGAAATAACAAAGCATAATTTTTCTTGAAAAAACCTTGTGTGTGTTAAAGTTTCCTGCCTCTCCCTAGGAAGGTGCTATCAACCAAGTAATATATGGAGGAACTTGAGACTTATACACCTGTGCAGATACTCTGTCCAAGAGATGTTAATAAGTAGCTCTCATCCTCACTCCTTAATGTGTTCCATTGGGTTACAAGGAGTACTGAAAACATAAATGCAGAATTTCATATTCATAGCAGACATTTGTTTGTTAAATCAGTCAAACGTCAATGCTATAAAGAGATACTGAGGGCAGAGTTTATGCATAACAAACACAAGGAAAGTTTGACACAGAAGAGGGTTGGTTGCATTGTGTAGGTGTTTCAGGAAGAGAAATAAAGCCTTGCCTAGCCACTCTGAATGTGAGATCCCTGACTTGTACAACTCTGCCATTTTATTTTTCTGTTTCTTTGTTGACAAAAGTTCCAGTTCCTTCCACACCATTCAGATTTATAGACCGAGTTCAAGTTCTAGAATATATAACTTCTGAGGATTCCATTTTCCACCGACTTCTCTTGTATATCACTTTCCAGTTTTTTTGTGAATTCCTTAAGTAATCCTGAAAAAAACCTCTCTTCCAAACTTTTATATTACTTTCTGGTAAAAACATAACTTTATCTTTTTAATATTGAATGAGTGTCACTCAAGCTTTTCTTCTTAGAGCGTCCCAATCAAATGATGAAGGCTGACAATGATTTCCTGAGGCAAACTTGGGAAGACAGTCCTAGCTCTTTAGAACTGAAGAATGAACCATCATGAAGATTGTTTCATGTATATAGTCTCCTAAGGTGCTGTCCAGGAAGAAGTGCCAGCTAGATAATTATTACTCGTTCCAGCTGGCAGGGGAGTAGCAGGGACATTGCCAGAACTAATTACTGATTATTATGAACAAAGATACTTTTTTTTCAAAAAATACTGTTGTTTCCTAGTATTCTCATCACTAGGGAGCATAAGTGTTTGTTTCTGTGTGACAATGTAATTCCGCTAATATAGCATTTTATTATTTGTGAGGAAAAACCATAAACATAATTTTGTCAGTTTTTGGGGTGAGTGGGGAAACATAAGACTTGAATTGAACTTAATTGTTATTACAGATGAATAATTTGGGACTAATTTACATTTGTTTTGTTTTATTAGTTATGTATTACCCCCTGTGTTATGTGTTTGAGTCCAGGTGTTATGACTTCATTTGCATGCTGCCCATCCCCTCCTTATTCCCATTAAATAGATGGTTGCCAAATGTCCCTGTAACTAGTGGGCTCCCAAAGCTATGTAATAATGTTCACCTACTCTTTTTTTGTCATTTAGAAACTTTACCCTGGGGCAATGTTCCTTTCAAGAGTCTGTCACTTGCATATAATTTCTCATCCACAGAACTTTTTGGAGTTTACAAAAGATCCTTTGCATCATCAGTTCATTTGTTTTTTAATACACAGTAGGCTTCACTCCCCCTGCTTTTTGAGGTGGTTTGTATTTTCCAGGGTCTTCCTAAAGTTTTCTGCAACAAAGAGTAATACACTATGAAATACCTTACCATTTTCAAAACCGAAGTGTATTCACTCACTCTCTCTCTCTCTCTCTCTCCTTAATACCATATTATTTTTAAGGACACAACCATGATTTGCTGGGCAATTGCAGGACAAGTAGATGTTCCAAAGATTGCGCAAGCTCATAGTGTTCTTGTGCAGGAAGCATGCACAGACTTGACAATGCAGTATTACATGTTTAAATACATAATATATCCAAATCCTGAAGGGCTTACTCAGGGATTATTCAGAGTGACCATGATGGGAGTTTTGCCTGATTGCATATGGGCCCAAGTACCCTGGAAAATGTGGGAGTTTTGAGAATGAATCTGTATTCAACTTGTTCATATTGTGTGCTGAATCAAATTTACAAGGCAAATGGAATCAGTCCTTATGTGAGCGCCCATACACTCCACATTTTGTGGCATGCTGTGCATTTTTAAACAAAGTGGGTCTAGCAGTGATTTGAGTTACCTCAGTGAATACGTAGAATAACTTCAATCATTTCACTGTAATGGATCTTCAATTTCATTGGTCTAACTGAAATTAGAATCTAGCCTAGAAAAATAAAGGGTGCTTTCCAATTCCCCTTTTTAGAAGAGGCACACCAGGGTCCTTTTGCCATATACACATGTTTGTAATTAGTTCCTGTAACTGGACAGTTCATTTGTACATGCATTTCATGATTTCGATAGGAAGTACAATATGTAGTCTGAGGAGGACCAAAACAAACTGGAAGTTCATTGCACTGTGGGAGTAAAATATTTCTCCTGATCACAGCTTTTCCCATGAACTAAGTAAATTAGGGAAATAAAGACCATTTGCTAAAATTAGATTTTACTCTATTTAACAGGTGTTTTGGTCTATTTTACCCTGAGGGTAGATCACAATGTAGTCCAAAAAGTTAATTGTTCAATAATTGTACAATTTGCACATTAATTTCCAACAGTTTAGCCTATACTATAGCTCTATTAAACTGTAGCCATTTATCTTTGGATGTGTTTTATTTACCTGTGCCGTAGGGTTACTATAAGAATAGCTTTTTTATATTATTAAAATATTTGTAATCATCATAGCTGATGCAGTTTGTAAAGTTTGATACATGATTTGAGAAGCACAACTGGACTCAGTGGGCTATTGTAACAAAATTAGACCTCTTGAGATAGAGGAAAATACCAATTCCCTGCTTATCTTACAAACTTGCTTACAAGACTGAGAATTGCTAATAAAATAACCCTGTCATCAGGATGTAATGTGTGGTTTTAACATTAGAGAGGACACTGCCATAACTGTTAGGTTACATCTACACAACACTTCTGGTAAAGACACTTCAAGCAGACGGGAGAGAGCTCACCCATTGCCTTAATTACCCCACCTCCCATGAAAGACAGTAGCTATGTCAGTGGGAGAAGATCTTCCACCGACATAGCACTACACTGTCTATGCCTGTGCTTAGGTTGGTATAATTTACGTTACTTAGGGGTGTGAATTATTCACACACCTGAGCAATGTAAGTTATACTGAAATAAGTTCTAGAGTAGACAAGGTCTTAGGTGTGGAGGTATATGCAGGACAGACAGACAGACAGTCCATAATATTCAAAGTGTGCATTTAGTGCACGACTGAAAAAGTATTTCAGTAAAATGAATCATAGAGGTACAGTAGATCAGCAAGGACCTGATTTTCAAACTGCTTCTGCTTTATGAGCATACAATGTGTGTGAACCTCTTTAGATGAGTCAAAACTACAATAGTGTGCACAAATATGCATTTTCCATGTATGTATCAGATTATTTATGTGCCCAGTTACATGCCTCATATTTGCAAGTGGGTGTACATACAGTTTATGTGCTTGGGAGACGACTGACCTTTGAAAATGTGGACCTAATTTTCTGAACCACTCAACAAAAAAAATCTATTTATAAGTCCAATATCAGCTCCAGTTGTTCTTGTTTTCATACTCAGTATTGGTCTCTTTCTTTTCAGGGAGCAGAAGTATCAGAGCCCTTACTTCCCTTTCTTCACCTTGGAGAGAGACCAAACTAAAGGGTCAAGGGAAGATACTCTTGCCTAATCAAATAACCACACTCAAAAATAAAAACACTATCTTTTCTATTTTTCCACAAAAGGCACATTGGAGGCCTATCTGCATATTATTCTGTTTTCTCTTTAATTGAGTCACCTGATCATCCTATAAATATCCACAATGGAAAATGTGATTTTTTTCTTTCCTAAACTAAGTGATACAAGTAAAGCTCTCCATTTAAAGATATCCACAATCTCTAGCAAGGGAAATCATTCATAATCTTTCCCCCCAAAATCTATACATTGTGCTGCTAATTTCCTAGTCTCTCTTTCTCTCTCTCTCTCAGCACATCTGTTACAAAAATCTTCAGTTTGAATTGTCTCCTTGCCTGAATGAACATCTCCGCAAAGGTGAGGTCTCCATCCATTTTAGAAGGAACATACAAATGTTTAAAGGAATTACAGAGATGACAGTCTTGTCCCTAGAAGCACTTCTATTTTTAAGCATTTTTACTCATAATTTCAGAGGTCTTGAGGCAGCTCAGCATTTATACCTGATGAACATAAGAGCAGAAGTTCACAGAAAACTAGGAAGTGACATGACTAAAAGTGGTGAGAATTCTAGTAAGTATAAAACATACATTTGGAGCCTTTAAAAGGTTAGGGGATGACTCTTGTTCATTTTTCCTCTCATGCAAATCTCACAAAATATGGAAAAAGCAGGTTTCTCCCAAGAACTCTCAACTGATTCTAATTCCTTTAGGTGTTACCAATGTATAATATATACATGTTATACCTTGAATACCACCGTAGGAATGCTAAGGTGTATAATTCATACTTAATCTACTGTGTAGTCTGCAATAACACAACATGCTTTTGTTTTAAAACATTTTTCAATTCTTTTTCCAGTAAGTGTCAGGAAAATAGGTTTTATGACCTATTCCTCATTTTAATTTTAAACAGCTAGCTATGCAAATCCCTTGCCTCAGGTGACCAGGCTAACATTATAAATAACTGCTAGCCTGAAGAAATTTTCTTCCAGACTTTCTAAACTTTTAATTGATAAACAAGAAGTTTTGCAGTTTTAAAATAAGTTCCAACAATAATAGGGTTACACCATTGGGACACTACAGCCTTGCCTTTTGATATTTACTTTTCATGGTACCTTAATGCTAGCATGCTATGAAAAAAAGATGAGTTTAAAGCATAAAATAAAGTATTAAATGGCTTTCAAACTCTGGTGGACATCAGTGGAGCTTTTGATTACCAGTGACCGATGCCCAGGCTTTGCCAATAATATCTAATAAATGCATGGGTATGGCCTTTTATTCTTATTTTTAATATATTTTCCTTTTCAACAGGACACTCCACTATATATTGAGCTTTTCAGGTGATTGAAGTCCCAATCCCTTTGGCCTCAAGCCTCAGAATGCAAACACAACTTCCAATAATCTCCACAAATGCACCGTCCATCATCATTATTGTCTTCTATTGTTACACTACTTGGTTGCTTTAGTATGTACTTATATTTTAAAATAATGAAAGTTCACGTTTCCTGTCCTTTGTTCAGCAGGGGGGAGGGGAGGCACTTGCATTTTTTTCTCATGTTGATAAACTGCTCTGAACTGTAATTACTGAAGTCCTTATCTAATGCCAAATTGCACCCAAAGAAGTACATTATCACTAAGAGCTTTTGTTACTGCCAGGAATGCAGTGAGCAATAGAACTTATTTGTGTTGCTCATTCCCTACACATCATGAGTTTAGTGACTACAAGTGCTTCAGGAGGTAAAAGTATTTTATTAGCTGCTAATTATATGTATATATATTCATTTTCTCAAGCATTTATTTTGAGCCTTTTAAATGGTGCCAATTTACTAAAAGAATATAGGTTCTAAATATAATAAATCAATCATGCTGTTGCATAGTATTTCTCCAATGGAAAATGTGTACATATATTTACAGAATTATATATCCTTAAAGAACGAAAGCAATATATATTTTCAGTAGAAAACAAAAAATCTGTAGCTCACATATCATTGCAATGGATTTAAGTGTGACTTGTGCGGGCATGTCTACAGTAACCATACTTGTCTATAGTCAAGCTCTACGATACAACCGCATTTGCTCCAACCCCTCAGACAGAGACAAGCACCTACAAGATCTCTATCAAGCATTCTTACAACTACAATACCCACCTGCTGAAGTGAAGAAACAGATTGACAGAGCCAGAAGAGTACCCAGAAGTCACCTACTACAGGACAGGCCCAACAAAGAAAATAACAGAATGCCACTAGCCATCACCTTCAGCCCCCAACTAAAAGCTCTCCAACGCATCATCAAGGATCTACAACCTATCCTGAAGGATGACCCATCACTCTCACAGATCTTGGGAGACAGGCCAGTCCTTGCCTACAGACAGCCCCCCAAACCTGAAGCAAATACTCACCAGCAACCACACACCACACAACAGAACCACTAACCCAGGAACCTCTCCTTGCAACAAAGCCCGTTGCCAACTGTGCCCACATATCTATTCAGGCGACACCATCATAGGGCCTAATCACATCAGCCACACTATCAGAGGCTCGTTCACCTGCACATCTACCAATGTGATATGTGCCAGCAATGCCCCTCTGCCATGTACATTGGTCAAACTGGACAGTCTCTACATAAAAGAATAAATGGACACAAATCAGATGTCAAGAATTATAACATTCAAAAACCAGTTGGAGAACACTTCAATCTCTCTGGTCACTCGATTACAGACCTGAAAGTGGCAATACTTCAACAAAAAAACTTCAAAAACAGACTCCAATGAGAGACTGCTGAATTGGAATTAATTTGCAAATTGGATACAATTAATTTAGGCTTGAATAGAGACTGGGAGTGGATGGGTCATTACACAAAGTAAAACTATTTCCCCATGTGTATCCCCCTCAGCCCCCACTGTTCCTCAGATGTTCTTGTCAACTGCTGGAAATGGCCCACCTTGATTATCACTACAAAAGGTCCCCCTGCCACGCCCCGCTCTCCTGCTCTTAATAGCTCACCTTAAGTGATCACTCTGGTTACAGTGTGTATGGTAACACCCATTGTTTCATGTTCTCTATGTATATAAATCTCCCCATTGTATTTTCCTCTGAATGCATCCGATGAAGTGAGCTGTAGCTCACGAAAGCTTATGCTCAAATAAATTTGTTAGTATCTAAGGTGCCACAAGTCCTCCTTTTCTTTTTGAGAATACAGACTAACACGGCTGCTACTCTGAAAAAAGTAACCATACTGTATCCTGACTCTACCCTTCATATTTCTTAGATCATGCTGCATAAAGCTGGTTGGAAAACTCAAGATGTAATTTTATTTTTCTATGTTCACCAGCTGTAATATTGAAGTAACGGTCGTAACTTAAAAAGGAAGCAATAGTAAGCTGTTTGCTTTTCAAGTTATTTGTTAAATACTTTTTAGGAAAAGACTCACTTATTGCTGCTTATGTTGGAGTAAATCCATTTCACCTGCTAAAGAAATGGGGTTTATGGGAGTGAAATTCTAGAGTTGTTTGAAATCTGACTAAACTCTAGCTAGGAATTGAGGCTGTGGCATGGTCCCCTCTCAGCTGCTTCTTTTGTCTGTTGTTGGACTAGTGTAGGAGAACCTCCACCTATTTTATATAGAGTGTTAGGGCCATTAGATATTCATAATCACATATCCTGTGGCACCCTTCCTGTGTGCTGTCTGTCCCTGGTCTTCCCTAATGTACCTGCCACACCACTTTATGTGGGACTATCAAGGACTTTCCACAGCAAACATTGGATGCAGAGATCCCCCTGAACAATCACCCCATTGGTACCAGCCCTGCCTATAAGACCCTCCTGTGGTATAGACACTCTTGAACCATCCTTCACTTATTTTGAATTTGACAGTCAATAGTCAACACAACACTATAATAACAAGGGCCACTCTGTGTAACACAGGAAACTATTGCTTTACCCTGAAAACCCTAGTCTGTCGCACTTTATATTAAGGTTCAGTGGAATAATGGAATAGAGGGCTAATACATGAATGATAGATATTATAAGCATGCTGCACATATAGATAGTGTGTGTAATAGATAATTATAAGCAAACCATTAGAAGGCATTCTAGATGTTTATAGGTCACTGTTATAAGCAACCTGTTGGACTCTAACAGTCTATAACAATTTAACTGTTTATTAAAACATCTATTAATTTATTAATCCTTTGAGAACTGTATATAAATTGCACTTTAATATAAAGTGTGACCAAATTTGTTGTATTTGGACCCAACAGAGAAGGAAACAAGACACAGAGGGAATTAATAGAAACACAGCTGTGTTGGTAGCTTTTTTTGTTCTTGTAGCAAAACTGAAAACAGCAGAAAAGTGAGGCTTTGGACCGGGTGCAGGGTATGAGGGAGAGCTCAAACATTTAAAAGACAAGGCATCACATTCCTCCACCTACTTAAAAAGCTTCCCAAATACAT
This sequence comes from Caretta caretta, assembly GCF_965140235.1. NCBI lineage: Eukaryota > Metazoa > Chordata > Testudines > Cheloniidae > Caretta > Caretta caretta. The sequence continues at coordinate 86,734,501 of NC_134209.1, forward strand.
GTATATGCATTACTGTTTACATAGCTAACATAAAACACTAGCTAACCTAACTGAAAGTTGTGGATGGGCTACCACAGACTCTCAAATTGCAAGGGATTATTCTGCCCTGGAATAATAACTCACTAACTAAACAACTTATAAATTCAGGTGCACAGCTGGTTTTCACATTTGTTTGGGATAATGTGGTGATGGTGGTGCAGCAGTGTCCTGAACAACAGAAACAGTTGTTGGTGGTAAAGAATTAGCTGAATCTGGTACCAAAGTTTCTCCCAACAAATTGTTGAAATTAGGAGTTGTAACAGAAGGAGGTTCAATCAGAGGAACTTTAAGTCCTACTGGAACATCCCCAGACTCTGGTATTTCTCAAGGCTGCAATCTGTCCATGTTATCTCCATAAAATACCATTTGAATACAAATGAATCCAGTCTTGTGCATTTTACAGGTTCTCCAGGTACCCATTTCATTCCATAATGATAGTTATGAGTCCACACTAAGTCTTCTACTTGAAAAGAATGATGACGAGTTTCATGTTGTCAGTCAATTTGCATAGCTTGTGATTTGGTTATACATGAGTATATCAGGACGTAACAGGTCCCAACAAGTAGGCAGAGATCACTTTAGGAAAAGAGTTGCCTGTGACTCCTTGGTAGTAGCATGTGATGTGTTGCAGTACACAAGCATGTACTTGCCCAGTTTCTGCTGATGACTAGAAAGAGACTTGTTAGCTTTTAAGGCATGCTTAAGTGGTTGTACAAAGTATTCCATTAGTTCATTTGTAGCAGGATGGCACGGAGCAGAGTGTATGTGCTGAATTCCATTTGAAGCATAGGAACCTCTGAAATTCTTAAGAACAGAATTGAAGTCCATTGTCATTAACTGTAACAGTAAACCAAATTGGCTAAACAAGGAGTGAAGATGTCCAATGTTCTTGGCAGCTACAGTAGAAATCATTCTGAAAAATTCTGGCCATTTTGAATGGGTTTTGACTATGATCAAAAACACAAACTTGTAAACCTTGTAATACCATTCTTTTCACAAGAGAAAGCACATCATCCTTAGCAGTTTCTTTTGCTGATGTCTGTGCTAGTGATGGATATGAAGGGTTGAGAAGAGTTAGGGCATGACAAGCATGACAGCCCATCAGCATTGCTATGCTGAGTCCCTTTACAGAGTTGAATAGTGTGGAAATAAGCTGAAAGTATCAACACCCATCACTGCATTTGAGCAACAGCTAATGATGGAATTCCATGTTTCAGTCCAAAAATTGAAATTAACAGGTGAAATTAGCCATCAGGAAGGTAAAATTTTACCATACAGATTGGTATGGATTTTACACATTCCAAAGATAATGATGAAACCTTCTCATTCTATTCACACATAGTTCTTCTCAGGCATGGAGAGTGTTCTTGAAGCAATGGAAATTGGTTTCTCCAAGCCATGAGGAAAATTTTGGAAAGAAGTGCACCCACTCTATATGGTGAAGCATCACAAGACCATTTTAGTGAATCGTCAAAGTGTAAAAGAGCTGTTGCTGATGTCAGCAGTTCTTTGCTTCTTTAAATGCATATTCACACTCTTTTGTCCATTTCCATTTTTTTTTTGCTTGTAACAGTTCACATGAAGCTGCCAATAATGTCACAAGATCAGGCAGAAATTTACCAAATAGTTAAGCAGCCCTTGAATGAACATAACTGTAACATAACTGTCTTCTTTCTCTGGCAATTTCCTTAGTCCCCATCATTAATTACATGTCCAATGTATTCAGCTGTGAAAGTTTGAAAAGCTCACATTTGTGTCAACGTACTCTCAGTTTATGGTCTCTCAAACATTGCAAAACAGCACCCAAATTTTGAAGATGATCCTCTTGATCCTTTCCTGGAACAATGATGTCATCCAAATAATACTAAACTCTTTTCAATTCCTTCTGTATCTCATCCATGGCTTTCTGGAACATGGCACACACTCATGTGATACCAAAAGGAAACCTGTTGAAACAAAATGAGCATTTTTTGTGCATTGACTGTGAACTATTTGTGAGACACCAGATCAATCTCCATTTGTAGGTATGTGCTAAGCAAATCCAATTTACTGAAACACTGTTCTCCAGTAGGAGTAGCAAATAAATATTCAATACAAGGTAGTGAATACTGGTTTGCACATAAAACTGGATTCAATGTCATTTCAAAATCTCCACAGATTTCAATTTGCATTATCCTTCTAGATCACTGGTATGAGTAGTGTAGCCCACTCACTGTGTGAAACCTGTGACAAGAACTCCAGTGTTCACTAGCTTTTTCCAAATAATCTTCCAACAGAGGCTTCAGAGCATAAGGCTCTGGGTATGCAATATTTTGGCTTACTGTCACGTTGTTTCACTGACACGTTACTCATCTGTTCAAGCTGTTTTTCAAAAGCTTTGGAGTGTCCACCCAGTATTTCCTGATAATGTTGAGGTATTTTCATGATTGCCTTGATTCTGATTCAATTCACCTTGAGTTTCTCAAGCCAAGATCTATCAAATAATGATGGATACTTTCCTTCAATCACATACAAAGCAAAACAACAGATTGTCCATCAAATTGAACTTCTATTTAGAGTGTCCATTTTGGAAATACATTTTCTTGGCATAAGTCTTCAAAACTGAAGATTTCTTCCAGACAAACTTGTGACAATGTCTGGTGATAGACAGAAGCAAAGATCAGTGAAACAATACCTCCAATATCAAGCTCTTGTAGGATCTCCTTCAATCAAGGGTGGGACCCAGATGCCATCTCTGACTCCAGCTTCCGATAACATGTGTAGTGCTAAATCTTGTTCAGAGACACCAGAGCTCTTGTCTTTTTCCACATTATGAATTTCCGACTTCTGTCTTTTCTTAGGTTTAGTCTTCATAGGTGGATGAACAGTTACTCTGTGTTGCTGGTTGTTAAACTGTGAAAAAGTCATGACGATGTGTCCTTTCTTTTTGGCACTTTCTGCAAGTGACCTGGTGTGCCCATCAATCCTTTTCAGACTGTGTAGTTTGTCCACAATCCACAAGTTTGTTGCCATGGTCCTCTGTCTCGCCAATTCACGAGATGAACTTCTCAACTCATACTAAATTCCAGAGAATCCTTGTCTGCGGTATCTATGGCCATTTCAACTTCAACAGCCTTCTTGAATGTAAGTGTTTGTACAGTAAGTAGCTCCTACCAGATCTGGTCATTGCATTAACCGAAGATTAATTTGTCATGCAGGCAATCACTTAATGTCTGTCCAAACTGACAGTTCTATGACAACTAACTTAGAGCAGCAATGAACTGTGCTAGTGACTCTCCACTTCCCTGATGTCACTGATGGAACCAATATAATTCTGCTATCATCAGTGGGATAAGAGAAAATTGTTCCTGCATTTCTTTAGTAATTGCAGCTATATGACACTTTCGAACACAGTAGGAGACAATAGGTCACACAGCAGTCCCTATGTCTTTGGACCGATCACAATCAACAAGATTTGGAACTCATTTTCCAGCTCTAATGGTGTTGCTTGTTATAAATTACTGTAAACATCTGAGCACATCACCTGTGATTCACAGTTTTCATTGAACTCACCAGCACTGCTGACAAAAATTGCCATTTCTCTGCTCTCTTGTTAGACTTCACATCTCCTGAATATCTGCTCTAACACCAAGTAACTCTTTATTGTTACTATCTGTGCTCAACCTGCCTCTTGAGGTGACATGTATACAATGCAAAATTCTTCCTTTACCTGCATGTGGACTCCCTGTGCTAGCTATAGACACCCAGTACAGGCTAAGCTGTTTTCTCTTCCTGCTTTCACATGATCAGTCAATATGGCTGTTTTCTTTTTCCTCACTGCTTTGTTTGTAAAAGCTCTGGGTAGCAGCCTAATCTTTTGGTCTGGTTATGTGCCTCTAGATGAACTGTTTCCCCTTTTTATAGTATTTGCTTACTTTTTCTTCTTCTTGCTCAGGCAATGGGAGCACTGGACACATGTGAGATAGAAATCCTCTGTTGCCAAATGTTATATCTGGACCCATTAGAGAAGGAGATAGACAGACACAGAGGGAACTGATAGAAAAACAACCATCTGCTGTTCTTGCTTAATTGTTCTTGCAGGGAAAAAAATGAAAACAACACAAAAGTGAAGCTTTGCACTGGGAAGGGTGTAGTGCTCAAATATTGAAAGGGACATACTATCAAAATTCTCATTCCTTTTTGTTTATTGTTGGTACTGTATCTGATGATTAAGGAGCCATCTGATTTGTATAATTGAGTTGTCATGCAATCTACCTATCAGTTGCTTTCTACATGAAAGGTCTTGTAATAACATAGGATCCAACTAGACTTTATCACAATATAAGAACTGTGCCCCCTTTTTCTGTTGCAAATTTTCTATGAACAGATTAACATGTTTTTATGAAATTCTTATTGTTCATTTAGTAGATTTTACAAATCTCCTTGGGCCTATTAATCAATACATGTTCATAGCAAGTACTCATTCAAGTATTCAGTATTTGGAATTTGCTTCTGAAATCTGTGACTGATTCCTTATAACAGGCTGTATGGTTTCTCATCTATGCTTGGATGACCAAAGAGAAGAAATCATTGGTACATTTGAATCTCTCAGGCAGTGGGTGAGGCTAATTAGGATCAAGACAGATAAAGCACAAGAAAAGAAAAATTAGAATGTTTTAGAGCATGTAAATTGTAACTGTTTTTTATAATTAGAATATAATTAAAAACCTATTAATCAGCGTTAGTGCCAACCAAGACCTTCACCTCACACAGAGGTAATTTACTGTGTTTCTCTGCTGCCAGTTGCCATGTCATCATGATTCCCACCTCCTGACCACGTCCAGGCTAGCATGAGCTATCCAAGTGACTTTTTAGTCTCTTCTTCTACAGTTCAATAGAGGGTGGGGCCACAGTGTCCCCTGCTAAACTGGTATTCTGGTAGCAAACCTGAAGACCCTGTTGAGTATTCATCATCCTCAAGCATGCCAGAAACTATACAGAAGGTCTGAATGGTCACTCTCTATCATTTGGGAGTAACTGGTCACTTAATCAACTATTTTAGTTCTCCTAGTTGCTTTCTAAAGGCAAGGTCCAACAAATACTGGATTATAAGTATGCTGTGGCGCTGATTCATTATACTTAGGGACCAGTGGACTCTGTCTCTTCATGCTGGCCAGTAGCTGTGATATGTACTTTCAGTGTTCAGGTTTAGCTCTGATTTGAGGAGTATCACCCTCATTGACACACATTTGTCTACATACTGTATGTATGTAGACTCTAGATTCCTTCCTGCCTGAGGGAGGGAGAAAGATCAACTAGATGTTTTAGTTGTCCAGTAGACATTCTCATATATCCAATTTCCCCTGGTCAAATTTCCACCAAGTAATTGCTATGCCTGTTACCCTATTCCCTATATGACTGCTGAAGTTGCTAACCAGTCTCCCTTTTGGTGGCAACAGGGCTGATGACTTTGCTTACAGTCTGGACCTTGATGGCCATAAGACAAAAAAAGATGGCCCAATATCTTTCACAAAGGTGGTTCCAAATATAATATAAATAGATTGTGTGGTATTTGGCAAGAACTAAAAGATTATATCTGAAAGTAGCTAAGCAAAATGGAAGCATAAAGGTATTTTCAGAACCCACTTAAAGTACCAGCTAAAGCTCTTTCTGTATTTTAATGTAAAACAGGTTAGGTGATGTCTGGCAACTCAACTATGAAAAGTTCTCTCAAGAGCATACATTAGATTCTCAGAGTGCTTTGAAACTCTTATAATTGTTTTTCAATACAAAATTCTACAGTTTTTATTAAATGTAAATATAATCTGTCTGAAGATTGCATTTTGCTTTTTGATCTTAGCAGACACTGCCTATATGTGAATACCAAGAAAGGGGTACTCGTAAGGCCCAATTGTCTGTTGCCTTGCATCTTGTATAGTCATGCACATCTGTGCCAGTGAGTGTAAAATACTCCCAATTCTGATTTCATAGCATTTTACACCTAGTTTGCACAGATGTGCATGACTACACAAGATGCAAGGCAGTGAACAATCAGGCTTAGATATTTTACATTAATTGCATTTGTTGGACCAACTTCTGTTGGTAAAAGAGAATAGCTTTCGAGCTTACACAAGCATCAACTTCCTGGGCATCACATTCAGCATCAAAAATACAGACAACTATATAGACGAAACCACAAATCACCACACTTACCCTCATAGATCCAGTATCTACCCCAAATACACCATAAATATTTTATCTATAGCCAGGCACTCAGATAGCACAGAATATGCTCAGAGGAGAAAGTCTGGGATATACAACTTAACAAACTCAAAACCACCTTTACCAAACAAGGACACTCTACCAGAGAAGTTTCAGAGTAGCAGCCGTGTTAGTCTGTATCCGCAAAAAGAAAAGGAGGACTTGTGGCACCTTAGAGACTAACCAATTTATTTGATCATAAGCTTTCGTGAGCTACAGCTCACTTCATCGGATGCATTCAGTAGAAAATACAGTGGGGAGATTTAAATACACAGAGAACATGAAACAATGGATGTTACCATACACACTGTAAGGAGAGTGATCAGGTTAAGTTAATTGTATCCAGTTTGCAAATTAATTCCAATTCAGCAGTCTCTCATTGGAGTCTGTTTATGAAGATTTTTTGTTGAAGAATTTGCCACTTTTAGGTCTGTAATCGAGTGACCAAAGAGGTTGAAGTGTTCTCTGACTGGTTTTTAAATGTTATAATTCTTGACATCTGATTTGTGTCCATTTATTCTTTTACGTAGAGACTGTCCAGATTGACCAATGTACATGGCAGAGGGGCATTGCTGGCACATATCACATTGGTAGATGTGCAGGTGAACGAGCCTCTGATAGTGTAGCTGATGTGATTAGGGCCTATGATGGTGTCGCCTGAATAGATATGTGGGCACAGTTGGCAACGGGCTTTGTTGCAAGGAGAGGTTCCTGGGTTAGTGGTTCTGTTGTGTGGTGTGTGGTTGCTGGTGAGTATTTGTTTCAGGTTGGGGGGCTGTCTGTAAGCAAGGACTGGTCTGTCTCCCAAGATCTGTGAGAGAGATGGGTCGTCCTTCAGGATAGGTTGTAGATCCTTGATGATGCATTGGAGAGCTTTTAGTTGGGGGCTGAAGGTGATGGCTAGTGGCATTCTGTTATTTTTCTTTGTTGGGCCTGTCCTGTAGTAGGTGACTTCTGGGTACTCTTCTGGCTCTGTCAATCTGTTTCTTCACTTCAGCAGGTGGGTATTGTAGTTGTAAGAATGCTTGATAGAGATCTTGTAGGTGTTTGTCTCTGTCTGAGGGGTTGGAGCAAATGCGGTTGTATCGTAGAGCTTGGCTGTAGACAATGGATCGTGTGGTGTGGTCTGGATGAAAGCTGGAGGCATGTAGGTAAGTATAGCGGTCAGTAGGTTTCCGGTATAGAATGGTGTTTGTGTGACCATCGCTTATTAGCACCGCAGTGTCCAGGAAGTGGATCTCTTGTGTGGACTGGTCCAGGCTGAGGTTGATGCTGGGATGGAAATTGTTGAAATCATGGTGGAATTCCTCAAGGGCTTCTTTTCCATGGGTCCAGATGATGAAGATGTCATCAATGTAGCACAAGTAGATTAGGGGCATTAGGGGACGAGAGCTGAGGAAGCATTGTTCTAAGTCAGCCATAAAAAGGTTGGCATACTGTGGGGCCATGCGGGTACCCATAGCAGTGCCGCTGATTTGCAGGTATACATTGTCCCCAAATGTGAAATAGTTATGGGTGAGGACAAAGTCACAAAGTTCAGCCACCAGGTTTGCCGTGACATTATCGGGGATAGTGTTCCTGACGGCTTGTTGTCCATCTTTGTGTGGAATGTTGTTGTAGAGGGCTTCTACATCCATAGTGGCTGGGATGGTGTTTTCAGGAAGATGACTGATGGATTTTAGTTTCCTCAGGAAGTCAGTGGTGTCTCTAAGATAGCTGGGAGTGCTGGTAGCGTAGGGCCTGAGGAGGCAGTCTCCATAGCCAGACAATCCTGCTGTCAGGGTGCCAATGCCTGAGATGATGGGGCACCCAGGATTTCCAGGTTTATGGATCTTGGGTAGCAGATAGAATACCCCTGGTCGGGGTTCCAAGGGTGTGTCTGTGCAGATTTGTTCCTGTGCTTTTTCAGGGTGAACACTTCAATCTCTTTGGTCACTCGATTAGAGACCTAAAAGTGGCAATTCTTCAACAAAAAAACTTCAAAAACAGACTCCAATGAGAAACTGCTGAATTGGAATTAATTTGCAAACTGGATACAATTAACTTAGGCTTGAATAAAGACTGGGAGTGGATGGGTCCTTACACAAAGTAAAACTATTTCCCCATGTTTATTGCCCCCACCACCCACCCTGCTGTTCCTCAGATGTTCTTGTCAACTGCTGGAAATGGCCCACCTTGATTATCACTACAAAAGGTCCCCCTGCCACGCCCCGCTCTCCTGCTCTTAATAGCTCACCTTAAGTGATCACTCTGGTTACAGTGTGTATGGTAACACCCATTGTTTCATGTTCTCTATGTATATAAATCTCCCCACTGTATTTTCAACTGAATGCATCCGATGAAGTGAGCTGTAGCTCACCAAAACTTATGCTCATATAAATTTGTTAGTCTCTAAGGTGCCACAAGTCCTCGTTTTCTTTCCACCAGAGAAGTAGATGACATCATGGAATGAGCCACCCTAATACCCCCAGAGAACCTGCTTCAGTAGAGAAATAAAACCACCTTTGATCACACAACCTTAGTTGTCAATTACCATCCCACACTGGAATCATATAGGGTATCATCAAACAATTAAAACCCAAAATTGATGGGGACCCCATCCTGAAAGAATCATTCATAAACCCACTCTTCTGGCCTTCAAGCAACCCCTAACTTCTCCAAGCGCATCATCAGAAGCAAGCTCCTACACACCATGACATATCAACTCAAAGCAGCAGAGATGCAAAACCTGCAAACATATATCCACTTTCACCATGATTGACACCCCCCACCCCTCCAACTACAACAGTCCTTTCAAGATTCATGGATTCTACACAGGCCTATGACCACATGTGGTATACCTCATCCAAGGCATTAAATGTCTCAGTAGCAACTCTGTGGGAGAAACTAGACAATCACTATGCTCCTCAATGAACTCTCACAGGAAACTGATAAAAGACAAAAATCCTACATCATCTGCAGGCGAACACTTTTCACAAAGTGATCACTCTATATCTGACCTATCAGTCCTCATCCTCAAAGGAAACCTGCACAACACTTTCAAAAGATGAGCCTGGGAGCATAAATTCATAACTTTTCTAGACACCTAAAATCATTTACTGATTTATGGCTTATTGCAATCCCCCAACAACCCTTCCCCCAGTTGCTCTGCACCCCGCCTGCCTCCTTTCCTCCCTATGACTGGAGGCATGTTAACGGGGCACTTCATCTTGCATGGTCCCTTGAAATATGTGTTCACTACTTATGCTAAACAATCTGTTCCACCTTGTATTTAGCAGTGACACTCTAAATTAGTTTCCCAGACCTGAAGAACAGATCCGTGTAAGCTTGAAAGCTTGTCTCTCTCACCCGCAGAAGTTGGTCCAATAAAAGACATTACCTCACCCACTTTTTCTCGCTAATATCCTGGGACCAACACAGCTACAACAACACTGCATACACTAAAATGCATTTATAACTCAAAAGAGCAGCCTCTGAGTGAATTGTTCATGGCAGGAACAATTTGTAAGTAAGCTTGATTATGAGAGGTCATCACCCATAGAGTTTGTGGGGAAGGAGTGGGAAGAAGAGAGAAAGACAGTTAATATGGTTACAAAATTTCAAGGTCAGGCAATAATGTGCTCCATAAGCCTTCAAACCCATAAAACTCCATAATACAACATATCAACATTTGCAGGGCTTGGGGGGGCAGTGTTTATAATTGAAAACTTTTCTTAATCTACTACCAACACACTGGTGGCAGTTTGTAATCCATTTCTCTATGACAGACACCTAATGCTAGGTAGTATCTGATTTCCTAGCTATTTAGCTAATAAGAGAGTTGAAATTTAATGGTGCTGCCAGCATACTACACCAAAATTTCTTTCCTGCTGAAGGAAAATAACTCTATGGATACAGTCATTGAACATGTAGAACCATGTTAAATGTAACCAGGTTCTGACATGTACATATGACATGGTAACAATTTACACAGTTCAATGCATCTGTATAGCAATATTTTCCAAGCACAATCATGTTCAAAGCCTAATCACACCAGCCTCACTTTGCTAGTAGTTTGTAATGATATTGTTTATATCAATGCATCCTCTGAGAATCTGACTGCTATACATTTTTGGCGAGGACCGTCTTTTCCATTCATATGTGTGTACAGAGTAGAATGGTAGGGCCCTGACCACTGACTAAAGCCTGTAGTTGTTATAGCAAATCTGAAACATGTAAATTCAATTAATACACTTGATACCTAATGTTATCTATTATTGGAATACTATTGTATTTGGGATGGGGTAATCTGTTTTTTCACACAACCATGTTTGCATATTCAATAACCAGTGCCTGTTGTTGAGATGGTTAATCAAATGAGACATATGGGACCATGCACTTTGCAGGTGGGACCAAGTGAGCACACGTGCAGATACTAAATCATCTGTGACAGTGACTGTAGTTAATTGTGATAGGGGATAGCAAATTGGAGGCCGTCAACTCCATGAACTGTTGATGAGTATAGAATGGGACATGGTTTACATTTCCATAGAAAGTGTTGAATACAGCTTCCTCCAGTGTTATTGCACATGAAATTCTTCATGATCTAGCTTCTTTGCATGCAAAATGTCAAGTTTGTGTGTGCATATTGCAACTGAATACACAAACTGATTGGTTGGCTATGCATTTTGAGTGTCACATGTAGCTTATGTACAGAAATGCAAATTTAGATGTGTGCAAAGTTTTATGGAAGAAAAATTGTGGGTACAAAATAATATAGGCACAAAATTGTACCTGAAATTCTACAGGCCAATATTTTACACCACTGAACATTTTGAAAGTTAATACATTGGAGACATCTTTAAGGAGTTAGACTATTATTTTGATTTAGGAGTTTCTAATTTTCATATACGCCTCTTTAATTTTGGTTATAGCCATTTTGAGGGCCTTCATGATGGAGCTGAATAGATAAAACTGATTCCAAATAATGTAGTCAATTAATTAATTTTGCTTTCTGCTCAATTGGATTGAGATTACCGCTCTTTTATTTGTTATTTGAGTTAATATAAAATCTATCAAATCTATCTTGGTACTTAAATAGTTGATGAACAGTATTTATCTTGGTACTTACATAGTTTTCATCACTACAGTACTCTAGTATCAAAGAGGTATTGTTTCTTTTTCCTGCCAGGATGAGTGAACAAGCATTTATTTCTCACTCAAATATCTGCACATCTGAACATAAAATTCATTTCCTGTGAATTTTTATGTACCTGGCTTTGAAATACAGTTTCTACAAAGATTACTCACATGTTCACAGAATGAACAGAAAAAAGTGCAGAGATGGTCAAAGTGAATTCTTTAAAACATTCAAAGCAATATACATTCTGTGAACTTGAAGCTGCTTGGGAATTAAACTGGATCAACTTTTTAATCTGCTTTCTTTTGACATTTTAAAAATTCTAGTGCTGGAATGAAATAACAAGTTTGAGGAAAATAATTTCATGGAGTTAGGAAGCATTAATGAACTTTTTTTTTTCAAACAAACAATAATGCTGAAATTCTCCAGTAGAATATGATCCATGGATAGTAGTTTTCCTTTCTTCTTTGAAAACAGTGAAAGTACTGCAATTTTACCATTATCTAAAGAGCTCTTGGTAACATGCTGCTTGGCAGAACTGTAGTCAGGATTATTTCCCTCCCCAAAAAATCTTATTTTCTTTTCACCAGAACACTAAAGTTTCAACTAAACTTGGGCTTTCTAAGGCCCTAGATAATTAGTAGCACTGAGAAAAGTTTGCAAGTTTCAGTTCATGTGGGTTTCATGAACTAAAATAAGTGGGATGCTCTTTCAGATCTTCATGTATGGTTGGATACTCACCTTGGTGTGAAACACATAACTTGAGAGTAAACCTATATGAATCACTATGAACTATGTAAATAGAATGAAATCAGCAAATTTTGATCCACCTTCTGACCCTGCTGTGCTCTTCCCTATGGGTAACCTTCCCTTTACTTTAAAGAGTGCTTTAAATGGCAGACCAATGGCCAGCAGCCTTCTGGTCTGTTTCCTTTAGGGTGACCAGATGTCCTGATTTAATAGCAACAGTCCCAATATTTGGGACTTTTTCTTATACAGGCACCTATTACCCCCCACACCCTGTCCCGATTTTTCACATTTACTATCTGGTCACCCTAGTTTCCTTCTCTGCTATTTCACAGCAGACCTTAAAATGCTGGTCTCAAGGTAAAAATGTCTTAGCTGGCAACTCACACAGGTAAAAATGTATTTGTCTTGGGAGGGTGGTTCCCTTTTACCTCACCTTCTCCTAATGTAGTTTGATTAGCATGCATAATGTGTCCACTTCCAGATACCAGGCATCTGGTTTGGATTCTAAAGTCATAAAAAAAGGTAATGAAGGTGTCAAAGAAGAACATGAAAGACTAGAATGAAGGCACATGAATAAGATGAGTTGAACTGGAAGGAGGAAGAGAAAGTAAAAATTGACAAAAGGACAAAATTTAACAAGCCATCTTGCAGTCTCTCTGGTCTCATGTATATGTTGAATAAGCAGGGCAGCAAAATAGTGGTTTTAAGAACCCGCAGTGTAGACAAATTGTCTTAATCTTCCCTTACAACCTCTCCCAGAAGGTCAGTGGGTAACTTAACATAACATCCTGTTCAATGGTATCAAAGGCAGGTTATATATATGAGTCAACAAATGATACCTATTGTCCACTGCCAGGAGGAGGTCATCTGGAGAAGTACCCATGTCACATCCAAAGCCATATTAAAAGCTATCAGGGAAACATAAATGCCAGATTTCATCACATTTGATAATCTTCCCAAAAGGAATGTTTAGAGGCAGAGCTATAACTGGTGAAATTCTCATCATCAAGAAATGGCTTCTTGAGTGAGGGCCTAATGATTGTTCATTTGAGGAAAGCTGCATCCATCTTTCTCATAGCTGAGTGTTAATAATGTAACCATCCATAAGTGTAACCACCATTGCTTTTACAAACACTGTGTATTGTAGTAAATATTTTTAAATGTACAGGATTGTTAGCCAAAATGAGTCTAAATTACTGTGTAGTTTAAATACTTATTTCATGATGTGAATATACATAAACACACCACATACATCCTTAAAGATGTGTTCTGGGCATTACTTTATAAACATAATACATGGTTTTATTTTGTGAGAGAGAATTAGTGTTTTACAATCAAATGTAGAGCCTGTGAAAGATGCCGTATTTGGCAGCCTTAGAAGGAAGCTAATCACAGACAGGCAGTGACATTGCAAGCTTCCTCATTCCATCCTGACAATATTCCTCAGTTCTGACCTTGAAGAAAAACTTATGTACCTGTAGGAATCTCTATTTTTATATTTTCCCACCATAAAATTTGCTCTGTCTTCCTGCCACATTTTTAAACCCAAGATCTCATAGACCAACATTCTAACTGACCTGAAGTATGTGAGAAACAACCCATATTTTCCCTGAACATGTTTCTATGACACACATTTTTGAGAAAGAGATACTCAGCCTAAAGTAAAGCTTATCTTAAGCAGTCACTTAAGAAACTAGCAAAAATCAGCTACCCAGGAGGAGGATGGTGTTCTACATGATTTTTTTTTTTTTAAATGGAATCCTTTGAGATATTTTGAAGTGTTGATCATTTATACACATACTTATTACATTTGTTTTATTTCTCCTTTTTGTCCTATTTGTAAAAGTTGTATTCACAAATACATAGCTTAGCATTGCTCTGTTCCTCAGCAATATGTATTTCAAAATTTTCAGATATTGTAGAGTTGCAGTATTTTATGATCTGTGCCATCCTTTTCAGTAAAGACACAACAGCTATATTATAAGGTGGCTTTTCATCTGTGAAATGCCTCATAGGCAGTGTAGTGGGGTCTTATTGGAAACCCGGGAGGTGGGTGGTCACAAGCCCACCCACTTCTAAAGGCCCCTCCCCCAGTGTAGCAGAAGAGACCACTGGACCCAGGGACCAAGTAAATGCGGGGGACAACTAATGAAAAACAGGGGTTGGAGTGAAGGTTAGAGGTTCAAAACAAGGATACCGGATGGGGACACCAACAGAGAACCCTGGACAGTTCCCATTGCTCCTCAAAACTGTCAAGGGAGCCAGCGGACGCTGCCCAGTGGAACGCTGCCCGGATGCTTGAAACTAGGGAGGAACGGAAATAGGCCCCACAGTCACAGATCACCCTCTCGTCCAACATCCTCTTCCTGGTATTACAGATGGAAACTTTGGCCACGGCCAGGAGGAGGTTGACGAGGAGGTCTCGCGACTTCATGGGGCCAGGAATAGGGTGTGTGCAGCCAGGTCCATGTCTTCCGACTCCAGGCCCTGCAGAGGCTCCTTTATGGTAAAGATAGTCCAGCATGGAGAGGCCTGGGGCATGGGAAAAGCTGGGCTGATTAGCCCCAAACAGACCCAGCTGGCCCTATAAAGGCCAGTGAAGCCAGGAGCTGAGAGGACTGTTCCTCTAGCTTGCTAAGGGAGAAGGGCCTGGCTACCTGGAAGCTGAGCAAGTATCTGAGGTGGAGCAGGGCTGGGGGAAGGCCAGAGGAGCTGGGGAGCTCCAGCCTGGAAACCTCCCAGGTTGCAGGCCTAGAGTAAGGCGAAATAGGTACTGGGGTTGCAGGGGGCAGCCAAAGGTGGGCAAAGGCAGCAGGTCCAAACCCCCCTTGCCTATGATGAGCGGCATTTACACTGCAGCTGGCCCCAGGGAATGGGGGCTAGTTGAGGACTGGCAGTGGCCATAGACTGAGGCGAGATGGGGGTAGAGGATTGGGGGTTCCCTGTGGAGGGGAACCCCAGATCTGTGTGGGGTACTGCACGTGGCAGCACCTGGTGTGAAAGGGGACACTGGGGCCCAGCAGCAAGCGGAACACTGGCCTGCAGAGGGCGCTCCGGAGGCTGGAACACTAATTCCCTGGATCACCAGCAGGAGGTGTTGCAGGGATGAGTCCTGCACCACTACAGGCAGTGACAACCATCATTTTTTTTAAAAAAAAAGTATATTCCAGACTATGCCACGCCTTTCACTTCACCCACTGACTTGCAAATGTACATAGCAGCCAATGTCCCCAGAGTGAAAACTGGTAGATTGCAGATTTGAGCAAATCCGCACACATTTACATCTATTTAAATAGATCTGCAATAAGATGCAGTGAGGCAAGGTGGATGGAAGGGGTAAAGGGATCCCAACATTTTGATTCTTGCCCTGAATATTAACATTTTGTTCTCTTCCCTTCCCTCTCTTATAAATAATTTACACCCTCTCCCCCCCAAACAAATTTCATTCCAAAACCACCTTCTCCAATTTCCTTTTTAAACCACCTGGTTTCCTAAAAGAACATTTGATGACATGTCCTCCCGTCTCCAAAATTACTAAATTTTGAAACACTCCCAACCCAGAATCAGTCTAATTCTTAATATCTAAACTCTGCTCCAATTTAACTTCAATCAAAAACTCCTTCCTACATCCCCTGCAAAGAGCCTCCCACCAATTTTATTCTAAACAGCCCCAACCTTGATAAACTTAGGGAAGGGTAGCAAAGGGAAGCTCTTCTTTTGGCAATCCCAGGCCTATGAAAGAGGATTGACTGAACAGGGAGTATCCTCCTTTCCCTGTCTTACTTCAGAAGGAAAGTCCTCAGGAAAATTAAGATGTCTTCCCCTTATATCACAGCCCTGGTTGGGGCAAATCAAAGATTCCATCCTTTTCCTTATGAATAGGAAACTTTCTATTTCACTTAACTGTCTGTAAATGCACGCACTATTTTTGGACACACATTCTTCCTCCCCACCTCTTTTAATTTTTTTCCCTTTATAATAAAGTTCTGTTTTTTAAGAATCTGGTTTACATCTTTGGTTGGTATATTATTCTCAAGCCTTCCCAAGAAGGCAGTGTTGGGCTTGGGAGGATATTTTGGGGGTATAGGAATTCCAAATGGTCCTTTCCCTGATTCTTTGTCTAAATCACTTGATGGTGGCAGCATACCATCCAAGGACAAAGGATTTGTGCCTTCGGGAAGTTTTTAACCTAAGCTGGTAGAAACAAGCTTAGGGGGCTTTCATGTGGGTCCTCACATCTGTACCCTAGAGTTCAGAGCGGGGAGGGAACCCTGACAGGTGGTTCACCAGCTTTTCACCTGACTTTGGAAGGGATAATCTAAGGTTTTTCATCTCCTATCACAAGCAGCCTTTTGGAAGAAAGGGCATGTCCCATGTTCTTCACTCAGACACTAGAAAAACGGCAATAAGCAACAATATTATCCCCGTCCATGATCCATTCATAGCTTCATACAACCCCAAATTCATCTGTGTAGGGCAAATTTCCTGCTACCCCTTTGAGGCAGTTTTCAGGTTCTTTGCACTGCTTGAGCAGCCAGAAGCAGGATCAAGAGTCTAACCCCAGGTCTCACTGAGTATGTATTCAAATTATTTTTCTAAGGAAACTGCATGCAATATTGCTTGTCATGAAACATATGCATGGCTGCAATTTTTGGGTTGCAGACATCAGCTGGGAATATTTTTGGCTCAAATACCCCAGTTTAAGAAATTCCAACAATAACCCTTGATTACTATTATTATATATAAACCTAGAAATGCAAGTTTATAATTAAAAGATTATACTGTTTCTTTAAACCTTTTTTTCCCCCTAGACAGTGTCTTTGTGAGGCCATTCTGGAATTTTGAATCTTAAAATTTACTTTTAATATTTTTTCCTTAAAGAAAAGGTAAAATTTTTATTTTTGAATGTTGAATATGGTGAATACTATCTGCCATTGATTTTCATGAGAATTCAATATGGTGTACAAAAGCAAATTAAAGCAATAATTGATCTATTCATTCAGCATGAAATCAGTTTTCTCAATTTTATAGTTACTTTCCATTAAAGGAAGATCTCAATGTGTAAACTGTTTCATAATTGGGAATAGTTACCAGAATTATGACAGCTGGTTTTGGCTCCCCACCCTTCCCACCCCCCGATTCTACTCAGAATGAAGCCATCACTGTACTTTGGCTAACCAAGATAATTAAGTTTTTTAGCAGCTTCTTTAAGAGCCCCACAAATATATTTCACTACAAAATAATTTCTGTTATATTTAGCTGTCCAGAAAATGAAAAATTTTTTAGTGAGAGAAGTCTACAGTGCTATGTTTCTTCACTTTAGACAACAGCCTCTTACAAATCAGTAGCAAATGATGCACAAAAATCCCTAGGTATCTTAAAGAGGAAAAAATTACATAGGTAAACAGATAAATCTTTAGTACATTTGTCTTTCTGGGAGCAGCTCCCGCTGTTGGTCTCTAACCTGCGGGGCATTATTCTTTTCTAAATTGCCAGTAGTGTCCCACAGCTCAGTGATAAATAGAAATCAGTGAAAGAAATAATGTTCATTCTAACACACAGGAACTTTCCAGACAGACACTGGCCTCTGAGAACAAACATTTAGACAAAATAGATTAGTTGCAATTGCAACACATTTCACTCTGGGACCATGTGAGCAGACATTATCCCAGCTGTACAAATAAGTGGCTTTACGCCAATCATTAAGTAATAAATACATTTAAAAGATTTTCTAAATCTTTAAGGAAAACAGATAGAAAGATCTTTCTAAAGCAGCACGTATTGTTATGTGTAACCAGTGATATATTCCCAAGTATCAATTTAAAAAATCATTAATAATGTAAGAGCTTTTATACTGTTTTGCGGTAGCGAGTTTCATTTACCAGACAATTAAGAAAATGGAGCAGAAACTGCAGCGTTGGAGAAATGCAATTAAAAGCATCTTCTTAAAAAAAAATCTAGGGTATAAGTTCGCTCATTTACTCTGGTTATATTGTGGTGAAATTTAGCTTGAAATTATTTTTCCATATTTTCCTAAATCTGACTAAAGACTTAAACATCCTTAAAGATCAGTACTCTTTGCATATGGAGTGGGTGTTTCAGACTATACCCTAATAATATGAATAGCTGTATAGAGGGCCTGTGCTATAATGGAAATATTAATTGCAGGGTTGCTAGTAAGGAACAACACAAGTATGCCTACACTACAAAATTAGGTCGATTTTATGGAAGTCAATCTTTAGAAAGCGATTTTATACGGTCAATTGTGTATGTCCCCACTAAGTGCATTAAGTCGCTGGAGTGCGTCCTCAATACCGTGGCTAGCATTGACTCACGGAGCGGTGCACTATGGGTAGCTATCCCAAAGTCTGCGCAGTCTCCTCTGCCCATTGGGATTCTGGGTTAAGCTCCCAATGTCTGATGGGGCAAAAACATTGTTGCGGGTGGTTTTGGGTACATGTCATCACTCTCCCCTTCCTTCTTCCCTCCCTGTGTGAAAGCAACAGCAGGCAATTGTTTCGCCCCTTTTTTCCTGGGTTGCCTGTGCAGATGCCATAGCATGGCAAGCATGGAATCCGCACAGCTCATCACTGCTGTTGTGAGCATTGTAAACACCTCCCACATTATCCTGCAGTATGTGCAGAACCTGGCTAGGAGACGCCAGCACAAGGACAATTGTGAGGAGGACATGGACACAGACATTCCTGAAAGCATGGGATGTGGCAATTGGGACATCATGGGTGGCATTGGGGCAGGTTGATACAGTGGAATGCTGATTCTGGGCCCAGCAAACAAGCGCAGACTGGTGGGACCGCATAGTGTTGCAGGTATGAGATGATTCTCTGTGGCTGCAAAACTTTTGCATGCGTAAGGCCACTTTCCTGGAACTTTGTGAGTTGCTTTCCCCCACCCCAAAGCGCAGGAATACCAAGATGAGAGCTGCCCTGACAGTTGAGAAGCAAGTGGTGGTAGCCCTGTGGAAGCTTGCAACGCCTGATTGCTACCGGTCAGTTGGGAATCAATTTGGAGTGGGCAAATATACTGAGGGGACTGCTGTGATCCAAGTTGCCAGTGCAATCACTGACCTTCTGCTAACAAGGGTAGTAACTCTGGGAAATGTGCAGGTCATAGTGGATGGCTTTGCTGCAATGGGGTTCCCTAACTGTGGTGGGGTGATAGACGGAACGCATATCCCTATCTTGGCACTGGACCACCTTGCCAACCAGTACATAAACTGCAAGGGGTACTTCTCAGTGGTGCCGCAAGCACTGGTGGATCACAAGGGATGTTTCACCAACATCAGCTTGGGATGGCCGGGAAAGGTGCATGACGCTCACATCTTTAGGAACTCTGGGCTGTTCGAACAGCTGCAAGAAGGGACTTACTTCCCAGACCAGAAAATTACTGTTGGGGATGTTGAAATGCCCATAGTTATCCTTGGGGACCCAGCCTACCCTTTGCTCCCCCCGGCTCATGAAGCCATACACTGGAAGCCTGGACAGTAGTAAGGAGCAGTTCAACTATAGGCTGAGCAAGTGCAGAATGGTGGTAGAATATGCTTTTGGAAGTTTAAAAGCTCACTGGTGCTGTTTGCTGACTAGGTTAGACCTCAGCGCAACCAATATTCCCTTGTTATTGCTGCTTGCTGTGTGCTCCATAATATCTGTGAGAGTAAGGGGGAAGATGTTTATGGCAGGGTGGGAGGTTGAGTCAAATCACCTGCCGGCCGATTTTGAGCAGCCAGCCACAAAACATTAAACACAATTGCTTTTAAATGCTGTACTATAGTTACAAATGTGCACTCACCAGAGGGGCCCTCTCCGGCTTCAGGGTCCAGGAACCTACCTTGGGAGGGTATTGGCTCCAGGCTGATGAAAAGGTCCTGGATGCCAGGGGGAACAGATTCTCTGCTTGCCTGCTGTGCATTCTCCTCCTCCTCCACAAAATCCTCCTTCCTGTTGCGTGAGACTCCCCCCTTGCCAGGTGTCCATGGACAGTGGTGGGGTAGTCGTAGGGTCTCCCCCTTAGAATGCCATGCACCTGATCATAGAAGCGGCATGTCTGGGGCTCTGACCCAGAGTGACAGTTTGCCTCCTTTGTCTTTTGGTAGGCTTGCCTGAGCTCCTTAACTTTCACATGGCACTGCTGTGTGTCCCTGTTCTAGCCTCTGTCCACCATGCCCAGTGTGATTTTGGCATATATAGTAGCATTTCTTCTTTTTGATCAAAGTTCAGCCTGCACAGATTCTTCTCCCCATATAGCAATCAGATCCAGTGTCTCCCGTTCACTCCATGCTGGAGCCTGTTTGAGATTCTGGGACTGCATGGTCACCTGTGCTGCTGAGCTCACTACGCTGACCAAACAGGAAATTAAATTCATAAGTTCCCGGGGCTTTTCCTATGTACCTGGTTAGTGCATCGGAGTTGAAAGTGCTGTCCAGAGCAGTCACATTGGAGCACTCTGGTATAGCTCCCTGAGGCCAATACCGTCGAATTGCATCTGCACGACCCCAAATTCGACCCCGCACGGTCGATTTTAGTGCTACTCCCCTCAACAGAGATAAGTACAGCAGTCGATTTTAAGAGCCCTTTAGGTCAATGGAACAGGATTGGTTGTGTGGATGTATTGCTTATAAAATCGACCTAACATGGCTAAATTCGACCTACCTAATAGTGTAGACCGGGGCGGAGTGAGTGAATAGTGAAGTTACACATGTATTCAACATGGGTTCAGCCAATCCACAGATAAGGACACACCTAGGTGATCACAAGGCAGGTATATAAGCTCCTAAGTGAAGCAATCTCTCTAGTCTGGTCAGCATCACTACCTTGCTGGGAACACACCCATTGCCAGTCGTTTAAATAGGACTGCCCTTGCCCCTACTGCTTCTCCAGCCAAATCTCACTCCTGCTCTACCTGCTCCAGCCTGTATCTGTTCTTGCCACAGCAAGCTGCCAAGAGATTCTGACAGTGATTTGAGTGTTCTGTATGAGCTTTACCACTGCTGAAACTTTCAGCCAGGACCCTCATAGTTTGGAGGTAACAACTGTGCCAGATGAGCCAAAAAAGATAAACTTCCTCTGGCTAAAACAATATAAGTTCTAAGCTTCTTGAGTTGTAAATAGCTGAGACAGGGGGAAAACCCTGCAAAATGTTTTCAGATGTATTTGTTTGGGCTGCACTTCTTTTCTTTTGTATTTGTTTTTTGCAAGGATTTGAGTGATTTGAGTTTTGCTGGCATGAAGGTTTGAAGAACATGAATTTCAAATTTATATGTGAGAGTACTTGTAAAATGCGCAATGTGTGAATATTTGCTTCAGCCCAGCTTGCATGCTCATCCTCCGGGACGAGAAGCAATGCCATAGCACTTACCTGACCAAGTGTATCTAATCTATTCAGCTCAAGAAGTGAGTATTGAATACTCTCAGAACTATTTGCAACGAATCGATAGAATTGACAAAAAAAAAAAAAAACGGGGCAAAAAGAATGTTCTGAATAATTCAAGGAAACTATTCTGCTCATGAACATTATGTGAGCAAAAAGAAGTTAAATTAATTGGATAAGTTATTTATTTTAATTAGTAATTCAGCTCTGGATGTAGATCACTTCTTTTGATCTTACACCCTGATCTTGTAACTGGATCCATGTGAGTGGACCTTCAGTATGGGCTTAAGGTCCATCCACATAGATCCAATTGCAGGATCAGAACCTAAGTGTCTCCATACATAGGTCTGTATGAGTAGGAGTTTGTGGACAGAATAGTAAAGTTGAGCAAGTAGTAAAAACTTTAACTCTGATTTTTCTTGCTTTTTTAGGTCTACCTCAGATTCCTATTATTGCTTTATTACATTTTCCCCCTTTAAATATCTTTTAGACAGAAATCCAGTGTCCACTTGTATTGTTTAACTTCTGGAAAATGGGTTTTCTGATTTGAATAATCTATTTTTGATTCAAATGTATTTTAGTGCTCACACATCTGAAGTTCTAAAGTAACGGGGAGCAGGTTGGTGGAACACAGCTGATGTGTGAACAAGGACAAAAGAACTGATTTGCTGAACTAGCAAACAGACAATGGTTGTCAGATAATGAAAAGGATTTAGTTGTAGAAAAGAACTTGAGAAAAAAGGCTAATGATTAGAATAGTTTTTTTATAAAGATTAATGCTTCAGATGATTTATTGGTTTGAAGAAATATATAGGAAACGTTACAACTTTATTTCAAAACAAAAGTTATATTGGGGTGGTACAATGCAACCAAAAAACGAAGTGAAAAATAATCTGATTCTGTGAAGTTAAAAAAAATGCCTTAATATAAAACTTCTAAGTAGAGAAAACATTAGCATATCCAAGTGTATCTGGATAATGTAAGGTACAGATTTAAGGATGAAATTGTAATCAGAAAATGGAACTGAGATTATGACTCCATTTGCAGTTTTGGGGAGATTTTTCCTCATAATTGGACACATTACTTGGGTATGTTAAATGTGCAACCTGACACAGTCAAAACAAAGCTATTGACACTTACTTGTCAGCTCATTAGACTGAAAGATGGAAAAGCTTAGGGAAGAAGAAAAACAGACATGAGACAAAGTCAGTGACGTATTCTTTTTAATAAATTGGGCAGAAGCAGTGGTCTTCAAAATGTCTAATTTAATGCAAGAAGCATCTAGATTACTGAAGTATCAGCAGGTAAGGAAGTGCCTGTCCTGAAGAACATGGTTGGGAATAGAATCATGACCATGTTGAGTGAGACAACCAAAGATTGTCTGATCTTTGTGTAGTGAGTAGTGTCACTAAATCCTCCAGAAAAGCAAATGAAGAGCAATTGGTCTAGGATACAAAGTGTCATTGAAGCTGTCAGACTCCAGACACAAGGGAGTACATGCTAGCTAAAGCCTACAGGAAAAACAGTCTTCAGAATAACCCATCAACCTTGTAGGTCTTTCTGGATTTAAGTCCCTCTATCCAATGGAGAAGGAAGTCACTCAACTGTTTAAAAAGTGAGTTTTTGGAAGGTACGGTAATACCTGTCCTATTTCTCACCAAACCCTGAGGAGGTGAGCAGAAGCCAAGCCATGATTCTCATGAATCATACTCCTCCACCAAGCAGTCAGATTCAATCCCAGGTTTGGGGTCCAGGTCATGGGAGGATGTAAAGAAAGGATGGACCAGGGTTCTGATCAATAAATGGAGACACAGTAGGGACTGGGACTCTGAGTAGAGGAAGCTGGGTTCACAGGCTATACTAAGACAGCAAATGGGCTAAATATAGTGTGCATAGTCACTCTCCACTTTACAGTTTCACAGCTTTGAGTGAGAAGGGGACCAGAAGAATGCAAAGATGAGGGCAGAAGAAACTTTAGAGGTTTTCATTTAAGAGTTCTTCAAGGCCTCTTGCTGGATCTTCTTAGCGTACGTGTGGCATGCCCCAGGCAGCATATGGCCAGGATTCATCACCAAATTTGGTTTGCTGGTTCAATCATTAGCTTCCCCAGCTCGGGCCATGTACTTACGGTGAGTGCAATGTGAACGCGAATCCATGCCCCCCTCTTTCTAGATGAAGGACACAGAAGAATACAACACAAAAAGGGCTCAACCATTAAGTCTGCTACAGTAGAACCTCAGAGTTATCAACTGACTAGTCAACCGTACACCTCATTTGAAACCGGAAGTAGGCAATCAGGCAGCAGAGACAACAACAGCAAAAACAAATACTGTACAGTACTTTGATAAATGTAAACTGCTAACAATATAAAGGAAAAGTTTAAAAAGTTGGACAATGTAAGGAAACTGTTTCTTTGCTTGTTTCATTTAAATTAAGACAGTTAAAAGCAGCATTTTTCTTCTGCATAGTAAAGTTTCAAAGCTGCATGAAGTCAATGTTCAGTTGTAAACTTTGGAAAGAACAAGCATAACGTTTTGTTCAGAGTTACAAACATTTCAGTTACCAACAACCTCCATTTCCGAGGTGTTCATAACTCTGAGGTTCTACTGTACTTGGTGAAATAATTATACCTTTCTATAACTCTTCTAGTTGGAGTTAAAGTTGACTTGAAGATGGGAACAATAAATGTGATTTGATTTCCCTCCCAAACGAGACAGCAATTTAAAATTGCAGTTTCTCTATTCTTCCTATGCCAATCAGAGAAGGCAGGAGAAAAGTCATTAAGTTATGTCCTATTTTCCTGAACCTTTTGGACAATATTTTATCTCATTCTGAGTTGAACTGAGTAGTGGGTGCTGTATACTGTTTGGAGAGAAATGCACTGTTATCTCCAAAGAAAACTTTGGGACAGTGCAAAGAGCCAAATGTTAATTAAAGTTAATGCTAACAATGCATCATTTAAAAAAAAAACAAAAGAGAGGCATAACTTTTGAGATAAAAACTGTAATCCTGAATTTGGATTAAAAAAAAATAATGAAATTGTACTGAAACTCTTTGTCTGTGAACTTTCTTTAAAAATTATAATTAAAAATCAGAAGGCTAGAAAATGTATATTGTTTTCCAGGGAGGCATGTGTCTCTCTAAAGATCCCAGGTAAATAGGTACATATTTTGCTAATTGCAATAATTTTGAAACTGTTTGAAGTATTAGTCTATCAAATATATGATAAATACCATTTCTGTACCTAAATGAATTTTAAAAAGAAATTTTTGATTAGCACATTCAGCATCAAAAAGCCTAAAAATTAGGATCCATTTAAAAAAAGTATTTTTTTAAAGCCCATTATTGTATACTGTCATGGCTCTGATTAAACTCTTGATTTGAATTGCTAATTCAGCAGTCATGGAGGCTCACTAAAATCCATGAGCTAACAATCCTCATGAAATGATGATTGCATTTAAAATCACTTGATCATTATAATAAAATTTAAATAAATTATTTTTTTTTCCTGAAGAATCTGATATTGCTTTAGAAACTTTTTGACAGTGCTTTTTATTCCCAGTTCTACAACTTGCTGTCAAGAGTCCACCTACATGAAACAAGTTGCTGGATCAGGGCTATCTATGTAAAGACTGCTGAACTATATCCTCCTCTAGATAAACTGAACAATAATAAATCATCAGAAACTAATATGCTCTAAAACAAATTTAGCTACAGAGTCATAAAGCAGCATTAGAAACCAGTTGTTGTTCTCATTTTGTTTTGCAATCCTTATAAAAATTGACAGTAGTTACCATGATTCTCAGCAGATTTTATACAAACAAATTAACAAGGTCATTTCAAGATTTACCCCCATAGCAACTTTTGCAGCTGCAGAGGTACTGATGCGGGGGTTGAAGATATTAACATTAAGTACATCCTTGACATTAAGAGAGTTTTTTGTTCCTTGTTTAGTGCTGTAAATCACAAGCTTACTCTCCTTCTTCCTAAATAATACAACATGGAAAGTTTCCAAGTCATCAGTTTACAGACACGTTTAATGTAGTCTGTAACAAGTTCAAGACAATATATAAGGAATTGTTAAAACATATCCCACATGAAGTGTGAATTAACTGAAAAACTGATTTGGAAAAGGTGAAACCTATATCATTTACTGCGGCGGGACAGATCTGTGTCTGTAACCATTACCTGGGTATCATGTTGCCAAAAAGAGAGCCACCAAAGCAGCACTACTTCATCGCTCACAGCTTGGAAATGTTGGCTGCTTGTTCATAACACAAACAATACACGACATGTAAAACGATGTTGATTACCAAACTCAAATGAAAACTGGTCTGTGCAACTAGACTCATAGATTTTAAAGCCAGAATGGAAACTGTGATCATCTTGTCTGACCTATAGAATACAGGCCATAGGACTTTCCTAATGTCACCTTGAACGATCAGTCCACCAGCCCTCACAGAGAGGGCACCAATCACAACACATCATTCGTGTTGTTATAACCAGTCCTTCAACCATCCGCTGGCCAGGCTGTCAGTGGCAAATTCCTAATGGAACTGGAATATATCTTTAGATTAAAATCTGATCTTAATCTAAAATTTTTCTGTGACAGAGAATCTATCATGACACTTGTTAAGGTGTAGGTTTCCTCCACAGGTTTCTGTAGTATCTTCAAAGTACACTTTGAACCACAGTGTAACTCCAAGTCTGTATTACATAGTTTTGGTATTTTTACAGGTTTACATGAATTTATATAGTTGAGAGTTAAATTTCAGCGAAATATAATATATGAATTAGATGAAGTTGTGAAAACAATGAATTTACTAAAGTAGACATTTTAGCTTCTGATTGTTCTGCAATCATCATTCTTCAGCATGAAAAGCAACTGTCCTTTGATTTCTTTATTTGAATAAGAAATAAGTGTATGTCATAAAACCCTAGAAAATTCCATGGTTATAGTTTGCATAAAAAAGGTGGGTTTATGGAAAATCATGTGGTAAGTCAACTCTGACTTTCAAATGTCCCCATGGCCTTGAAATTCTCTTAGCTGCTGCTGCTAACTGATAGGCACAGCTTTTTGGACACATATCTGCAGTTGCTATAAAAAATGTAGTAAATCTGGGTATTTTTTCCATTCAGCAAATCATATTGACCTATTCATCTAAACAGCAGCTCCCATATGTAGATCTCTGGGGGTACTAACAAATTTAGTAACAGGAAAGTGAGCAATCATGACAATCATTTAAAAAAAATTCCTTGTATCATGTGGTGATATTGATTTTGTGGGATTTTGCTACTGCAAAGTATTTGTGTCATAACTTATAAAGCAATTTTTATTTTTTTTAAATTATTTTATCCTTTTTTGAAAGCATGCCAGTTTTCTTTAGAGTATAGTAATCTCAGTTGTCAAGACCAAGTTCTTGTTCAAGTGTGTTGATACCACCTAATTAAATTACCCTTCCAAATATCTATCAGCACTTTTTGGGTTCTTAAACAACTGCCACTTTCTATCTCAGCTATGGCTGCATCTGGATATTGACTGGATATCCCTTGTAGTATCATTACTGGCCTCGTAGGAATGTTGTGATTAATTAGTAAATGTCTGTTAACAGCTTTTAAAGCCTTGGATGAAAGGTACTAAAGTAATGCACAATTGTTATTTATGTATCCCCTTTACATATTTAAAGTAAGCAATATAGTCTGTTGAGTAATGATTAGCACAAGGTCTTACTACTCAGACTGATGCTGAAGTTTGTGAATAAGGCTTTGAACCTATCCTCATGTGATTATGAGGCTAGGAGCCAACTGCTTCTTCACAACCAGACAAAAAGGAAAGCCAGACTGTTAGTGGGAAAGGATCAGGGGCATAGAGACAGGGTTCTCAAACTGGGGATCAGGAACCTCAGGGGGTCATGAGCTGTCAGACTCCCCCCCAAACACTGCTTTGCCTCCAGCATTTATATTGGTGTTAAATATATAAAAACGTTTTTTTTTTTAATTTATAAGGAGGGGTGGGGGACGAGGATCATTGCACTCAGAGGCTTGCTATGTGAAAGGGATCACCAGTACAAGAGTCTGAAAACCACTGCCCTAGCAGTTGGAAGTGTCTCTGAAGGAAAGAAACCCTGAACTTGATCCATGTCATTTACTTAAATTTAAGACAGAAAGAGAGCACAAGATGGAGAATTCACAATTCTTACCGAGAATTAGAAACTACTTGAACATTTTCTGATGCAATGTTTTCTGTGAGAAAATGCCATTTCACTGAAATTTTTTTTCTTGGGAATATGCAATTTGGACAAAATTTTGCTTTTAAAAAAACATATAAACCTTATTGGAAATAACTGCTTTGATATTTTTGTTGTTCCAAAACAACTTTTTGTTTTTAAAATGTATTTTATATGCTCAATTATAATGTCATATAAAATAAAAGTTGAAATTGGAATATAATGTTTGGTCAACCGGAAATGAATGTTTCAATCAATCCACGATGATTTTTTTTTCAGAATTCCATTTCAAGGGGAATTTTGATTTTTAGTTGTTTGCTTTTTGTTTCAACTTGGAATGAAAACAAATTTTCCATTGAACAGAAATGCTACGTTTTGACCAGATCTACTAAGGCTGGGTGCTTTTCTAAAGATATGCTCTAATTTAAACAATAATTAATTCAGAGAAGTCCTATGGGCTATTTTAGATCAGACTAGATAATCACAGTGGTCCCTTCTGGCTTTATAATCTATGAATCAGTAAAGGCTTGGTTTTGCTTTAGGTGCTCTGTGGTTAATCTCTCATATTTTTGTAGTATTTCTCCTCTTAATCACACTACTAGTGTTGCTTGCTGATGAGACAATATTTGGTCTAGCTCCAGGCATTCCCTGTCTGATAATTCCTCTGGATTCACATTTTTGGGTATCAGATTTTTTATGAAATGCATCCTTGAAAATAAGTTCATACTGGAAATGCTGAGAAACCCTAACAATAGCTACAAGAAATACCCTTGGAAACAGACAGCCGCTGCCAGTTTTATTCTTTCAATAACTTATAGTATAAATTTAAGATCAGAGACTAGAATCTAGCTCTAAATGTATTTGTTATAATGAATTAATATTTATTTAGGTGTGTGCTACTCTAAAACTCAGAGCCCTGGTGCCCAGGTTGTAAGCTTACTTGACAATTTCATAAAAATACACTATTACAGTAAAGAGTCTTGGACAAATACTAGAGATCAAACATCTTAAAACAGCATAAATGTAATTAAATTGAATTAGTTCCCCGGACTAAATCCGCACGTAAGTTCTCACCATACCACTATCCAACCTCACATACCTCCTTGTGGACAGGGAGAAAAGATGCACATCCCTAAGAGCTAAGAAACTCAGGTTGTGATGGACCAGATAGGGAAATGAGTTCCAAAGGCATAGGACCTTTACAGAAAGCAACTTGTCACCAGCCTGCTTTTTTATATCAATGGGGTTTCAGCACAGCGGGATCCTCTCACCACAGCTGTTGCAGTATCTCACAAAGAGAGAGGTGGTCTTTTGAATAGGTGTCACAGGCCATTTATGACTTTATAAGTCAAAACAACACCTTAAAATCCACTCATAAATCAATAGATAAATAGAAAAGATAACAGAGTACCAATTTAATGTGATCATGAAAAGAAATACCAGTTCACAAATGGATACAAAATTCCGCACCTGCTGGAGACTCCAGATGGATTTAAGTAAAATCATAGAATATCAGGGTTGGAAGGGACCTCAGGAGGTCATCTAGTCCAACCCCCTGCTCAAAGCAGGACCAATCCCCAACTAAATCAGCCTGACCTTAAAAATCTCTAAGGAAGGAGATTCCGCCACCTCCCTAGGTAACCCATTCCAGTGTTTCACCACCCTCCTAGTGAAAGTTTTTCCTAATATTCAACCTAAACCTGCCTCACTGCAACTTGAGACCATTACTCCTTTTTCTGTCATCTGCTACCACTGAGAACAGTCTAGATCAGTGGTTCTCAAACTTGTTCCGCCGCTTGTGCAGGGAAAGCCCCTGCTGGGCCGGGCCAGTTTGTTTACCTGCCGCGTCGGCAGGTTAGGCCGATCGTGGCTCCCACTGGCCACGGTTCACTGCTCCAGGACAATAGGAGCTTCTCGAAGTGGCGTGGGCCGAGGGACGTACTGGCTGCTGCTTCCAGCGGCTCCCATTGGCCTGGAGCAGCGAAGCGTGGCCAGTGGGAGCCACGAACCTGCCAACGCGGCAGGTAAACAAACCGGCCCCGCCCAGCAGGGGCTTTCCCTGCACAAGCGGTGAAATAAGTTTGAGAACCACTGGTCTAGATCCATCCTCTTTGGAACCCCCTTTCAGGTAGTTGAAAGCATCTATCAAATCCCCCCTCATTCATCTTTTCAGCAGACTAAATAATCCTAGTTCCGTCAGGCTTTCCTCATAAGTCATGTGCTCCAGCCCCCTAATCATTTTTGTTGCCCTCCGCTGGACCCTTTCCAATTTTTCCATATCCTTCTTGTAGAGTGGGGCCCAAAACAGGACACAGTACTCCAGAGGAGGCCTCACCAATGCTGAATAGAGGGGAATGATCACGTTCCTCAATCTGCTGGGAATGCTCCTATTTATACAGCTCCAAATGCCGTTAGCCTTCTTGGCAACAAGGGCACACTGTTGACTTATATCCAGCTTCTCATCCACTAGGTCCTTTTCTGCAGAACTGCTGCCTAGCCACTCGGTCTCTAGTCTGTAGCAGTGCATGGGATTCTTCCATCTTAAGTGCAGGACTCCGCACTTGTTCTTGTTCAACCTCATCAGATTTCTTTTGACCCAATCCTCTAATTTGAAAGAAAATGAAAGAAAATGGATACAGTAGAACCTCAGAATTACAAACACCTCAGGAATAGAGATTGTTTGTAACTCTGAAATGTTCATAATTCTGAACAAAATGTTATGGTTGTTCCTTCAAAAGTTTACAACTGAATATTGACTTAATACAGCTTTGAAACTTTACTATGCAGAAGAAACATGTTTCTTTTAACCGTCTTAATTTAAATGAAACAAGCAAAGAAAGTTTCCTCACGTTGTCAAACCTTTTTTTAAAAAAACTTTCCCCTTTTTTTAGTAGTTTACATTTAACACAGAACTGTACTGCATTTGTTTTTGATTTTTTTGTCTCTGCTGCTGACTGACTGTTTATTTCCAGTTTCAAATGTGTGTGGTTGACTAGTAAGTTTTGAAACTCTGTTGTTCTTAACTCTCAGATTATTCTGTATATTGAATATACTGCAGAGTACACTTGTGCTGTTTACATATAACAAACTGTGCACTACACAGACAACTTCAAAGAATCAGAGAGTTGTGTCTATTACTAGTGATCTGTGGTATTTTGTTTACCAGATTTTCTAGAATGTTTTAAAATCCCTTGAACTAGAAGCACAGCTATTTAACCAGAATGCATCTCACAGTTTCCCTGCTATTATTTCTTCTCTTCCCTCCCGTAGATTAGAATAGTGGACCCTTCTTAAACTGGAAATGAAAGAAGTGATCAAAACATTCCCTCATTAATTTAGTATGCTCCTTATGAGTTAAGTGCAACTCCTGTAGGGGCAGGGAAAGTATCAACATTATACCTCTTTAAAAGAACAGCAATTTCTGTACTCTTAATCACCCTTTGATACAACAGGTTATGTAAATTAATCTTTGGATTACACCTTTATCTGACAAACTTGCATATCGGGCTTGTACGACCACGGTCCTAGGAAATAACAGAGGTAACAGTAACCATGTGGCACCACTAATACCATATGTAATAAAAATTCCCAACCACTGCCCTACTTCTTCCCTTCCCACTATTGTTTGTTATATTTGCTAGTTGTAAGTTGTTTGAAATTAGACTGCAAAATCTACAAGGCAAGAGACTGTATCTACCCATGGGTTACCACCATACTTTTCATGATAGGAATCCCACGGATGAGGTAGCCTTGGGGCACTACCGCATTAAAATTAGTATTGCAAAAGAATGAGCAAATATTTGCCCAGTTCTTTTCCACAGCCACTAATCAAAAAGAGGAACTATGAACATACATCTAAGATCAGCTTCTTGCGATAGTCCCTTGGTAATTCAGGGTTCTCTGGTCACAGGGCTTGCAGATGCTGAGGATTAACACTAAGTATAGTAATAAGAAAAGGAGTACTTGTGGCACCTTAGAGACTAACCAATTTATTTGAGCATGAGCTTTCGTGAGCGCTCACGAAAGCTCATGCTCAAATAAATTGGTTAGTCTCTAAGGTGCCACAAGTACTCCTTTTCTTTTTGCGAATACAGACTAACACGGCTGTTACTCTGAAACCTGTAAGTATAGTAATGAAATTATTCAGAGATTATTTTACAGAGAGAGATCATGGGGAGAAACAATACATTTTTGTTTCAAGCAATACCCTATGTAATCAACCTCATGCTGAGAACCATTTATTACCATAACATATAAGACAGAAAAATCTAAATAGGCATTAAAGGGTAAATTTGCAAATTATCACATACCATTCTAGCTGTGACTTTGCCATTAACTTCAAAGAGCTCAGACCAGCTTACATCTTTGAAAACTTACCCCAATAAATGTCTTAGAACAAATCTTGCTAAATACCATAATATATTTTTCTCAGTTTCATTTCACTTTCCTGAAATAGCTGAAACCACCAACTAAGCAGATTATCCTAACACACTTTATTAGAACAATAGAGAGCTCTCTTCTTGAGCATAGGACATTACCTCAAGTATAGTTAGACATGGCCAAAAGTTACAGCCTTTCATTAATTATACATAAGGTAGGAGAAAGAGGGGAAGCCATTGAATATAAATCATATGCAACAGATACATCATTTTAAAGTACTAACCACTATTTTAAAAGTTAGAATTGGGTTTCTTTGTCACTAAGAAGCTTTTACAATGGAATTAGTGACAAATAAATCAGGAGGCTATCCAGAAACATTACTAAGAGAACGGGGACATAAGTATGTGACAATGGTTCTCTACCACACAGACACCTTGAGGTGACATAGCGGCTGATGCATCCAAAATGAGGATATAACAAAGAGATGCCAACTTTTTTATCCCAGCTACACAAACAGAAGGTTCCATACTCCTGTCTCTCCTAAGCATACTGTCTATTATATGCTCAAAGGCCATAATTATTTCAAAAATAGACATGTGAGAGCACCAGATAATTAGTCCAGTGCAGCTGGTATAAAAATTACTGGCACAAATAGTGGTACCATTAAAAAATTGGCACTAACATATACCAGCAATACCCCAGAGCAAGTTAAACACACAGAGCTCCTAGTAAATTTTTTAGAACCTAGAAAAATACACACAGAGGGCACCAAAATTTTTAACACCACTGAGCCAGTCTGAACACACAGAACAGAGTTAAATGGACCAATATTTTAGGCTGCTTTCTGGAAAGTTTATGAAAGTAATTTGCTTTGTTTCTCAAGCAGAGCTAGATTCAGGCACAGGCATTACAGGTTGGTGCCCATGACCCTCACATCTGTCTCACATAATGGTGCCAGAAGCTCATCTTTCATTAAAATGTTTTCTGCTTTTATGGTTGCAAGAAAAAGTTTGACAATGTGAACTTGGATGTGAACTGACAGTGAAGTCTCCCTGAGTCAGCAGAGAGCCTGAAATAATAGCTCACTGAGATAGGAACTGCTTTAGTCCTCACTCCTCCAGTACAGATCCCAGGACTCATAAAGAGAGGGAGCAGTGGTTCAAGGACAGGGGAGGCAAGAGCCTTCTCAACAAGGAGTGTTAATGGACCTCCACCAATCCAGCAGAGGACGCCTATGTGAATGGCCCTTGCATGAATCATGCCAATCAGAGGTGTGTTCACAGTGCAGGGGCATAGCCACAGAGGCCCCATATTGCAATACACATAAGGCATCCTGGTTTACCTTAATATGGCCCTGTTTGTGACAAATGGTGCAATCCAACACAGACTAGATTATCTGTGTGGACCCTCTGCTTCTTCCAATCTTTTTTTCTTTCTTAGTACAAATAAGAAGAATCTGTGTGCCTTCATCGTGTCTCTGCTATATCCATGCTATTTACCTCTTCTCTTTGCTCCTCTTACTTTCTGTTCTGTGTGTCCCACTTTCTCTTTTTTCTTCCCCTCCTTCATTTTTTTTAAAATCATATATATTTTCCTCCTTTTTTTTTTCAAAGTTATCTCTTCAGCTGCATTCTTCCCTTCTCATGAAAAATCAACACTTGAAAAAGGATCAAACAGAAGGCAATCCTTTCTGTAAATGTTACTTTTGTGTAGCAGCCATGGTCATATCAGTGCCAGAAATATAGTGAACGATTCATCTGGCTCACTTTCTCTTCTTGACAAAATATTGTTTCTTTTATACTTTATGGTACATGTAGAATTTATTGCTTTTCTTTTCTTTTCTTTTTTTTTCTTTTCTTTTCTAGCTGTTCTTTCATTCCCCTACTTTATGAAAAAATAGACTTTGGTCATCAGGATTCACTCAAAGTCATAATTCTTCTGTGTGTTAAGACTGGTCTGTGGGATTTCTGTTTTTCATCAAAAAGAAAAGGATGTTTTTCATCAGTGACACACAGACTTTTCTTTTGACTCTTGCACATTTTTGTTCCTCCTATTTTATAATGCATGCACAGTGGTGTAATTAAGACTCATCAAAGTCATGACTGTTCTGCATTTATCTGCATTGAACTTCCTTTGTCATTTATTACTCTTTTAAATGTTCTCAGTCTATTTTATCTAGCTACATTCCCCTTCATTATTTACTGTTCCTCTATATCTTTCTGATTCGCACTATACTTTGTTCTTTGTCTTTCATTTTCTCAGCCTCATATACACATACTTTCAACTAAATCTTAAAAGTCAAAAGTGTTAGCAGTGATTTTATTTTAAGTTAGAAGTAAATTGTTGTTAATTAGCATTTATTTGTATTAATACGCTCTTTCCTGATTTATCAACCAAGGGGACATTTTAAAACATTTATGTGAGAGCTTATCCATCAGATTCTCATTGATTTTAATGGGAATTGTAGGGCTGAAATCCTGAGCAGCGCTTTGAAACTGCTCCAGATTGGGTATCTATCGAAGTGCTTAGTAAAGCTGCCACCTGCACCAGATTCCAAATGTAGAGCCAAGTTCTCCTATTGACTTCACATTGAGCTGTGCACAACTCCAAAGGGTAAAATTTAGCCTACAAAGTACATAATCAAACATTCAAGCTCAATGTCTTTCATTCCTCATCCTTTACTTATCTGTTCAGTGGACTAGTTCTCCCACTACACACAAGTGCAAATCAGGAAATGAAACCCTTTCTGTGTTGAATATTTTTGGAAGCATCTCTTATCTCTATGGGTCTGTGATGTTAGCTCTGTGTTAGTATCATGGCTCCACTCTTGATACATCTTACCCCTGTAAACTGGCTCCTGCTTCCCTATGGCTATACACAAAGAGGAGATCAGCCCCATCTACTGTTAACTAGTTTTGAAAAAAAAAGTAAAAAAAGAACTAGTGGCCACCATGCTAATACAAAAAGAAAAGGAGTACTTGTGGCACCTTAGGGTATGTCTACACTACGAAATTAGGTCGAATTTATAGAAGTCATTTTTTTTAAAAATCTGTTTTATATATTCGAGTGTGTGTGTCCCCACAGAAAATGCTCTAAGTGCATTAAGTGCATTAACTCGGCGGAGTGCTTCCACAGTACCGAGGCTAGAGTCGACTTCCGGAGCGTTGCACTGTGGGTAGCTATCCTACAGTTCCCGCAGTCTCCGCTGCCCATTGGAATTCTGGGTTGAGATCCCAATGCCTGATGGGGCTAAAACATTGTCGCGGGTGGTTCTGGGTACATATCGTTAGGCCCCCGTTCCCTCCCTCCCTCCGTGAAAGCAAGGGCAGACAATCGTTTCGCGCCTTTTTTCCTGAGTTACCTGTGCAGACACCATACCACGGCAAGCATAGAGCCCGCTCAGCTCACTGTCACCGTATGTCTCCTGGGTGCTGGCAGACGTGGTACTGCATTTCTACACAGCAGCAGCAACCCATTGCCTTGTGGCAGCAGATGGTGCAATAGGACTGGTAGCCATCATCGTCATGTCCAAGGTGCTCCTGGTCGCCTGTGTGAGGTCGATCAGGAGCGCCTGGGCAGACATGGGCGCAGGGACTAAATTTGGAGTGACTTGATCAAGTCATTTTCTTTAGTTGTGCAGTCAGTCCTATTGAACCATTTTATGGTGAGCAGGCAGGTGATACAGATTGCTAGCAGTCCTATTGCATCATCTTCTGCCGGGCAGGCAAGAGATAAGGATGGCTAGCAGTCCTATTGTACCATCTTCTGCCGAGCAGCCATGAGATGTGGATGGCATGCAGTCCTTCTGCACCGTCTGCTGTCAGCCAAAGGTGTAAAAGATAGATGGAGTGTATCAAAACAAGAATAGACCAGATTTGTTTTGTACTCATTTGCAACCCCCCCACCCGCCCCCCGTCTAGGGGACTCATTCCTCTAGGTCACACTGCAGTCACTCACAGAGAAGGTACATCGAGGTAAATCTAACCATGTATCAATCAGAGGCCAGACTAACCTCCTTCTTCCAATAAGAACAATAACTTAGGTGCACCATTTCTTATTGGAACCCTCCGTGAAGTCCTGCCTGAAATACTCCTTGATGTAAAGCCATCCCCTTTGTTGATTTTAGCTCCCTGTAAGCCAACCCTGTAAGCCGTGTTATCAGTCACCCTCCCTGCGTCAGAGCAATGGCAAACAATTGTGCATCTGAGTTGAGAGTGCTGTCCAGAGCAGTCACAATGGAGCACTCTGGGATAGCTCCGAAGGGCCAATACCGTCAAATTGTGTCCACAGTACCCCAAATTCGACCTGGCAAGGCTGATTTAAGCGCTAATCCACTTGTCAGGGGTGGAGTAAGGAAATAGATTTTAAGAGCCCTTTAAGTCAAAATAAAGGGTTTCATCGTGTGGACAGGTGCAGGTTTACATCAATTTAAAGCTGCTAAATTCGACCTAAAGTCCTAGTGTAGACTAGGGCTTAGAGGTTAACCAATTTATCTGAGCATAAGCTTTCATGAGCTACAGCTCACTTCATCAGATGCATTCAGTGAGGAGATTTATATACACACAGAACATGAAAAAATGGGTGTTTATCATACACACTGTAAGGAGAGTGATCACTTAAGATGAGCTATTACCAGCAGGAAAGTGGCGGGGGGGGAGGGGGGAGAAAACCTTTTTTAGTGATAATCAAGGTGGGCCATTTCCAGCAGTTAACAAGAGTGTCGGAGGAATAGTGTGTGTGTGTGTGGGGGGGAATAAACAAGGGGAAATAGTTTTACTTTGTGTAATGACTCAACCACTCCCAGTCTGTATTCAAGCCTAAGTTAATTGTATCCAATTTTCAAATTAATTCCAATTCAGCAGTCTCTCTTTGGAGTCTGTTTTTGAAGTCTTTTTGTTGAAGAATAGCCACTTTTAGGTCAGAAACCAAGTGACCAGAGAAATTGAAGTGTTCTCCGACTGGTTTATGAATGTTAT
The DNA here is from genome assembly GCF_965140235.1 of Caretta caretta. Lineage (NCBI taxonomy): Eukaryota > Metazoa > Chordata > Testudines > Cheloniidae > Caretta > Caretta caretta. The sequence continues at coordinate 86,771,616 of NC_134209.1, forward strand.
AATTCTTGACATCTGATTTGTGTCCATTTATTCTTTTACGTAGAGACTGTCCAGTTTGACCAATGTACATGGCAGAGGGACATTGCTGGCACATGATGGCATATATCACATTGGTAGATGTGGAGGTGAACGAGCCTCTGATAGTATGGCTGATGTGATTAGGCCCTATGATGGTGTCTCCTGAATAGATATGTGGACACAGTTGGCAACGGACTTTGTTGCAAGGATAGGTTCCTGGGTTAGTGGTTCTGTTGTGTGGTGTGTGGTTGCTGGTGAGTATTTGCTTCAGGTTGGGGGGGCTGTCTGTAGGCAAGGACTGACCTGTCTCCCAAGATCTGTGAGAGTGATGGGTCGTCCTTCAGGATAGGTTGTAGATCCTTGATGATGCATTGGAGAGGCTTTAGTTGGGGGCTGAAGGTGACGGCTAGTGGCATTCTGTTATTTTCTTTGTTGGACCTGTCCTGTAGTAGGTGACTTCTGGGTACTTTTCTGGCTCTGTCAATCTGTTTTTTCACTTCAGCAAGTGGGTATTGTAGTTGTAAGAATGCTTGATAGAGATCTTGTAGGCGTTTGCCTCTGTCTGAGGAGTTGGAGCAAATGCGGTTGTATCGTAGAGCTTGGCTGTAGACAATGGATCGTGTGGTCTGGGTGAAAGCTGGAGGCATGTAGGTAGGAATAGTGGTCAGTAGGTTTCTGGTATAGGGTGGTGTTTATGTGACCATTGCTTATTAGCACCGTAGTGTCCAGGAAGTGGATCTCTTGTGTGGACTGGTCCAGGCTGAGGTTGATGGTGGGATGGAAATTGTTGAAATCATGGTGGAATTCCTCAAGGGCTTCTTTTTCATGGGTCCAGATGATGAAGATGTCATCAATATAGCGCAAGTAGAGTAGGGGCATTAGGGGACAAGAGCTGAGGAAGCGTTGTTCTAAGTCAGCCATAAAAATGTTGGCATACTGTGGGGCCATGCAGGCATCCATAGCAGTGCTGATGATTTGAAGGTATACATTGTCCCCAAATGTGAAATAGTTATGGGTGAGGACAAAGTCACAAAGTTCAGCCACCAGGTTTGCTGTGACATTATCGGGCATAGTGTTCCTGACGGCTTGTAGTCCAACTTTGTGTGGAATGTTGGTGTAGAGGGCTTCTAATACAACTTCCCCACAGACACCTGCTCACACTCTTGGTACAAACACATTAGGGTTCTGTGTTTATTTTGCACTGGGTACCATGAGAGAAGAAGGGAGAGCTGGTGCCATAGAGTTACAGTGAAATAGTTACTTTAAAGAAATTGGAGATATATTTTATGAGCAGCACCAACTTATTGATGGTCTCCCAAGATACTTTCTATTATTAATTTTGCAGATTAATTTTTGTCTGTTTTATTTCATAGCCTTCTAATGGATGGATTTATTTAAGAAGTTCATCTATCAGTTGCACTATAAAAGTTGGGACAAATCTACAGAAGGCTCTATATTGAAATCCTTCATGCAATATGCTGGATAAATTTGCCTATCTAGCCCTTGAGAAGGCACAAGATGGCTACTACTTTGTTTGTTGTGCCTCATTCTGACAGCTGAGTTGTTGTAGTTTTTTCTCCACCTATTTGTGTCATTTGTCTTAATGCTGTTTGTCTATTTGCTGCTTCATTCACCTGCCTGGCCCCCTGCTCTGCACACCATGGTCCTGGTTCATGGCAGTCCATGGTGATTCACTTCCATGAAGCTAGTCATCTTCATTGCTGCAGTAATGGCTAATGATGTCTGTCTGTGTGGGGCTGTTCCAGACTGAAATGTTGTGACCGGAAGTGCCCTGGTATGGTGGCCAAAGTATTTTAGGGAAAGTATATCCCAATGATTTACATAATAGCAATTGATGAAATCCTACATTCCTTGCCCTTCAAGGGGAATTGTGGAAATACAACCAAAGCAGAAGTAGAACCAAAATTCCTACCTATGGATATCTGTTCAATCCCTCATCATGTTCCAACTAGGGTTTTCTTTATTTTTTAAAGCAAAAAGCAAAATCTGCTTTTAAAAATTGTTCTGTTAAAAGAAGGAAAATCTATTAAATTGTAAAGATCTATAGTTTGATTTAAAAATTCTGTAGAAAGAACCTTATCTCTGAGTAATCTGCAAATACAAATTCATTTACCATCACTTTGCTCTGATCTCTCTCTCTCTCTCTCTCCCTTCTGCAGATCCATCTCCTTCTGTCCAAACTAAAATCTCAGCTGGGGTCTCATTCATCTCTTCATGGATATCTAGCCACCCCAAGCCAAATAGTTAAAACAGAGCTCTTAATGCCTAGCCCTCCCCACTAATTTCTTTCTTAATCACTGTGGACAATACCACGGTTCTGCCTGTTATTCAGGCCTGTAACTTGGACACGGTCACTTTAACATGTCATCCCATCTTTGAATTCCTCCACTGGCTCCCCCTTCTCTATCACATATACCGCTTGTCTTTACTTTCGAGGTCCTTTACAATCGATTCCCACCCTACCTATTATCTCTCATTCACTTTTGAAATGTGAACTCCCACCTCCAATTGGTCCATTGCCCACTTGTTAAATTTTCAAATAAGCAGCTTTGTGCTTTCTCCCATGTAAATATTATCCATACTTTTGCCCTTTTTTGAATATAACTTACAGAGTTGAGTCTTATTTCTGTAATGCAGCAAAACATTCCTTAATTTTCAAAATATACAGGGGACATTACATCCATTTGTGCAGCTTTGTGGCTCTTTGTCTGGAATGGAACCAATCTTCCCACTGTTGAAGGGGCAGGATTCCTGGAGACCATGCTAAAGATGTGCATGTCTCCTCTTCCTGTGCCGTATTAGTAGGGGAAGGTTGGAGCAGCGATGTGGTTGGTGTTTATAAGAGGTTCAGGTTTGGCAAATATCTTGAGCCATTAGCCATACTCCTCCCTTCTTGTAAGAAGAGAACTTATGGGCTACAGACTTGACCCTGTGTCTTCAGTATTTCTCGTGAAGCAGTTTTGCTGGTATTTGGATACCTTATATCCTCCTCTCTCCAGCCCTTTGAACTCCTCCCCAAACTCAGCTAATTGGGTTTAGAGGAGATTATTTACTTCTTCATGAATTATTAAGAGGATTGACTTTTTATCTACTTTCTATTTACAATCACTATCACAATATTAGAAATGTAATACAAAAATTACGATTAAATTAACAAGGTAGCAAGTTAGATACTAAGGGTTGTACATGCATTTAATCTGTAAATTGTTAATATAACAGTCACATTCTATCCCAGCCGCTGCAATACTGTACAGTTTGGCAGCCCCTTCATGCTGCAAAGCCAGATGGCAGAGATCTGGGGCTATATCATTGCATACGTTTTATAGCAGCACTATTTATACCACTGCAGCTAAGGCTGGTTTTCTGAGCCTTTCTATTTTAGAATCCTCTTTTTTAAAAGTTTATAACTCAAGCATCAAAAATATCATTCCAGGTTCAAATTACCATCAAAGTTCTCAGCCTGAAGGTGAAGTTCTATTTTTAAATTTCAGGGGAAAAACTGCTTTCACTATATTTCAGTTACTGAAGATTTTGGTTTCAAAAGTTTGTTAGTGTTCCTCCAATGTTGTTTTAAGTGATTTTTTTCAGCCAATGATATAAAATAAAACATAAGAGTATTTTCTTAACTAGAATAGTTAGCTCTATAATTATAACTTTATGCCTAGTGTCATACAACCTTAGTAATGCTTTCTCTGCTGGACACTGACCAGTCTCCTGCGTTGGGGTCCCACACTGGATTCAGGTACTTTTAAGCTTCCCTTGGTCTGACTAGGCTCCCTCACTGTCTCTCTTTTTGGCGTCTCTAGTACATTTCCTGGGAACAGATTTTGTCTGTGACCTCTTCTTCGAAGGGGGACCTGGCAAGTGAGCTGGCGAGGCCTCCAGGACCAGTGCTGACACCCCTGCCCCCCTGCCCCCAGAGGACACTCCAGTTTCTTAAGCACACCCTTTCCCAGAGCTCTGCCTCTGTAGGTGTTCTCTGTTACCATTTACCTCTCCATAACACACAGACTTTGCAAAGGTTTCTACTACCATTACTCTTTACCTTAGATAGCACAAGATATATAATGATTCAAACAACACAATAAATGACCTATATTCCCTTCCCAGACTTGGTTTCCTCACCACTCTTGAGCATTCTTTGGGTTCAGCTCAGAGTATTTTAAAGAGTCCAGATCATTTTCTGCCCCTTCTCTTCTGCCACATGGCTTCTCCTCCAGAACGAGTAATCTCCTCTCACTTCTGCAGCCAGTTTTCTGCTTCTGGTCTCTCTCTATGTCTAGTGAGAGGGCCTTTCTTTTATAAGCTCCAGTCCTCTTTTTCATGTGACCCTGATCAAGCTTGTCAGGTGATCAAAATCTCTCACCAGGTAACATGCCTTTGCTTAGTTCAGACTTGAAAAACTGGTTTGCACAGTTAATAACTCAAGGGGGCTTCAATTTAAATAGAGGACCAACAAAGTTTAATATTCCCCGCCCTGCACAGCCCCCATCATTAACTTTGCATCACAACCAATTCGAATTTCAGTCCAACATGACATTAAAAGGACAGAGAAGACAGTCAAGCCACACTTTCAAAATGAAGTTTGCAGTGTGACACAGATACACATAAATAGTCCCCGATATGAAACAGAATTCAGAAGTTGTATATAAACAAATTTACCCAAATCATCACACCTGGTTACAACTATATTCCCATGTTATGGGGATTATTATGCCAAGGACAAGGCAGTCATTTTTTGTCAATCCAGCTCCTCAGTCTACTTGCTATGGCACCATTATACATAGTATCTCTCTCTCTCTTTTTTTTTTTTTTAACTGAAGTTTGGGTGCTTGAAGGTCAGTTAATACAATGGGTTCCTCTTCCTCCCTTGAGAGCAGATACTCCCTTTTCAAGAATGTGCAAACAGCAGCTGTACACCCTAAATCAACAGTCTAAAGCCAAAGCAAAGCCGCATTTAGGTCTGGTTCTCTGCTGCCTTGTACCTTCTGCAGTTATTTACATCTGTGTAAATAACCAGATATTCAAGTTCATTTGAGAACAGAATTTGAGCCAAAGAGAGGAGAAAAAAGATTTTAAAAATAGTTATTAATTTGATTCTCTGTGCAGACACCAAACTACAGAAAGACACAATTCTAAAAGCTTCAGTTACAGAGGTCAAAGACTAGTAATTATATTCTACTTCTTGGCACCCCTGGTTCATTTGCTACACAGTGTCCAAACACTACAGTGAATGAGGCAGCACTCCTTTGGATCCTAGCCTCCTTGGCTATAGAATACAGTCTCTTTTGCTGCTCAGGAAGAGTCCTGAGAAAAAGCAGTATCTGGTTATGGAATTAAAGAGAATAGTGTAGTGCAGAGTTAAGTTTGCACAGGCAACCAAAGCTTTAGCGATTTCAGATCTTTGAAAATTTCACTTTGCAATCTTAGCATTCTTCTAATATAGAGTTTGAATAGAATTTTCTTGGTTTCTTAAAAGAATAATGACATAATAAAGAAACAACTTAGTGCAACAGTTACTAGACAGCAATCGAACACATATACACCCGCAACGAGACAAGTCCTCCAGTGTAATGAGCCAGGGCTATGTCAGAGTCATGTCCTGTTTCCTGTGCACCTTCAGATATCAAATACAAGACCTGCCTCACTAGAAATGCACCCTCACAGACCCTGTTCCATGAAAGTTTACATATTAAAATTGAAATTCCACTTTTTTTTTTTTTTGGTGAACATGTGCCCAAACCCATTGGAACAATGAGATATGGAAATTTCCACTGTATAGCATATATGCATGAATATTTGTGACCAATGGCACATTAGCAGTCAGTTTGTTTTATTGTATAGCCAAATCCAATGTGAATGCACAACCTAAAGTATTTAAAGGTGACCTGCAAATGAGGCATAGAAAAATGGTCTTGATGTTGGTTTTTTTATTTTGTTTGGCCTCTTTGCTATATAAAGAAGGACAGACAGATTTATTTTATCTGGCTATTTTTACCTTAGAAATGTCAGGAATGTAAAATCTGATTTTTTGTTTCTGGTTTCATTGAAGAGCAAGTAGGCTATATGAGGGATGTTTGTTGTGAATTCTTAATAGTTTCATTGAAGGGTCATAGTCATTGAATTTAAGGCAATAAGGGACCACTGAATCTTTAAGTCTGACCTCCTGTATATCACAGGCCACCAACACCAACCAGAAACCAAACACTAAACCCAACAACTGAAATGAGACCAAAGTATTACAACCCTAAGGAAACTAAGCTTAATGTGTCACAGGCAGAGAATAGAAGGGACCAAGGTGCACAAGTGCTTTAGGCCCCCACAATAGCAGGGAAATGATCACATGAGATATACCCGAATACTTCCTGACCCCACGTTTAGTATTCAGGGTGAGGAAGTAGAGCCTTTAACAAAGTCTCCATCCAAAATTGTAATTAATAATTGAAGTTCAGTAGCTCTGAAAAGCAAAAATCCAAAGTTTTAACAGTCTGACCAACGCCCCCCCCCCAACTTTTCCTTTCTTAAGGGTTCACGTACTATACTCTTGTGATGTCACCAGTTCACTAGTTCTCCAGCCATCTTAGTCTTTGAGCACACAGATGATGTGAATTTGTGATACAAAAAAACAGTAAAAGGAAAATATATTCAGGGCTTTCTTCAGCATCACAAAAAAGCAACAACAACAAAAAAGGCAACAGTATCAGTTTCTTTTCTTTTGAAGGTCGCCTTTTAGCCTTTATAAATCGGCTAGCCCACTGCCAGTTTTCACTGGTCCACCAAAAGGCAGTACTATGCCCCTATCAAACTTCATTTTTTTCAACCTCTTCTTCTGAAGCATTTTTTATATAGCAGCAAAACTTCTTATCTGCAAAAACAACAGAGCTGTTGCTGCTCAAAACTGCCTACTAAAATCATTTTTGGACTGAAAAAAATTCCAAATTTTCATTGCAAAGGTAAGAATTTGTCAAAGTTTTAAAATTTCTGACAATTACCATTTTGAGTGAAAATGTTTAGGCAATTTAATATAGGCATTACTACGTGCTTCACGTAACATGCTGCAAAGTATAGGCATGGTTTTGTCCCTGAAGGATACTATGAAAAGCTTCAACTGTGAATTTCTTGGCTTTTGTGAATTTACACTAAATTCTTAATTCCCATCAATTATTTTTTTCTTTTTTACAATTTCAAAATCTGTGTTGTAATGAAACATACTCCCAAAATAACCTCTTGAATATTAAGCTAATATCATAACAATTGAAATTACTCCAGAAAATTAAGAATTGTGCATTAAAATTACTTTCTAAAGATTATTAAAAAAAATAAAATTTGTCCTATGTGCTGAAATAACAAGGTCTGATTTGGATTAGAAAAAATACAGGTACTATTTAAAAATATTTATAACAATAGGGTTGTAGTGTGGCTTAATTTTTTTTTTTCTGTTTTGTTTTTTGTTCAGAGAATGAGAGGCCAAGGCCATGTAGTCTCATGGGACATAATTAGCAAATATAAATCAATATCGTCCTGGCATGCACTTTCATAAAGAACTCCATTTAATCACATTTTCTTTTTAAAATTATTAAGTAATATCAAAACCCAGTTGCTTCAATCTCTAAAATCAGTTCAACAAAACAGTATAATTTTGAAAGAAAGGAGTACCTTCTATGGTGAAATGAATATTAAAAGCAGCATACATTCCCCTGATATGCATTCTCTGGGAAAATGTCATACAGTATATTTTCTTTGAGAATGAAGACATTAAAAATTATAATTGGATATCAAAGGAAATTTGAATATATTCAGGATTAACAATATTAGTGAACGAGAGATGATGAAAACATCTATCCTGAGCCTGAACATTGATGATTTTTTATTATGAAAGGAGCCTGAGAATTTTTTATGGGCAGATGAAATGTGTCCTCCAGTCCACTCCTCACAAATAGGGCTATTTCTTTCCTCGGCCAGACCCTGTGAATTCATCACCCTTGTTTCTCAGTGATCCACATGTGACAGTGTGATCCACAGACTGCACTACCAGTTTGGTTTTGACACATTTCAAGGTCTTGATATTTTATTCAACAAAGTCCTATATAGTTTGGATCTTGGCAGTGTTAGAGCCCATCCATTAGTTGAGATTAGCTGGGAAATTCTAGCTCATGTTTCTACTTTGGTTCTAGAATTCACATCTCCTATAGGTCTAATGAAGCCTGAATTTCTATGCTTATCATTAAATTGAAGTCACTGGGAGACTTAAGCTGGTGTCTACAGTTAAACACATGCTTAAGCACTTTGTTGATTTAGGGTGTAAGTGAATGGTGTGAATGTGGTCAGATTCTTTTGTGAAGAGACCACCTCTATTCTTAGTGGATTTATGTAAGATTTTGCTGTTTTATTATTTTTAATATTAGGAATAAGACCAGAGATATCAGTGGGCACATGTTTTACAGAGCAATAAGCACTACAAAAATTAATGTAATTAATAATACCTCAAATTAAGAGACTTTTTTGCCAACCAGCATATATCCAGTCAGAAGATTAATACAGTAAAATCCAGAATGCTTTTTTATTTACTGATCAGTAAAATAACCAAAGAGACATGTTGCACTTTATTGTGTTGTAGAGAACTGACATTTCTAGCTTTTGGCTAGATTGTGCCCTTGGTTTATGCAGCTGCAAAAAGAAAGAAGGGGGAGGAAGGCCCCTCCTCTTCATCCCCCCGCTGCACAATTTTTTAGGACCTGGATTTTAGCCTTGGATCAGGTGCAAAACATAACCTCTTTGTTCCATAAATTCCTCCCGCAAGTAATCATGTAGGTAGGGGGTTGGAAGTCACAAGAGCCATGGCTTGAACATCCTTCTAATACACCTACTTGCAGAGCTGAACTGGTATATGTGGGAGATGTAAACTGACCCCTTTAAAGCAAAGCAGTAATGTACTTAAGATTGCTTTTAAAAAAAGATAGGTGGTGTGGGTACGGGGGTGGGAGGAGAGGGAGAAAAATCGAAGATCATTAGGCTTGTGTTTCAACTGGAAGAATGTTCATATTCTATCAAAAGGCATAAACTTCAATTGCTCAATAGCATCAATAGTATTGTAATTCCACTGTCATACTGATTTCCATTAAGTGTTAAATACCTTATATTGCGCTCAATTTTAAAAGGATTTTGAATAGCCTCCATACCTTTTTCTTGATTCCTTGAATGATATCCCTGCCATTACTTTCATACATGACTTTCCATTTTGGTTATTTCTATCATGTCTCTAAGTGCTCATATGTTTGCTTCAGATATTCTTTGTTTTAATTGGGAAATGAAGATTGTGTTGATTCTTTACTATGGCATATTCCTGAACATTGTAGATTTGGAATGTTTACGGTTCCTATCTTATGCCTTTTATTATTTTTGGGATCACGCAGTTTGATGAGAGATGATCCAAATGCAAAACAAATCTGGTATACACAAAAACATACAATTGTCAACACAAACACAGAACCTCAAAAGTTTCTAATACTGCTATAAACAGAGCACTATCTATGCAATAATTGTGACATTCCATTACCATTGCAGTTGAGGCATGTAAGCACTAAGGGGAATGGAGAAAACTGGATACCTTGAGAATGACATGTTAAGAAAACCGAGATTAATAAAATGATATGGAGTATTTCAGAAAAAAACTTTTGCAATATGAAAAAATTCTTATATCACTGCTGATCTCAGTACATATTCTGAAAACTGAGAAAAGTTAAAGAACCAAAAACTTTGCTAGCAGTGAATAGATAAGACCTATAAATATCAGTTGTTAGGCTGAAAATACATGATTTTATAGTCCATGGAAATGAATTGTCACTATTTTATACATAGATCAAAAAAGAAATGGTATAAAAGTATAAAACCATATCAATAGAAATGAGACTGTATAAATTCATATAAAATATGTCCTGTAACACAATATAAAGAGGTAAGACTTTTCTGTCAACTGATGTTGCCACATTTTGAAGTCTTCCCAGAGATAACAGAAGGTTTTAGCTGATTCATTTGGATAGAGCTTTCTTGGAATTTTAGGATCAAAAGGAAATGTAGAATAAAATACTATAGATTCCATCTCAAATGCATTATTTTATTTCTGCAACTGAATACTTTTCAAATATCTCACAAATTAGTAACAGATAAGAACTTGCCCATGTTCAAATTAAACACAAGTCACACACACACACACACACACACACACACACACACACACACACACACAAGATGTTTAGTCAGTTGTGAAAAATAATTCATTTTTCTACAATGGTGTCAAATCAATTTTTTAGCACCAAGACTCAGGGAGCTGCCAGTTGCCTTGAAGATTAAGAGCTTGAATCAATAGCATTACATGTTTATTTCATTCTAAGGAACAGATTATAGGTCCTGGTCAGAGACTGACATTCATTTTTATATCTGTTCACCATAAAAACCATTTTAAGCAGGTAATAATTATTTTTAACAACTTAGTACAAGTGACTTTGGTTTACATCCATTTTCATTAATCAATGAAAAACTGCAAAATTTGCCATTTCCATCATGATCAACCCATGAAATCTGTCATCCTTCCCCAGGACTTATATGGGAGCCTTCTTATTAATCATTTTTATTCAGTGACAAAAATAATTACATTTATGTTACAAATATTTTTTTCTTATTTTACATCTGTGTCTTAGGTTATCTTTACCTAAAATAGCAGATGTTAACAGTGCTGTAAATTGATGGGAAAAAAAATACATGAACAGGAGAAAGCAAGGAGAATAATACCCTGAAGGCAGGGTTCTTACATGCCAAGTGCCCTTTCTCAGCTTCATCCATTCATTCTGAAAATGGCCTATCAAAAAGGCTTAGAGGGATCAGTTTAATTACTGTTCCTCTGACAGGTGTAATATATTTTCAGGAGCAGGCCCATACATTTATTTAAGGCCAAATGTTGTACAACAAAACTGTCCTCTGAGGTATTTCATTCTACTATCTATTTTTTCCACCTGGCCTATATGGCCACTTTTTTCAATATCTATGTCATTCTGGAGACATTTTAAGTTAAGCCTTAAATTATATTCTTCTTTGATAGGATATTAGCTACCTGGAGAGGGTGGGGGAAAAAGCAAGAAAAAAAGTAAAAAAAAAATTAAAACACAATCTTAAATAAAAGAGCTCCTGTCTTCTAGTTGGTATATATAAATATCAGGGGGAGAATAGAACCTGCATCAGTATTTGTATCCTATGCAACAGCTAATCCTTCTTCTGTTCTAAACTTAATCTGAAGCTGGAAGATTTGTAGTAAATTAAGGGCACAAGGGCAGTGAATTAAGGGCACAATCTCTGAGGTGCTGAGCACTTTCTGAAAGGTACTGAGTATTCACAGCTCGTGCAGACTTCAATAATAGATCTCTATTACTGCAATTGTTGTACCCCATTGGCAAGAAGATGAATAAATTGCTCTGCATTTTATTCTGACTGCAAAAGATTCCATGTGCTCTTCAGAAAGGAAAAGGAACATCTGATGTCTTAAACAAAATATGTTGTCCCTTACAATACCAGCTTAAAATGGGGTTGAGAGAGTTCATACAATGAGTCACTGGATGCCAAAAAAATAAAAAAAATAAATAGATATCTATTTTCTTATCCCATGAACCTAGTAACTAACAAATAATCTTAAATAAAACTAATATATTGCCCCCAGCAGGCATGCTAATGCTCCTGTGACCTAGTCCTCACAGCTATTTCTGCAGAATGATTTTTTATACTAATAGCCTCTTTTATCATATTATATTACAAGCAAATTTGTTTTAGCAGCCTCAGTCTGATGGTGGAATTTATCTCTGAATCTAGAAATTCATCAGTTTGAGTAGCATAGTGCTGTTTCAGTTCTATATGTTAGAGTAATGCATATAAATAGCCTTTTGCCATTTTAACATATGCTGGGGAGCCAGAGAGTGATGCACAAAATAAGTAGAACCCTACTACAGAATTCTTAGGTCTCAATATTGATATACTGTAATTGTTTCTTTTTCATACATTATACAATGTTGCAGCACTAGGCTGTCTTCTTATTTGCTAAAACTAGTGAAACAAATTTTTTATGGTAGAACTTTCATTGAATTCCGTATAGCCACTCTTCTGTAATAAAAATAAACAAACTCTTCTTATATCCAAACTTAAGACATATGCTATGGTAATACTTTTATATATATATAAAATATTTTGTGATGGGGCAAGGCCAGATGGCTATGGAAAAGTAGTGGGAGACAGATATATTAGCTCCAGGATAAGTGAAATGGCAGCTACTCCAGGGCAATTAAGACACCTGGGGCCAATTATGAACTTTCCAGAAGACAGGGAGAATGCTAGGTTGATTGGGACACCTGAAGCCAATCAGGGGGTGGCTGAAACTTGTTAAAAGCCTCCCATTTAGTCAGGCCGGTGTGCATGTCAAGAGCTGTGGGAGGAAGTTGTGCTGTTGGAGAGACTGAGTAGTACACACCATATCAGGCACAAGGAAGGAGGCCCTGAGGTAAGGGTGAAGTGGAGCTTGAGGAAATGAGGGCTGCTGTGGGGGAAGTAGCCCAGGGAATTGTACGTGTCATGTTTCTAAAAGGTCAGCTACCATAGCTATTACTATCAGGGTCCCAGGGTTGGAGCCAGGAATAGAGGGTGGGCCCAGGCTCCCTCCCCCCCTTTTGCCCCCTGATTAATCACTGAGACTGGGAGACAACAGAGACTGTGCAAGGAAGGATAACTTCTCCTCACCTCCCTCACTGGCTTAGTATGAAAACAGTTCAGGAGACTGTGACCCTTGTCTCTAGCGAGAGAAGGGTTACGTGGAGGGTCACAGTGAGCCTCTGAGGCTAGCGAAATCCACCAGGAAACGCGGAACCCACGGAGGCAAGGACAGAGCTTTGTCACTATATATAAGAACACAGGGTAGCTGAATGACAGATTTTTAGTACCACACAAAAGAGGGACAGTTAATTTCTATTTCCTCTTTTTCTTCATCCATGGAGAGCATAATATGATTTTCTTTTTCTCTAGACCATCCAACCCAAGAAGGAAAAACTGTTTCTCTTTGTGCTTTTCTATTCAGGATGTGTGTGATGATTAATCATTGTATGTGTCTAGACCCCTTGGTAATCTCTGTCCCTGTTTCTGTCTCTACATTCATCTTTGACATCATGTGTTTAGTTTTAATACAGTCTGATTGATTTGTTTGCAGCTACAATTCTGTTCTCATTCTTTTTTTCCCCACTGAAACATCTTTATAGCACAAATACAAACTTGTCCACATTCTCAAGCTGTATCAAATTGATTTGTGAGAACAGATTGCAAAACTTAAGTGTATGGTAATGCAACAGCAGAAACCTGTAAACATCTGTATAAAAAGATGGAGGAGTGAAGTTAAGAAAACTAATATTTATTAAGACTTTCCAAAAACTTGAGGGTCGTATTATTTCACCTTTATTCAGATAGGAACCTAACTCAACAAGAATCAATGGGAACTACGGATACCTAGTACTGCATGATTAAAGATGGTAGATTTGGGTCTGTAAATGTATTTTTTTTTTTTTTAGAATGTCTGCTGCTCCTATGGGGAGCTAAATGAGCTTAGAAATTCATAGCCTTAATCTCCTATCCCTCACATTAGTGTAAATCATGAGTAACTACACTGAAGTCAAAAGAGTTACTTGATAAAACTGGTGTAAGTGAAAGCAGAATCATGCCCTTAATTCTGCCCAGATTTGTAGTCCCTGATTTCTTAAGTATCAGACACTCGACCATTCCCTTCTGATTTGTCACCCCTGAAAGCAAGAAACCAGCCTGCCAGTTATAAGTTTACTTTACCACCCATACTTCACATAGTTTGCACAACAGAAACCTGCTTGGGGTAAAAACAAATGGAAGGTTTATTTAACAGAAAAAACCCACAGATTCAAAGATGAAATACTAAGGGAATGCAAACATGTACAAGTTACACAGAAAATACACATACAAGTTACACAAGTAAAGACGAAACCTTAGGCTTAACACTTCTGTATTACATACATTCTCTTTTTCTAACAGAAGTTACTGTTGCCTTTCAACAGTTTCCCAGCATACCTCCTAGCCCTAGGTGGGATTCAGCAGTCACAGACAGCCTCCTACCTTTGAGACTGTCCCTTAAGTCTTGGATGGATTTCACTTCAAACCCCTTACATTGCCAAATCCAAAAGCAAATCCTAGCCCTGAATTGGCCTCAAACTCAAACTTTTGCTTGTAGTGAAAGTGGCTTCAAGATACCACATACAAAATCCATTTCTCTAATAATAACTAGGACTAGATGCAAGCAAGTTTGCTCAGAGTAAGAATGGAAAGCGTTTGGGCATTAGGTGTGTTGTAATTAACCTGGGTAACAATCCCATTCTTCCTGCTTCATATTTTCTCATTACATTTAAGACCGTATATCGGTGATACAATTTATTAGAATGCAAATAGTGCATAAAGGAAGCATGGTAAGTGGTTTGGCTGCTGTGCTACAGATATTAGCAATGCCTCACGTAATGAGAGGAAGGGTGCCAGCTTTCCTTAATTACAGTATACAGAGGTCTGCCACCTCAAGAAACTACCTCTTTGCGCAGATAAGCTGTACAATTATCATCTAAGCTTCAACCTGCTTCTTCTGAGCTAGGCTGATGAGCATATTCACCCAGATACCACTCACTGGTTAAGGATGCTAGCACCATGTCTTAAGGGCCCAACTGCCATTGTTTCCTCTTAACTATGCACTTATTTCATTGGCATCAAGGTACTACTCCAGGGTTGAAAGGGTTGGGACTCTGGCCATTGACTACAGTAGATTTGGATTTCACCCTGTAGAAGAATATGGATAGCCTTAAATCAGTAAGTGCCTATCCTCTGGCAAGTTCCGGGAGGCGGGAAACTTGGGCCATCTGAGGCTACATTTCAACTCTCACAAATTTAAACAAATATTATTAAAACTTTTCCTTCCAAATCAATTTTGTTTATGTTAACTACTATATTTATTTGACTAAATTTATTTAGTTCCTTTCTTTGACCTTTTATTTGAATTCACTTACCTGTTTTTCTTTAAACATATAGAGGGTTTAGCTAGTATTTTTAATTGTTTTGTTTTTACTTTGATTTACAATTGAAACAGACTTTTTTTGCAGGGAATGGTTGTTTCATAATGAAAATGAATAATTATTGTAAATATAAATCTTGTGTAGTTATCCCATGACAGAAGAGAAGGCTGCAATGGCTATAGTTAAGCTTTGGTTTTGAAGGAGTATCTGATATGTCACTTAGAGAGCAATGTCTGGATTTCAAAGAATTTATAAGGAGAGGAAAGTTTGCAGGTTGAGTTGAAGTTCTGGAAAGCAGCTAATGGACAAGAAATAGTAAATGAATTCTTTCTGAGCTTGAATGAGGCTACTAGTCAGTGTACAAGACTTTGTACTGGAACCCAATATTTTGTTTACTACTTCCTAACAGCTTCTGGATATTTTTCATTGATTACATAGATGATACCTTACTGTGAAGAAGAGCAATTCATGAGGAACAATGAAGTCTGATACAAGATATTTGGTTCCCAAATCTGTACTTGTGGGTGATGAATACAAGTCAATGAAGATAAATGTTGTCTCTTGACTCCTGGAGAACAAAAATAAAGTAAATACATGCTCAAGTGCAAAGTACTGTAGCAAGAAAGATTTATTTGTTACTGGTGTCAAGTTTCAAAGCCTTCAGAGTTCAAAATCATGTACAGATAGATGCAGAAAGCCAAAGTTCTGGTTCTATTCTATAGAAATATAAGTCAAAGGTGATGGTTTTGTTAGAAAATGGAAGGTCTGGAGGAATAAGCAGGGAGTTCGGAGTGAGGAAATCCAGATTTTCAATCGAAGCTCATTGCTAATTTGTTATGTGATTTTTGGAGAACCCAGTGTAAATTGTTGTGCCTCATTCATTCCACCATAAAATGGGGATAATAATAATGACCTTCCTCCTGGGGGAGTTATTAATGTGAGTGTGATTGAATGTCTGCAACTTGCTTTGAAATACTACTACAAATAATACCTAGCTCTGATAGAGCACCTTCATTAGTAAATTTCAAAGCACTTAACATTTTGTGAATGGGGAAACTGAAGAACAGGGTGGTGACATGATTTTCCAAAGTAACCTAGCAGGCCAGTGAATAAAACCCAGCTCCTCCAGCTTTCACTCAAGCACTCTGTCCACTAGGCAACACTCCCTCCTACTGCTAAGTATTATTTTCAGTGCCTAGATATATGTTCATAAATGCCTAAAATACAGAGAGATGGATTTCCTATAAAGGCACAGGAAAGATCTAGTATCTGGTACTGGTTATACTTTCAAAAAGAGGAGTTGTAATTGCTCTTTGGGGTTCAGAAGAGTAGAAGCACTAATCTCAGTGATATAAGTTCTGAGCAAAAGGCTGATGAGGATGAGTTTATTCTCATAAGGAAAATATGATATTTTGCAGTGACCTGACTTTTATAAATTATGAAGATTATTGCTAAAACTGATTGATTAAATCTTTTCCAAGGGAAAAGAACACAGAGCAGGAAGTCATAGTCTTCAGTTCAGAAACTGAGGGGAGAAAGGTATGAACTAGTTAAGGCAAACCTTTTTGACCTAGTAGAAATCATAACTACACAAGTTCATTTATCAGGCCATTGAAACTTCATGTAGATCAATGCTCATGAGATGAGTTTCTTACTCAGAGACACTCTCTTCTTTATTTCTTAAGCAGGCAAAAACCCCTTTCACTCAGGTCAGAGTTTTGCCTGCATTAGGACTGATGGAGCAGGCCCCAAGAGAAAAAAGATACAGGGAAAGCACAAAATGGAATGAATCACAGCAAAAAGAGGCCAATACAATAGGCTCTCTTACATCATAAATACTTAGTGTATGAAGTTTTAATCAAAAGAGGTTTCGTTGTCATTTGTCATTGTTTCCTTTTGATGATGATGAAGTTGATTACTGACCTACCTCCTGCTATTCACAGAGCTCAAAGTGCTCCACAAACATTATAAACTGATTTATAAACTAGGGACAAGATTGCGCCCATCCTTTCATTGGTGAACAGGAGGAAAAAGAGGCTGCAAGGACTGAGCAAGGCAATTGCTGTCTGATACTACTTTAGCTTCTCCAAAAATAGTGGAGAGGGTCCAGAAGCCCTGCGTTCTTTACTGGCCTGTGGATCCAGCTGGGAGTGGATGAGTCATTACAGAAAGTAAAACTATTTCTCCATGCTTATTTTCCCCCCTACTATTACTCACACCTTCTTGTCAACTGTTGGAAATGGGCCATCCTGATGATCACTACAAAAGGTTTTGTTTTGTTTTGTTTGTTTGTTCTCCTGTTGATAATAGCTCACCTTAACTGATCACTCTCGTTATAGTGGGTATGGCAACACCCATTTTTTCATGTTCTGTGTGTGTGCGTATATATATATATATATATCTTCATACTGTATTTTCGACTGCATGCATCTGATGAAGTGGGATTTAGCCCACGAAAGCTTATGTCCAAATAAATTTGTTAGTCTCTAAGGTGCCACAAGGACTCCTTGTTCTTTTTGCTGATACAGACTAACACGCCTACCACTCTGAAACCTTCCTAACATTGTTAGCTTTTTTGACTGCCGCTGCACATTGAGTGGATGTTTTCAGAGAACTATCTGCAATGATCCCAAGATCTCTTTCTTGAGTGGTAACTGCTAATTTTAGTCCCCATTATTTTGCATGTATGGTTGGGATTATGTTTTCTAATGTGTGTTTCTTTGCACTTATCAACATTGAATTTCATCTGCCATTTTGTTGCTCAGTCACTCAGTTGTGTAAGAACCCTTTGTCATTGTTCACAGTCGGTTTTGAACTTAACTATCCTGAGTAAATTTGTATCGCCTGCAGACTTAGCCTTATATATAAATGATCTGGAAAAGGGGATAAACAGTGAGATGGCAAAGATTTTGTCATGGATATTTTAGTAAAAGTCATGGACAATTCACAGGGAATAAAGAAAATTCATGGAAGCCGTGACCTGTCCCTGACTTTTACTAAAAATATCTTTGACACAGTGGGGATCTACAGGTCCACACACTGCCTGCAGCAGGGCAGCTGTGCAGTGGCTAGGTGCTCTGGGGGCCCACACTGTGGGTTGGGTGTTGGAGCTCCAGGGTCCCCCTCCACCCATGGCTGGGAGCTGCAGGGGGCCCCCACCCCGTCTGCAGCAGCTAAGGTCTGTGGGGTACCCCTGCCACCTGCAGCTCAAGGGTCACGTGGTGGCTGGGAGATGTGGGGTGCCCCAACCTCCCATGGTGGCTGGGAGCTGTAGGGTCCCCCCCTCCTGTGGTGACCGGGAACTGCGGGGCTTCTCCCACTGTCCACAGCTCCAAAGGTCTCCACCATCCACAGCAGCTGGAAGCTGGGGGTTCTCCTGCTGCCTGCAGCTCTGGGGTCACCCACCACTCACAGAAGCCAGGAGTTGCCGGGGTTCCCCGTCCACCTGCAACTCGGGGGTTCCCCTACTCCTGCAGGAGCTGGGAGCTCGGGGGTTCCCCCACTGCCCATGGCAGCGGGGAGATGAGGGGGGTCTCCCACTGCCCGCAGTTCCAGGGACTTCCACCACAGCCAGGAGCTTGGAGTTCCCTTGACACCCACAGCAGCTGGAAGCTGCGGGGGTTCCTCTGACGCCCACAGTGTCTGGAAGCTGCGGGGTTTTCCTCAATGCCTGTGGCAGCCGGAAGCTGCGGGATACCCCCACAGAGACTTGGAGCTGCAGGGGCTGCCAGAGTGGGTGGGGGTACCCCACAGCTCCCTGACCCACTGGGTGGCAGGGGACCCTGCAGCTCCTGACTGCCACAGGCTGCAGTTACGGAGGTAACTGGAGGTCACGGCTTCTGTGACTTCCACGATCTCTGTGACTAAATTGTAGCCTTATTTATTAATATGTTGAACAGCACTGATCCCAGTACAGATCCTTGAGGACCCCATTATCTAAATTTCTACGTTGTGAAAACTGATAGTTGATTCTGACCCTTTGTTTCCTATCTTTTAACCAGCTTTTGATCCATGAGAGAACCTTCCCTCTTACCCCATGACTACTTAGTTTTCTTAAGAACCATTGGTATGGGAGCTTGTCAAAGTCCAAGTACACTGTATAAAACTGGATCACGCTTTTCCACATGCTGTTGACACGCTTAAAGAATTATAATAGATTGGTGATGCACATTTCCTCTTTGCAAATGCCATGTTGACTCTTGCCCAACATAAAGTGTTCATCTGTTTGTCTGATAATTTTGTCCTTTACTATAGTTTCAAACAATTTGCCTGGTACTGAAGTTAGGCCGACTGGCCTGTAATTGCCAGGATTGCCTTCAGGGTCTTTAGCCTCCAGTCATCTGGTATAGGGGCTAATGATAGAGATAGGTTACATACAAGTTAAGTCTGCAATTTCATAGTTCAGCTCCTTCAGAACTCTCGGATGAACATCATCTGGCGCTGGTGACATTACTGTTTCATTTATCAAATTATTCCAAAACGTCCTCTATTGACACCTCAATCTGCGACTGGTCCTCAGATTAGTTATCTAAAAAGAATGGCTCAAGTGTGGGAATCTCCCTCACATCCTCTGCAGTGAAGACAGATTAAAATAATTAATTTAGCTTCTCTGCTACAACCTTGTCTTCTTTGGGTGCTCTTTTAGAACCCCGATTGTCCCATGGCCCCATTGATTGTTTGGTGGGTTTTCTGCTTGTAATGTACTTTAAAAAATTGCTCTCTTTGTGTCTTTTATTAGTTGCACTTCACATTCCTTTTTGGCCTGACTAATTTTATATTTATACTTGACTTGCCCGAGTTTATTCTCCTTTCTATTTTCCTAAGTAGAATTTGACTTCCAATGTTTAAAGGATGCCTTTTTGCCTCTAACCACCTCTTTTACTCTGTTTACTGATGGTCGTATTTTTGGGGTCCTCTTAGTGTTTTATTAATTAATTAATTATTATTATTATCAGTAGTAGTAGTAATGTATTTATTTGGGGTAACATTTAGATTGAGCCTCTATTATGGTGCTTTTAGATAATTTCCATGCATCTTGAAGGCATTTCATTCTTGTGACTGTTCCTTTTAATTTCTGTTCAACTAGCTTCCTAATTTTTGTGTAGTTCCTCTTTTCAAAGTTAAATTATACTGTGGGGGTTTCTTTGGTATTTTTCCCCAATACAGACATTAATTTTAGCTATATACTGGCTGCTAGTTCAGCTATATTAACCTCTTAGACCAGATTCTGTGCTCCACTTAGGACTAAATCAAGAATTGCCTCTCACCTTGTGGATTCCAGGACAAGCTGCTCCAAGAAGCAATCATTAACGGTGTCTAGAAATTTCATCTCTGCATCCTGACCTGAGGTGGCACGTACCCAGTCAACATGGGAATAGTTGAAATCTAACATTATTATTGGGTTTTCTATTTTTGCAGCCTCTCTAATCTCCCTGAACATTTCACAGTCACCATCACCATCCTGGTCAGGTGGACAGTAGTATATTTCTACTGTTTCATTCATTTAAGATTTTTACTATATTCAACTCTATGCTTCTGTCACACATGGTGCCACTTCCCTTCCAGCACAACCTATATATCAGCTTTCATTCCTATATATTTTGTACTCTGGTATTACTGTGTCTCATTGATTAGCATTGTTCCACCAAGTTTCTGTGGAACCTATTATATAAATGCCCTCATTTAATATCACACACTCAAGTTCACCCATCTTAGAATTTAGAATTCTAGTATTTGAATACAAGCATTTATGAAATTTGTCAATATTTAGTTTCTGTGGGGAAAAAAAGATATTACACTCTTTAACATTGCCTAGCAATCTGAGCATAATTTTTATTCAATAGTGATGTTTCTCGGATCAAATTTTGTCCACTGCCTTGTCTTCATTATATTCTGCCTTTATTGTATTCAGCAGTAATGCAAGGAACCTACAGGCCTGTATCATGTAATACATTAGTTTAAGCAGTTAGCATAAGGTTTGAGGCCTATGAACTTTGACACAGATAAACAGCCCAATGGTCAAACCTAAGTTTTGGGAAACTGAAAATAGAGTATGAGGGGAAGTTTGTCCATAACGACACCACCCAACCAGAGAAATATTAGCTAACACCAGCTTTTGGAAAGAACATACAGAGACACCCAATCACAAGAGTGCCAGCGTTGAGATCATTAATATATTAACCTATAGAAGAAGGACACCCCAACATTAGTAGGGTGAGAAAATATAAATAAGAAAGAGGGGAGAAACCCCTACTGAATGTGCACTAGGCATGGTGGCATCAGCATAACATATTATAAAAGCTATATCCCAGCCTGTGTGCGGTAGGAGTGAGAGAGATGTAGTCTTTTGGAAGTGCCAGAATGGTGACCACTGATGATGATAAGGAAGGTGACAGTGATGAAGAAGATAATGGCTAACATTTCAGGTTGTTCTGCAAGGGATGGTGTGAATATGGATGTTCAGATGTACTTTCTGTATTATCTCTATCTACCTTACTGAGTTAGTGTTTGTGACTTTGCTAAATGTATTAATACAATTATTGTAAATATAGAAGAGTTCCTATCGAGTGGGTGGTGCAGCTGTGCACATCGGGGTTGCCAACTATACAGTAATTTTATTAAAAATGGGCCTGATTTTGGGACAAGAACCTGTCAACCCTCAAAGTGATAAAAGGGGATTCTTAAGTAATCAATATAATTAATAAATAATCCATAGATCAGGCTACAGAAGATATATGTATCTATATATCTATATAGATATATAGATAGATATAGATAGATAGTTAGATAAATAAAGTATGGGGGAAGTGAGTTAAATGTATTTCCTTCCGCAGCAATTCAATTATACACTAGGCTTGCTTGGTCTCTGAGTTTTAGTAGTTAACAAGATTTGTAGTAACATACTGTTTGGTGAGGAGAGGAAGTATCCCATGAACACTGATTTCTTGAAGCTGCCTTTCTGAAGTAATACAAAAGTAATGATCAATTAACTAATTATGAGGGTTACTCACAGGATAAAGCCAAGCATTGAACAATCACTGATTATTTTTATCCAATCACATCCTTTGCAAACCTTCTATCCTTGTTTATCCACAAGTAGATCTCTTAGAAACAGTAGCTGAAAAGTTTATCAGCAAAATTATTAGAAAGCATCAGACTGGTAAAACCCCTTTTAAGAGAACGAGCTAGGAATAAGAATTCTATAGATAGAATGAGAACAATAGCTTCTGTACACAATTAAAATGGTGTGTATTTGTGACCCAGTTGCTTTCTGTCAATGGATCCTTCTCTGTATAGTTGTTGCCAGCAAAATATTCAGTTTCCAAGCAGTATTTATTTCCCTATAAATAAATTAGTTTGAGTCCTGACTGTACCTCCATATTGTTCAGTGGTGATAACAGTGCTTACCCTCTTTTGTACAGAATTTTGGATTAAAAATATCATCATGTCAGGGTGAGAAATCAATGTTAATCTGTTAATAATTTATATTTGATGCATAGGGGAATCAGGGTTAAGAATGAATAATAATTATATAAGTCATATATTTTTCAAAGCAGAATGACCTGATTTCAAGTTAGTACTCCTGCCAAGTCCATGAATATACATACACATGGGACCAGAAACTTCTGTTGATGTGAATCACCAGAGCTCCACTGAAATCCATGATGCAATTCTTATTCACAACAGATGAGAATATGGCCCATGTTCTTTAGGCTAGGAGAATGGGTGTATATATAAAGAGCCCTTAAGAGATTGAGAGGTCTTATTTGGAAATAAGATACTAAGTTAGTCTTTAAAACTCTATTGTGTAATATGGCTTCAAAATAACTTTTTTAATTGCTCAGGAAAAACTGGAACCAAGCCATTCGGTCAAAGCAAATAATACAAGCCTGAAGAAGATGCATCATTCAACTGACATTTCAAAATGGATGGTGATAACCTCCTCAGACAGTACAGCTGTATAAATACCTATATGTAGAATTTCTGATGTTAGAATGGACCTTTCAGATCAAAGGGATCAGAGACTATAACTGAGAGAAAACAAGATAGTAAAAGAGGAAGAGACACCTAACCAAGAAATCTCAGATTTTTTTCTCTGACATGCTGCTTCCTGAAAGGATTGAGGAAAATGTATGAGTAATGCAGGGAGATGTTCTAAAATCTTGACGTCAAATTATTTTGGGTATTTGCAGAGTATTTCTAACAAGGGAAATTTACAAGCTAACTGGGATTGTATTTTGTGGGATGCCAATCTTTTCACTCAGTATAGTAACTCAAAGACCTGGTGTAGGTTCTGATGCTTCAGGATATGGAAATTCACTCGAAGGAACAGCTAGAGAATGTTGGCTGGTTTATTAGATTTCTGGGCCTGGGTAAATGCTATGGTCCAGTAAATTCAAGAACTTCCCCTGAGGAATTTGGGGTGGGGGGTCTCTTTTATTTTGATTAGCCCTAGGAGCTATCTAAATTTAAGAAGAAATCTGTCTCTGCTTCACTGCAAGCATTATTCTGTGTTTTCATTGTGTTAATTCACATTGTCACATTAAATAAAGCTGTTGCTTAGGTGCTCTTCTTATCACAGGGTGAGTATCCTTGGCAATATACCACGTGCCACTGAATAACTATCCCTTTGCTTCTTCCTCCAGGTATTCATTGCATTGTCATGTAGATGATTGTTTGGAAAGTTGTAATGCCGATTTCATCTGAGTATGAATGACTGAAATTCACCTCATATGTTACAACTTCCTATTGCCAGGCTTTAATTAGAGTGACTTGGTAAACCTCTAAGTGAGGCTTTTTTTTTCCCCATGACAAATGTTATGCACTGATAACAAGCACATTTTATACATGTTTGTGCAACCAAATGAATTTTATTGATTAGTAACATTTAATATCTTTTTCAAGCAGAGGTTCTAGTAGATTGCATCAATTCTCTAATATTAAGTGTTTTGTATTGTTTTGTATGTGAAAACTAATAAAGCCTATTAGCAATGCACATTACATGTTGCTGTAGCTTGGTAATACTGAAATACTTTCAAAAAGCACTTTCTTTTGGGACTGACTTTGGTATCACCAGCTCCCAAATTAAATATTCAGTCACAGAAACAAGTGAGTTGTCAAACCTGCAGGGTCTCTGTTGTACTGAACGTTAAATGTGGCTGACAGTATTAAACCTTTGAAATATTGAATACTGTCAAGGAATTCAATTTGAATCTCAGCTAGAACTTCCTCAAGGTACTCCTATAGCTACTGACTACGTCGGCGAGATAATTCCATCAATTGTGCACATGCAACTGACAGGTAATTTCCCTAAAGTTAGTGGGGTTTTATAGGTATAAAGTGAGGGTAGAATATGGCCCAAAGTATTTCCCTAGAACCAAAACTGCTTTATCTGTACCCACTAAATCATGATTCCCAGGCTAAACACCCGGGATCTTAGACGGTCATAAAGGACTATTTGATTAAATGAAGGTAAATGAGAAGAATACGGAACAAAGGAAACAATTTTGACATTGTGAGGTGTTATATAGTAGGATGTTGGAGGTCTCAGGAGACTGCTAATAAGATAGGGATGTTCTCACCATTAGGTCACTAGTTTGAATCTGGTCTAGGTTCCTGATCAAAAGTTATCATATCTGACACCTTTGTTGGCATGAAATGATGGGTCAGTGCCAAATGTGGTCTCAGTGAAAGGCAAACCAATACAGGTAACTTTAAAGGAATACAAACAGCCCAAAACTTCACCCATCCCTAGAACTGAACCAAAGTAAAACATAGGTTTAGAGACAGAGGAGTTAAGTAAATATCTGCCCCCTTCCTCTACTCACCCATCTGTTTCTTTCACTATTAGATATGTAGGCTTGGTAGAATTCAATTTTTAAAAATAATTTTAACAGATAATATCAATGTTTATTTTAAGCATTTTTTATTTTTCTTCATTGAAATATTCACAGTTGTGGGAAATTATGGGGAGGCAGACAGGGAGGTGGTCAGACAATAATTTCTCAATGACAGTAGACACTGAGATTCAAAAATTTAAAGCTTTATAACATTTAAAATATGAGCTGTCAACATCATATGTCAACATTTCAGCCTTAAGTCAAACTTCAAGTAAGTTCTCATGCAGCATTCTTCTCACTTTGCCTATCTGTAAATTTTGATTTTTATCAATGAAAATATTTTATCATTGGTTTATGTGTATTCATGAATTCAATGTTTAGATTTGTATGGGTAAATGTTGATAATCTTTCCAAGCTTATGCATATGTAAGCCTTAGACCTCAAAAGACTTAGAGTAATGGAACTCTCTTCTCCCTCCACAGGGAAAATACTAGCTTTGCCAAGCCTCATTTACATCCATTATAAAGTTGGTTACTTATAGTTCCAAATATTGTTTTGCTACTCCATTGGAATCTGGCTATGTTCCAATCATTACTGCGACTTTTCTCAGAAACGGGCATAGGAATTGTGCAAGATGTGCCCTGGAGCAAATGGGTCACTTTGACTGTACAGGGAGGGGATTCTTGTTTGGGGAAAGGATTCAGTTTCAGCAAAAGAGTATAGAGGGCTACGTCATAGAGATCACAAGCTCTATTTCAAGAAACAGGGACTCTCTCCAGTTTTGTTCTGGGTCCCTACTTGAAGATTCTAAACCTTGCGTGCAGTGCTTCTGTGAGACTGGAGTGGTCTAAAGCAAACTAAACTGGGAGGAGCACTGCAGAACTGTCTTTGAAGTGAGGCCCAGGTGGACCAGTGAAGATGGCATAGAAATGACTTTGCAGCAAGACCCAACCAGACCAGTGGCAGCAGCTCAGAGCTAAGTTCACTTCACCCTGGCAGGTGGTGATAACAGCACGTAACTGACTTCACAGCAAGGAGTGAACAGACTAGCTGTGGCAGAGTGATGTCTCAGAACTAGACCAAGCTAGCTGCACATTGGAGCAGCTTTGGACTTCACTAGAAGCCAAAGACAAACAAGCCAAAGATTAATACTGTGCTGTTATCCTGATACACTGATTGGATTTTGCTCATGTGTGTTTGTTTTAGAGCTGAGTGGTAATAGAATTTTCGGTTCCATGAAAAATCACAAGATTTTGATTTTGTAGTAAGGGGAAGGGGTGGGGGGAATCTTTTTTTGTGTGCAAAATGTTTGCCTGCCCAATTCCCTGGAGACCCAGCCCATGGGGAGCCAGCCACCCAGCTTCCCAGAGAAATGGGGGCTTGGGGAGCTGCAGGTCCTGGGGACCTCAAGCTCCATGAAAGCCCACCAGACAAAATTCCTGGAGCCTAGTAGCCCTGGGAGTCCACCAGCCCGGCTGTTGAGGAGCCAGAAGGGCAAATTGGCAGGAAACCAGCAGGTTTTGAAACTTGCCTGGCAAGCAGAGTTCCATTGAGTGTGATGGATTGGCATTTTTTGACAGAAGAACTAATATATTGTTTCTTTATTGGTTTGTTTCTCTTTTCCACAGATAAAGTGAGTGTGTGTGTGCTTCCATATTCCCAAAGACTCCTGAGTGCTTGTGAGTGGGTAAGAACAACTTAGAAAGGTGACCAGTTCTATTTTAATTTTCCAGATTCGGAAACAGCCCTGAGTGTGAGCGTAAGTCATAGTTTTATTTCCTTTAGAAAAGTACCTCTAGATGGATTGAACCCAGCTCTTATTGCTGAGATTGGCAGCTAGCAGAAGTATTGCCCATAAGATATGCAATCACTCCCTGAAGATTTTCCTTAAATCTGTGCATTTTCTTGGCTAATTTCCCCAAACTTCTTTTCCATCCTGCCTGCCTTTTAACATTAGATCACTGCATAATTTTCAAGGGGTGGTAACATATGAAGTCTTGCGCTAAAGTTTTCCTCAAATGGAGCTGAGTTGGATCCTTTGTTTGGAGTAAGGCTGGGGAGTGAGTACCTGTTGGGTCTGGATAAGGAATTGCATTAGCTTTAATTATTGGAGTGTTTACCTTGTAACAAACTGGCAGTACTCAGCACTGATTGTTCAGGATAAATTTCTCAAGTAAAGACATAGTGCATTTACAAGTTGTATGCAGTGGTGTTGTATCCGTGTTGGTCCCAGCATATTAAAATGACAAAGGGGGTGGGGTAATATCTTGTATTGGACCAACTTCTGTAGGTGAGAGACAAGCTTTTGGGCTTATGCAGAGCTATTCTTCATGTCCTGGAAATTTACCCAGAGTGTCACAGCTAAATACAAGGTGGAACACTTCCCAAACCCGCAGAAGAGCTCTGTGTAAGCTTGAAAGCTTATCTCCCTCACCAACAGAAGTTGGTATGATAAAAGATATTACATCACCCACCTTGTCTGTCTGGAAGTTGTCTCACTTCTGTCATAAGAATTGCCCTTAATAGCCATTTAAAAGTACACTTGGTAAGGCACTCGATAACATACTGCTGGAAAAATTCCTACAGTAGGGAATGGACATGATGGTCATTTCCTTCTTTACTTAATGACTGACTCACATAGAAACAGGCATTAGTTGAGATACAAAAAATGGGAAAACAAAATTATTTTTTTTTAAAATCACAGCTAAACACTGAGGAATTGAGACAGGAAATTACTACACAATTTTGTTGCTCTCCCTCTCTGTCTTTTTTTTTTTTTAATGCAGTCTCAGGAACAATTCTGTGACACTTATAAGATTATTTTTTCACACATAATAATCCCAGTGTCTTAAATAGGACTATTTGTGTTAAGAAGGTTTGTAAGAGAAATATAACTAAAAGCTGGAAAACAATTTATCACCAAATTTATTCAACCAATTTTGCCTCTTCTCAAATTTGTGTTTTATAAATTTAAAATTTCACTTCTGTGAATATTGTATGAAAAGTGCAATGATGGAGAAAACTCTTGCAACTAAACTCATTCACTAGATTATATGCAAACAGCACACCCCAAATGGGTATGAACATAATCTGTACCCAGGGTTTTCAGAACCCAAAGGAGTAGTAACTTAACTGTTTCTCTCCAGGCGGTGTCAGAAAAAAATGAGTGACACAGCTCCTCTGTCTGATAAATGACTGGTACAAACAAAAGTGCTCTTACCTAAAACTACTTTTTTATTTGGTCTCAAGCACATACACACACACATGCTGTCATAAGAGATTCAAAGCATCCCAAACATTTATATGTACCCAAAGTCTGAGATGGTTTTGAGGAATCACCAACCAGCTGTCCAGGGGCCCTCCAGGTGCCAGATCCTTGCCCAAAGAAATGCTTTCTCAGATTGCTCCCAAGCATAATTTCTAACTAAACTCTTTATAAATTTTCTGTGGGTAAAGCACATAATAGCCCCTAATAGGCTAACAATTTCCAATTTCCCTAAAACAGCCAGTAGGAATTAATTATTCTCCTCAGCAACAAAGCAGCTTCAGCAAAAAAAAAAAAAAACTTACAAACACAACCAAAATCAGTCAGTTTTCCACGTTCCTCCCCCTGCCTTCTCATTAATCTGTCCTTTTACTTTATCTATCCAAGTCAGTAAAACTACAGCTTGCAGCTGTTTTTGTCTGCCTTAGAAAGGCCAGATTTTTCTCCTGGCTCTATGGTGTCCTTGCTTCCAGCTTGTGGGGAGGAAGGTTAAGTGCACAATATAGCTGTGGATTATATCAAATCCAGTTCTCTCACAACAAGCCAAGGTTAATTTGTTTAAAAATTCCGCCTTTCTCCCCCCCCCCCCAATGCAGAATTCACCCAGCTTAAAAAAACTAAATATGACCAGAAAAAAATTGCATCTCCAGTTGCCTCTTTTTACAAATTTGCTCAATAATTTTAACAAAAGAATAATCATTCTCCAAGCACCATTAGGTTTCACAAAATTGGGTGCCAGGATTATATTTCTTTATATGCTAAGTCACAGGGTTCTTGTATGCAGTGTCATTGTAGCCATGTTGGTCTCAGCATATTAGAGAGACAAGGTGGGTGAGGTAATACCTTTTACAGGACCAACTTCTGTAAGATTTTTCAATAATCCCTTTAATCATTTGCCTTCACCTCTGTTCCTGAATGCTGAGGCTATATTTTTTTAATGATAGGCACATGTTAATTAAGGGTCTGATCCAAAAACTGTTGAAGTTAATGGAAAGATTCCTGTTCACTACAGAGGCTTTTAGATCGGGACTTAAAGAGGAGAATTATGTACACCACCATAGTCAATATCCATTGTATCTAATTTCACTGTTGCTCACAAAGATAGCCTAGTGAGATCCACTCCTCATTTTTGTGATGGTCCTGAGAAGGAAAAGAGAGAATGCAGTCTTACTGCAAGGTATGTCAGTAAAAAAATAATTATAATGTATGGCACCTAGCCTAAAATAGCTGGCAATATCACTAACTGGTCACATTTTCAGAACATGTCACGTGAAGAGGCTTCTTAAAAAAAAGGATTACATTTTTCTTTAAAACAAACAATTAGGATCCCCGCTTCAGATGAGCAGATAGCTTATTATGGCTAGTGGGGGCTGCCTCTCTTAAGTCCTGTCTCTTCTGTATTGTATAATGCCCCACTGCAGTCTAATGTCTGTGTCTTGACTATAGCCTCTGAAGTGGAGTGCAGACAGTTATATTGCCACCATTGGATATTATTAGAATTTGGGTACTCTTTACCATTTCTAGTGGGTTTTCATTTCTCTCATCATAATAAATTATTGAAATATCTTCTGTGTCTTCATTAAAATGGTTTCTATTCAAATTGGCCCCCATAGGTTAATAAGGGCTCTAAATATGCTTCAAATGGACCTAGAGTTCATAGGTTGTTGATTTATTATTTTCCCAAGACAGAACATTGCACTAAAAGCTATTTCCCTTCATTTATCTGATGTATTATGTTCACAGTCATTATGCAAAATACAGTAAGATGTACTCCCTGAAATTAGAAATATTTCTTCATTTCCAACTATGCATGAATGCACACATGTACAAAGAACACGATGGGATTCATTATGAAGGTCTTTGAATCCTGATATATAGTGGTGGAACAGGTTGAAGTCCCACTAGATATTATTTCCATTGGATATAATGGCTCATCGGAACAGAATTTACTACAGTAGTGAAATTTAAATTGTGCCACTGTGGCAATGTTGTGCCTAGTTATCTGTGAATCTTTAATACTGTAGGAAAAAGGACTATGCAATGATTAAGTGAGAAGGTAAGAGGAGGCCTGCCATGTGTTAGATATTTCAGATTTCTCTCAGTATGTGTTACTTAATATAGAATTTGTGAATATTATATTCTTGCTGGCCAGTATCTAGATTCTGCTGTTCTGCAAATAAAGCATTAAGGGATCAAACTGAAAAATGAGGGCATTTAACTATCTGAGATTGAAGAAAAGCTCTTTTGAAACCTTAAAAAATATGTTGGTTCTCCTACACACTTATCTCAAACAGTTTTCTAAATAGAAAATTTGTGGCCTATATTTATTTATTTACTTTTTATTTCAGGGTTATTTTTCAACATTTTCCCCTTAGTAGATTATTTTCCTTCACAGTTCTTAAATGGCTTTCTCTTACTCATCTTAAATGTGAAATCATATAGTATAGTATTCTATGTACTCATAGATGTAAATAGTAGTTTCATGTTTGGCACTTTTATAAGTGCCAAATAATCAATAATCAGTCATTTGTATCTGTTTCAAGATACTAATTCCAACTCTATTGATACTTTGCAAACAAGTTCTCAATGTGATAAATGGATGTCCTTTTTTTGAAATTTAAAAATCTGGGCCCTGATCCCACAATGTGATCTGCATTCACAGACCGCTGCACCTGCATGAAGTTTCACTGATGTCTATGGGGCTGGGGTTAGGGTTCCGTTCATGTGGGGTCACAGTGCAGGATCAGGGCCTTTCCTAGTGAAAATGACACACAAAAAAACTTCTAAAATTCCTGTTCTAGAATTAAACTCAAAAAATATTTTCCTTCAATCCCCTTTTGGTGCAGTTAAGATTTACTTATCTGTTCACCTTGTTCCACATACCCGCAAGGCTCTAAATCATAACATTACTGCTTTGACTCAAGGAAGTTATCTCTGGCCGTTTTCAGAGTCTCTCAATGCTACTTTTGAATTTGCCAAATTATTACTCCAAAGTACTGCAAAGTATTACTGCAAAGTACATTCCCTTTCCATACTGACTCTTCAGCACCCTCAATCCCAAGTTCTTTTGGTACAGGAGTGTCAAACTCACAAACTTTCCTCTATTGCTAAGCTGGTGGGACAGCATTGATTTGTTTCTTAAAAGAAAATAGGTCCAGTCATTGTTTCTTAAAGTTTCATCTACTGATCTAAATTCAAACAAGCTTCTGTGTGAATTTTCTCCAAATTTGAAGTCAATTCACACACCATAAAAGAGTCTCAATTTCCGGTGAGGGACATAGTCCTCTATATGGTGCCCAGACCCATTTAGAGTAATACCAAAATGTGAGGATCAAGATTTTTAAGTAGTGGGCTATAAGAGGAACATCTGGATTGTCCTGTTTGCTAACAGTTCTCTTTGTCTCCCTGTCCCTGAAAAATTACTGTTATTCAAATTACTCCCACCCACTCCTGATGTGCCAGGCAACCTTCCTCTTCTCATTTTAATAGCTCTTTAAATTGTATTTCTTTCCAGTGGTGATCTCCTCATGCCTCGATGAAGTCTCCCTTGGAGCTATACAAATAACTGGCAGTTCTGAAAAATAATAATAAAAAAAGTCTGTTCTGGTTGAATGAAAAGCTCTGTTAGAAACTAAACAAAACATTTCATTTTGATTTAGGGCCCTTTAACCTGCTCTTTTATTAAAATGAAAGGAAATGTAGAAAGGCCTTTTACAGAGGAATATAAGCACTAGTCCAGTGGTTAGGGCACTCCCCTGGGATGTAGGAGACCCAGGTTTGAAGGACTGGAACCTGTGTTGCCCCCCATCTATCTGCCTTAACTACCAGCCTGTATAGTCATTCTCAGCCTGTACAGTCTCATGACCAATAACTATTTGAGTATTTATATAAAGTGGAACAGCTTTGACAGGAGAGATTGAGAGAGCCTTTCCCCCCTCCCTGCAGAATAGCCAAAAGCCTGGTGGTTAAGTCACTCACCTGAGAAGTGCAAGACCTCTGTTTAAACCTGGGTGTCCCGTGTGAATGCCCTAACCACAAAGCTATTGGGTATAAAGGAGGCAACACTATCTCCTGCTGCAGTTCTGTGAATGGCATCTAAGTCCCTCTTGTACCTTGCTTGAACATTTTGTAGGGGCCAAAACTATTTGGTGAATTTGTGCTGAATTAGTGAATAGGTTCACATTGCCCAAAAGTGCATTTTTGGTGACTAAACCATTTGTCTGAAAAATTGTGCCCAGCTCTAGATTCCATACCTCCAATACTTGAATTCATATTCTGTGCATCACATTTGTGGAAGCTACATTGTGAGTTCCTCAGAAGCAGGGCTTTTTCTTTTACATACCTTATTACATATATACTAATGCTCTCTGTAGGTAACAATCTAGAAGAGGAACAAAGGGTGGCAGATGGCAAAAAAATGAACTGGATGAATGAGGTAAAAGAGGAATTTGCTTTACATTTTATTATTTCTACTTATGTATAATTGTTGACTCCAAATAAGCTAAACTATAAGTAATATACAAAATTCAAAGAGCAAAAGTGTTATTTGTCTCTGACATGAGTCCTCAGTCTGACTCAGGGCTTGAGTCATGCTGGAATGCTTTGGATCACCATTCTAGTACTTTTTAAGGAGCTATAATGGTGTTCCAGTACTTCCGGTACTATCACTTACTGGAAGTACCAGAAATGTGTTCCAGGACTTCTGTTTTTTAGGAGTGGGGCACTGATTTGAATATAAGATCCCCACAAAGGAGATAAAAAGGGCATAATATATTTAGTCCCTTTCCAGTTTTGTGTAAAAATTTTCTACAAAAATTGTGTAAAAATGGGTCTACCCCATTGTGATGACATACCATTCTTTAAGTAGTCAATGTTTTCTCTCCTCAGCTAAGCTATACAGAAGATGTCAGGGAACACATCTGTTCAAAGGATACCAGTTACATAATTTTTCTTTACAGAATGGGGTGTGGCAAGTAACAATTCATTTCCTGAAAGAAATGTTTCTTTAAATACTATATAGAACTATACTAGCCAGTAGTCCTGCCCAGCCTATCGATTTCTGTGATTATAAAATTAATCCATTTGGTGATACAGTAATATCGCAGTTAAATTTCACACAACTTGGAAAGTTCCGACAGTATCAATAATTTCCATTCAGAGCAAGAAGCACAAGATGTTTATGTCAGACTTTCTATTCAACAATGCCTTTCTTTTAACCAAATAGTGAAATAACTTACATATTCTCTATTACAGCCAGTCAGTGTGTGGAGAGGGTTTTTTTTTAAAAAAAAAATCAACTGACATTTCCTTGAAGTTTGTTGAATAAATTGTGAAAGAAATGTATCCATTTCATAATCATAACTTTAAAGGCAGATGATAAAATAAATTATCTAGTCCCCTCTGCCTACATTTCACTGCCATGTTCTTTGTAGACCCAGTGTGGAACTACTGAAATTCTGGTCACATTGTCAGAGAGGTGTATAAAAAGGTAAACGATCTCCTAACAGAAAGCAAAATGAGTACTTCTAAATTCTCCAGATTACAAGTAACAGAAAAGAAATAAAAGCAGAGTTATGTCAAAAAGAATTCAGACATGCACTCTCTAGGTAGATCCGCAGCTTGGGCACACTTTCAATGAAGCCCAAAGTTGATGAGACTAGTTTGGCCTACTAAGAGTGCTGGTTCCATTTAAAGCTAGTTTCTCTGTTAACACAAAAATTTATTCTTTGTTTATTTGTTTGGCGTTTTGTTTGCAAAATTCCACTCTTTTTGAAGACAGCTGCAGCCAATATTTATATTGTTGGCTAGCAGAGTCACTATTTGATCTGTAGCCAACAGAGCAAACTAATTTGGATTACGCCCGTGTTTAATACAGTTAATTGCAAGCTGAATTTTGAAGGAAAAATTGTGGCTAGTAAGTCATGCCCAGCATGAAGCTGTCCCAGGAGCCTAGTGAGAAGCCTGCCTGATGTGGAGTGCCAAGTGAGCACATGGGGCAACAATAACTCTGTCATCCTTTATACAGGTGTAGTGTATGCTGTCCTAATGGGGATAATGGAGGGCGATTGAGGTCTCCTAGCACTTCTCCCTCACCCTATTCTTGAGCAGCTGCATGACAGGGTGCATAATCTACCTCCAAAAGAAACATTAAGGTAGTATTGGTGCTTTAGAGAGATTACATCCCTCCCTCAGTGGGCCAGTTCGCAGGGGTTACACCTTATTTAAAGTTGTAAGTCTTTTCAGATTTCCAGCTAAAGGTGAGTTAAACACCAGTAACTTCCAATCACTCCTATTCAATTTACTCACCATATTGTAACCATTTAAAAACACATCCAAATTTAATTTTATAGATATGTTCCATGGTGTGTTATCAGGAATAAAATGTCCATTCAAAATGTTTTAAAAAATACTCTTGAAAATTAACTGGATTTGTGAAATGTTTCTTTGCCTCTGTGGCAGGGCAGGGGTAAACCCCCCTTTAAGGCCCCACCAAAATGCTGGCTGCAGCCTGCTCTCTGGCCAGGAGGCCCGGTAGAGACACAGGTATTCAGCAGAGAGCCCAGCTGCAAGCCCTAATGAGGGCTGGCTCAGAGGAACATGCTGAGCTAAGTACTGACAGCTGGACTGAGGCAGGAGGAGGCTATAAAAGCCCTGGGCAAACCTCAGTGATGGGGGCTAGCCTGGGAGGAGACAGGAGGGCAGTGTTGTTGTCTCCTTACTAAAGAAGGAAGCCTTAAAAGCCAGGAAACCCTGGGGAGGGTCTGTGGGGCACTAGCTTTTGGGGGATCTGGGAACTGCACAAACACTGTAAATAAAGATACTTGTTGATCCAGCAAAAGAAGGCTTGGAAGATTCTTTTTTATACCAGCCTAAACACAGGGTGCAGGCTCAAGAGGGAGAAAGCTTGCGGCGACCCTGTGACAGCCTCCCTATAACCTAATATGGAAATAACCAAATCCTTCAAAACTAGAAAATAATTTCTGATCCTTAAAACTACAACATCTGCCCCAAGAAAGCAATTATCTTACTTTTAATAAATGCATTTAGATTAGGTTGTTGTGGTATAATTTGTTTCTGACAAATACATGCTGGGTATTCCTTATAATTCTATTATACTCTAGGTGCTTACAAATTGATTGTTTAAAGTTTTATTCCTGTATCCTTCCAGGTAGCAAACTTAGGCTGACTGGTCTATAATTCCCTGGTCTTCTTCATTCCTATTTTTAAAGATAGGTGCTTTGTTTACCCTTCCCAGTCTTCTGGGACCTCACCTGTCCCCCATGAGTTGTCAAAGATTATTGCTAATGGTTCAGAGATTGCTTCAACTAGTTCCTTAAGTACCCTAGTATGAATTTCATCAGGCTCTGAATTTTATCTAAATATTCTTTCACCTGATCTTTTCTATTTTGGCCTGCTTTCCTTTCCCCTTGTTCTTAATATGAATTGTGTTAAATGTCCAGTCAATGTGACAAATATAGCAATTTCCTGCAATAGCACTGGAAGACCTTATTATATTAAGTTTATGTATTATTGTGGACTGGGATGGTATGCAACCTCTCAAAGTGGGAAACTTAAGACCTGGGAGTGACAAAGTCTATATTGAAAAGGGGCTAAAGAAGTATGTGTTGTGTTTTGTGGACATAGCACAAATCCCTGATTATAAACACAGGCATATGCCTATTGTTTGAGCCATTATGACTGACTGACTGGCAACCACTATATAACAGCAGATTTAACATAAGCAACTTCTAAAGAAACTATAATTGCAAATTCACATACACAGTTTCAACACTCTGCTCAATACATTCAATATATCACAGTGTGGATTTTCTGGACAATAAGTGTTCAGAAGATATCCTGTGGAATCCCCAGGCAAAGGTTAATGCAAATTCCCCACCTCTGGTTGGTTATGCAAAAATCCAGCTTTTTGAAGCTACTCCTTGAAGAGAGGATCATTGTCTGTTGATTACATGTTACAGAAGGCCCGTATCAAAGGCCAAAGCTGCATAAAGAAATGACTAATCTGTCCAGTGTCTGTTCTGGTTCTGAATCTAAAATGGATGAATTTGCAAACCCAAGGAAAACTCAGATGTGGGTTTTGATTGACTAAAATCTACCAGAGACTTAGGTTGGAGTTGGGGGTGACCTCTGGTAAGTGCATGCAGGTTCTGTTAATGTTTTAGTAAGTTTACATGTTTTCTCTGTAATGCTTTTACCTTAAGAACAAATGTGCTTGCTTAAACGGAGCTGTGGAGTAACTTATAAATGCAGGCAGTAGACTGGTCCTAACTGGTACAGAAAACAAAGTTCAGGCACTGGCCTATCTAGATAGTAGTGTTTGTTGGGAATATAACAATGTAAGGTAGGCAGCAATCTAGTCTTAAAATCCCTGGTTGCGGGAAGAGAGATGTGGATCTTCACCCAAGAGAGGTGACGGTTGGGAGCCAGAAGCCTAAAGTTTGTGTCCTTGGTGAATCATGGTGGGGAGTTGGGGGAGAGGAGTTAAACAGATGCAGTTGCCCTGAAACTGTGACAATCACCATTAACCTTTTTAGTGAAGACTGAAGCAAAATAGGTATTAAACACCTGAGCCTTCTTGATGTTCTCAGTTATGAACTCTCCTTCCCTGCTAAATAGAGGACTTGCATTTTTCTTAATCTTTCTCTTGCTTCTAAAATATTTTTTTTAAAACCTCTCCTCTTGCCTTTTTTCCCTTGCTAGGTGCAACTCATTTTGTTACTTAGTCTTTTTGATTTTGTCCTTATTTGCTCTTGTTGTTCTTTAGTACTCCTTAGCAAGTCATTCATGTTTCCACTTTGTGTAGGATTTGTATTTGATTGTGAGGTCATTAAAAAGCTCCTGATGGAGCCATATTGGCCTCTTATAATTCTTCCTATCTTTCCTTTGCACTGGGATAATTTGCTGTTCTGTCTTTTATATTGTTTCCTTGAGAAACTGTCAGCTCTCTTAAACTCCTTAGATTTTCATCCCATGGGAACAGTTTTTGGAGTTTGTTACAGTTTTTTCTTAACCTACTAATGTCCTTAGTCTGCTGCTTTTACTCTTTCCTTTCCTTAGAATTATGAAATCTATCATTTCATAATCATTTTCATTCAAATTGCCAATAACATTCAGATTTGCTACCAATTCTGCCCTGTTGGTCAGAATTAAGTCAAAAATGTCTGTCTGCCTGGTTACTTCCTCCACTTTGTGAAACTAAAAGTTGTCCCCAATACATTCCAAGAACTTATTGTACATTTTGTGCTTTGCCACATTACTTTCCCAACAGATATTTAGTAGTTAAAGTCCCCATTACTACGAGGTCTTGTGTGTTGGATACAACTGTTATTTGTTTTAGAAATGCCTCATCCCCTTCTTCCTGATTTGGTTGTCTAGAATAGATCCCTATCATGATCTATTTTTCACTCATTATCTTTACCTAAAAAGAAAAGGAGTACTTGTGGCACCTTAGAGACTAACCAATTTATTTGAGCATGAGCTTTCGTGAGCTACAGCTCACTTCATCGGATACATGCCGTGGAAACTAACCAATTTATTTGAGCATGAGCTTTCGTGAGCTACAGCTCACTTCATCGGATGCATGCCGTAGAAACGGCATGCATCCGATGAAGTGAGCTGTAGCTCACGAAAGCTCATGCTCAAATAAATTGGTTAGTCTCTAAGGTGCCACAAGTACTCCTTTTCTTTTTGCGAATACAGACTAACACGGCTGTTACTCTGAAACCTATCTTTACCTAGAGACATTCAATTGGCCTGCCTCTCACCTTCTTCTGGACTCAGAACAAGTATATATATTCTTGATACATAATGTAACATCACCTCCCCTTTTCCCCTTCCTGTCCTTCCTTTGCAAGCTATACCCCTCTCTACCAATATTCAAGTCATGAAATGTATCCCACCAAGTCTCTGTGCTGCCAAATAATTTATAGTGTAGCTTATGTACTAATTGTTCCAGTTCATCCTGTTTGTTCCCCAAAATCTTTGTATTTGTGTATAAACATCTAAGATGTTGAGGTTCCCCACTGATTTTATACTTGTTGCTCTTATGACTCTATTGTGTATATACTGTTGTTGTTTTTTTGCATTTATGAATATGGACATCACTTTGTCTTCTGTGGAAGACAGTGGAAGGAACTGCCTCCCATCAGAGAGTTCTGCTGCTCAGACCCTTGTACTGATTATATGAACAACTGTTTTTGTTTTTAACTCATGAGACCATTTTCAGGCTCATTTGAGTGTGCTGGCTCTGAATGTACACGATGGTCTCTTGCTGCACAGACACAGATCATCCTGTGACTGTTGGCATGTCATACCTAGATCTGATCACATGTTCCACTATCAGGCTTTCTCCACCCCTGCTGGAGAGGTGGGTGCCCTGATACCCTCCTGCTCAAGGAAAAAAAAAAACACTCAGACTGGGCTATGAACAAGATTTAGTCCTCCAGATGCCTAGAAGAGACACTGACCAATCAGGACTTAGCAGACTGATTAAGAGGGCCTACCTGCTTCTTCTCAGGGGTTGTGTGGGTGAGAGTGGAACAGAGGAGGTGCACCACAGTTCTAGCCGAGAACGAGAGGGACAGGTCAGGGTCCTCCCTTCAAGTGCTGCAACTCAGAGCTTACCTTTGAAGTTATGTTTGTTTATTTAAAGGGAAGACTGCCAAATTCTGAGTTGTTAATTTAATGGTTCATAGGCTGACACCGAGTTCATGGCACAGACTGCCCTGCTCCAAGAAGGCAACCATGACTCATGGACTAAGCCAGGGAGCACATGCAGTGCTACGCTTAGCCCTACGGGGAGCTAAAGAGCAATCCCACTTGTGATAGAACTGCTGGGGTTTGCTATAAGTAAGGCTCTGTGTCTGTCACGGATTCTGTGACTTTTCATGACCTCTATGATTTCTGCAGCAGCCGTTTCTGGGGCTGCCAAAGGAGATCAGGCAGCCCATGGGTAGGTCACACCGGCCACTGCTGGGGCAATTTGGATGTGGGAGGGGGCTCGTGGCTGGGGATTGGGGTGTAGAGTGGCACTTACCTCGGGAGGGGGCTCCCGAAAGCGGCCGGCACGTCCCTCTAGCTCCTAGGCAGAGGGGACAGGGTGCTTTGCACGCTGCCCCTGCCTGGAGGCACCACCCCCCCAGCTCCCATTGGCTGTGGTTCCCAGCCAATTGGAGCTGCACAGCCGGAGCTCATGGCAGGCTTTCCCTCCCTCAGGAGCTGTAGGCACATGCGGAGGCAGGTAAGGAGCTTGCCAGCCCCCCCAAACCCCCCACACACACCAGCGGGGGTCCCAGAATGCACCCCCACAGTACCAGCAGGATTCCTGGGCCGCCTCCCCGCCCCCGCACCAGCAGGAGTCCTGATTCATGGGCCGCTGCCTGTCCATCGCAGCATGGGTCCCGAACCCCTTCCCCACACACAGCACCTGCAGTGCCCCCAGACCTTCTGCCCACCCCCGGAGCACCCCTGGCCCAGGTTTTAGTCAGGAGCATAGTACAAGTTATTGATAGTTCATGGGACGTGAATTTTTGTTTACTGCCTGTGACCTGTCCATGACTTTTACTAAAAATACCCTTGACTAAAACATAGTCTTAGCTATAAGTAGAGGACACAAAGTAACTGTTGCTCTGGGTGGCCATCCCCTCTGTCTATTCACTCACTGACCTTTTTGTGACTTTTGCAGCCAATACCCGCTCCAGCTTTGGATTATTCTGGTAGCCCATAAACAAAGTGGCACAGGGTGGCTTTACTCACCTGAATAACTGTTTTGCTCACCAATAGTGCCATATATCTTTAACTCCTAATGCACAAACTTTTCCTCTGTATGTACAAGATTAGTCACTAAGATGGTTTCTCTCGAGTAGTGTTAACAGCTCCCTCTGTTCTACAATAGATACCAGCACTGGACAATATAGGATATTCTTCACATCACTCAAACTTAAACTGCCTATCCAAAACTTTTACCCAGCCCTGTCTTTTTCTGGGCAGTTAAAAATTCACCCCATTATTTCTACTTTCAAATCAACATTTTAGTCTCCTGAGAAATAAGGAGGGGGAAAGGGGAAAAGCAAGTTACAGAAAAAATAAATCATGTCATGTCACAGTGTCACTGTCCTATTCCTCAACCATTTTTCACCATCTTTGAGTGTCATTACAACCTTCCACACAAGGTTAAATGTCACAATATGGTTATATCTAGATAGCCATATTTCTCATGTATGGAAACTACAACATAACGAGCAGCTTTACTGGAAAGACACGTCACACAGATATGTTAGCATACTAAAAAGAAATGCTAGACTGGATTGTACATTAGAATTAAGAGGTATCAATAATTTAACACTGAATAAATTTCACCACATTTCTAAATGTTTACCTGAAAAATGACATGATTATTTGTTTCAATATATTGGGGTTCTTCATTTTTCTATGTATTGTTTGTATACAAGGGTTTTGTTGTTTGTTTGTTTGTTTTTAATCAAACTTAGTCATGCAAGCCATAAATTAGAAATTAGGTGATTTCACATGGAATGACCGTAAAGCAATGTATAAACAGACAGCAAAATGAAGTCAGAACTGATTAGTATGGAGAAAACAGAGATGAGCACCTCTAGGAAATGAGAATTGAAGGAGCAGATCAAATTGTTCAGAACAGCTTACGCTATTTATCACCAAGCAAAGTAACATTGATGCTAGAAAGAGCTAGTCCATGTGCCAGACATCAATGAAAGATGCTTGCTATCAGTGTCTAGTAGGGGACATCACATCAGACAGCAAAATTGCTAGTTAACAATAAAATTTCCTTTTTAACATAGATACGTTATGGATACGGGTTCCTATACTCCTCATTACCCCACTGCTCTTCTGGTTTCTGGGCAGCATGACTCCTTTGCCACTGTAGCCATCCTGCTAATTACTTCCTAATCCTCCTAAACACAGTTCAACAGCATGGGAGGCAGTTGTAGAAAATATAATATAGCCTAACAGTGCATTCACTTACCAGAGAAGGGGCCAAGCCCATTTGCCCCCCTGACACTTCAACACTCTTATAGAAAAATCCCATAGATTTTAGTGGTAAATGCTCTGTCTCTTGTATGTTTTTATTTTACTCAACCATGTTCAATTTAATAGAGAATTATATCCCTGCTGTTGAAATCTGTAGGATGGTTGCAAAAACCTCTGAAACGGAACTCATTCTTTACCAAATTCTGTATGTTTTTAGAAAAAATGCTAGAGGACTGTCATAAAAGCCATTGTACATAGGGGAGGGAAGATCTGTGCACAGAGAATCTTTATTTCTTCACAGATTTTTAGGGCAAAGATCCTTTCAAGGATGCTTCTTGGATCTCCACTGTCCTCTGAATACCAGTGGAATGAATAACGCTGCCTACACTCTTGCTCTCTTTATCAGAGACCATTCAATGTTCCTTCTTTCCCTCATCCTTTCTGCTTATTTTTGCTCAGAATTGTGCACTAGATTCTTTGTGTTATGATTTTTGTCCTTCATTTGTATCTCAAGCTTTTGATTTCAGCTAATACTAGCATGGAGTGTTAAACCATTGCTAATGTTTTGTCTAGTCTTGTTTCAAATATCCCAGACAATAGAGCTCCAACCACTTTACTTCAGAGAATTTTCTATAGCCAAATACTAGTAAACAAAACATTTTTGTTATGGGAAAAGTGTGGCTCAGTGGAGTCTACTGAAAACCCAGAAAATGTATTGTTATTTCAACAAAATAATTCTTCTACTAAAAAGCAAACACCTGATTGCCAAGGGAGTATCCTGATATCCAGCTCTCTTCCCCTCCCCTTTCCTTAATTGCATCCTGTTACTTCTGTTGCTACCATTTTGTTCCACACTAAACTCCTTTCCTTCTTTGGTGTTTACAATCTTTAAATAGTCCGTGTCTTCCTTTTGTTGTCACTTAGCCAAGGTATACTGATATTTAGCTCTTTTATTTTCTTCTCATAAATTGCTCTCCCCAGTCTCTTGTTGTTGCTCTGTTATGAAGTGCCCCTGTGTTTCTAATACTTTTCTGGTAAATTGGTTCC
The DNA here is from genome assembly GCF_965140235.1 of Caretta caretta. Classification (NCBI taxonomy): domain Eukaryota; kingdom Metazoa; phylum Chordata; order Testudines; family Cheloniidae; genus Caretta; species Caretta caretta. The sequence goes on from NC_134209.1 coordinate 86,813,933, forward strand.
CCGAATTGAATGCAGTATTCCAAGCATAGTTGCCCCCGTGTTATATTGAGAGGGACGGTCCGTGATACCTCTTTGTATGTAGCCCAAAAGCACACTGGCCTCCTTTAATGCCATGTTACATGACAGACTATCTAATTTGCTATACATTACCATATCTGTGCCTTTTTTAAGCATCCAGGTTTCTGTCCCACTCAATTGCTTGTTTTGGATTATTTTTCCTCAGCTGGTATTAGATTGCCTGGCTCCAAATTGAATCTCATTTTGTTGTTATGCTCGTGTTTTTAATATCTCTTGGTCCCTTTCTATTATTTTTCTGCCCTCACTGGTGTTTGCAGCACCTCCCAATTTAGTATAATATGTGAATTTCATTAACTTGTTGTTTATTCTCACTTCAAGACCATTAAGATGTCAAATAAATCTGCAACTAACACCAGTCCCTTTGGTACCTGTTAGACACCTCCTCCCAACTAGTTACATTACTATGTATCATTATCCTTTGTTAATGGCCCTTCAATCCACATGACAGTGTTCCTATCCAAACCAGTTTTAATTAATTTTGAGAGAAGGGTTTTGTGACAGCCTTTAGCAAACTAAAACTTTATTGTATTTTATTTTATTTTACGGTGTCTGAAAGGAGAATCATGCAATGGATATTCACCATTTTCCCTTCTTCCACTAAATTTATAATTATTTAAAAAGAAAGCAATTGAGATTCTTTTCTGGCAAGAGCCTTCTGTTTATTGATTAGGTTCCCATTATCACCTCAATGTTCAGAGATTATTTTGCTCTTAATAATTGTTTCGTTACTTCATTGGTGATAAAGGTTAGATGAATGGGCTGGTGGATAAAGAATCACTCTTGGTATTACTCTGTTCGTTTTTATGGCTAGTTTGCCTGCACCACTCCAGTTCTCTGTGATTCTTGCAAAATAATTATCAGAGTTACCATAAATTTATTAGACAATTCCCTCTATAAGAATGTATGTCAGACAGAATTGATTTTTGTGTTAAACCTTTCCAAGATTTCCCTTACCTTTCTGTTTATCAAGAATTTCATTTACAAGTTTTTTTTCCCATATTGCTCAAGCTTTTTTGCTTAAAATATTTCAAAAAGCATCTGTCATTTCTCAATCATAAATTTCCTCTGCTCTCTGGTACTCAATGGAGGAGATGATAGGGAGTACCTCCTTTCAATCTCTCCTAATTGCTTTGCCTACAACGGCTGTTATTAAACAGATTTTTTAGTACTTAGAATTCCCCAGAAACACAGATTCATACATAAGTAAGTATGAGGATAAGTAAGGCTATGAATTTGGCATGGTGGTCATGATGTTCCGGGTTATTGCTCATTTGAATAAAGTCTGTGACCGTAAGTGTATGCCACAGCAGCGCTTTAACATGGCTGTGTCATCATGGCACCAGCACTGGGAGAGAGCTCTCCCAGCTCTGTAAAAAAAACAAAACAAACACCCCCATAAGGGGAGTAGTTACCGGCGCTGGGAGTGTGGCTTCCAGTGCTGGTGCACTGTCTACACTGCCACTTTACAGCGCTGAAACTTGCAGCGCTCAGGGGAGTGTTTATTCACACCTCTGAGCAAGAAAGTTGCAGCGCTGTAAAGTGGCAGTGTAGACAAAGCCTAAGGCATTGCAATCTGGTCCATGCAGTCTCAAAGCCACTCAGCTTTAGTGCATTTACCTCAATGGAGATGGAGTGGCGGAGGGTCAAATTGATTGGTGTTTCAACCCAGCACGTGAGCTCACAACACCATTCAGATTTGGTCTGTCCATCACTCCATCTCCATCTATGGAAGAAGAACCTTCAAACTTCTCAAATACTTACCATGAAAGTAAAATGATATCTAAAGCTTTTAGTCTGTAAATGTGACTATTCTAGTCTTGTTTAGTGTATTCTATTCTGGTTCTTGTACTGTGCTCATCACTGTAGTATCTTCAGCAGGGTTTGAAGGACATAGCCCCCCAGTGGAACACATCTGGTGTGACATGCCCAGTCCCCCTCCCTGCCTCCCCACCTTTTCTGACCAGCTTGGAAGGGGCAAGGGTGTATTTGGTTACTAACCAGAGCCCTGAATAGGAACCCCGAACTGTTCTTTAAAAAAATCTTGTCAGTTATAAAATAATTCATAAATAAGAAGTTTAGGAAAACACTGGATTTCTGAAATCAATGAAATAAACAGCTTTCTTTTCTCCCCAGCATAGCAATCATGCAGCTTGTTGTATTTTTTGAATCTCAGAGCACATGCTGAGCTATTTCAAATATGTACAACCCCCGCTTCTTTTAAAGTAAGCAATTATCAGCTAATAACTGACAGAGATGGGAGTGCTGATAGATAGGATTAAATTACTGATGCACTGCAAGGTCTTGCATTGGATCCTAAATTATATTTTCACTGGCAATTCAGGCACTGGCTGTGGTGATATGCCATAAAACCAGCACATTATGTCCTGATAACAGCACCATAAAAAAGATTCACTACTACTCTTATCCTCACTATTCACCAGAGTACATTTGTGGCATCCTTCCAACAAGAATGAAAACTTTTCTGCTTCTTTTCTAGTTTATCATGTTCATTTCAGGATTCTTTTACAAGTACATAAAATACACTAAATATATGATGCATAAAGTTTGATGTTTTCAAGTAGGTGTTTGAAGGGTGTCTGTTTTGCTTCTTCTCTTTTATTTGTTTGGGTAATCTGCCAATTTACATTGACTGACTATGTTTTGGTTTTTTGTTAAAACATTAAAAATCTATGGACATGGACACCTGAAATTAAAATGTATTTTTATTATAATTATTATTACTACTGGACTAAATTCTGATGATCTATTCAGATAAGCAAATAATAGCAGATCAACTATATACTGCCATCATTTTACATATAGAACTCATTGTGGTCAATAGGAGTTTGGAATAATGATTGGGGTTGGAGTACAACTTGCTCTGCAGTGGTTCTTTACTGCTGCTTCAGAAAGGAGCAGCTTGAGTATCCCCTGAGCATATGTTTTCAAACCTTTGAGGTAGGATCCAGGGACATCTACATCCCGAAACAGCTGACTGCACTCTTTTTGGTCTCTGAATAGATTAGGGAAACGTCAGTTCTTTCAGTATTTGGTCCTAAATAACAATATTTAGGTTAATCAAATAAACTAGGAACAAAAGCAATATACACGTTAGAAATACTTAACATGATTAGAGATCCATCAACATAATAATATAACATATTTACAAAATAAAAGTGAATTTACATATATTCTTAAATGCTTGTCGGTAATCTCAGAGTTGATGTGTCGTAGATTAACTCCCTTAAACCACTTTGACATTGAACATCCAGATTCCTTTGTCCAAAGACATATATGGTACAAGTGTTTCTTAATAATAAAAAATACTGAAACTTAAAAGAGAGAGAAACACCAGCCTAAAAATCTGAGGCTGATCACAATATCTTGAGGTGTGGAGAAGGTAAGTTAATATTAAACCCTGATATCATTTGTCATGCCAAAAGCAATGAGATAAAGCATTTGTTTTCTGGTGAGAGATTCATACTGATGGTAATGCCTGTATATCTTCCCCAGTTTCTGAAAACATGAAATCTAATAATCAAAGAAGTATCCACCTGTCATCATGAAGATTATCTCTTGATGCTTTCCACATGGGATTATAATGCTAAATGTACTAGGGAAAACAATATAGAAGTGCATATAAGTACCAAACTACACACACTTGACATCACGGAAAGTTTTTGTCAGCTCCCTCCTAGAAAAACCATGACTTAGCTACAGGTCAGAGAATAAATACTGGCGAAGTAAAACCAGTCACCAGAAGAAAACAAATATTTGAACTTGAAATAAAAGAAGCTTTGCATACATGCATGGCAAGAAATCCAATGATTAAAAAAAATTACAACTCCATTCCCCACGATGACTCTGTGTCCTGAACAAACACAGAGTAATCCCCGGTGAGAGGAAAATCTCACAGTACATTATAGTTGGAACAAAAACCAAAATAAATATTGCATTCCTATAAAAGTTTGCTCTGAAGCCCAAACATTCCAAACCCCAGAAACAAAGAGTAAAAAAAAAACAAAAACCAATTCCATACACTACAACAGTTGGACAGGAGGAGGAAAAAGCAAAATAAGATTAAGCAAACATTTTTAAACTAATTCAAGTGAATCTGACCGAGGTACTATAGGTATTAGAATTCACACCAATCTGACTTCAGGCTCATCAAGAATGAGCATCACATGCATCCAATCATAGAGACAGACAGACGCCTTTTTTTAAAAAAGTGTCTACTTGTATGCTTTATTTTTTCAATAGATAAGTATAAACTTTTTGAAACAAAAACATATTAGACCAAATCCTGCTTGACTGACTTGCATGCAATGGGATTGCTCATACAAGTAAAGAGGGTAGGATTGAGACCATGACTCCTTAGACTTCAGGACCACGGTGAAACATCAGAATAATGTTGTTCTCGTAATAATCTTTTGAAAATGTAAATTATTACAAAAGCCATTTTTGAAGTCTAAAGCTCCATTACATTTTTAAATCTCTTTAATTTGGGGTAGGATATTCCATGGCCAAAGTTTAAAACTTTCTGGTTTTTGAGCGTTTGTTCCATTTATTTCCTTAACATTCTAAATTGAGGCCTTTGAAAAGCCAGCCACTGTTCCCACAGCAGACTTTGCAGTAGACCTTCACTTACATCTTAGGATGCTTAGATACAAAGGTCATAGACATTTTACACATTCTGAGTCTGATTCTCTGTCCCCTGCATGTTGTGTAATCATTTACACCAGTGCAGTATGGGTGGAAAATGCTACCAAATCATATGGTAGAGTTTTACTACCACTTTACACTGAAGTAAATATCTACACAAGTTACAATGTCTAGACATTCTTTTATTTCTGGCTCTTATTGGTAAGAGTGCCCTAAAGTGAGCCATCAATTCCAAATCAGAAAACATAAGTGGGAAAGAATGATCATATTAAAAACAAAACAAAACAGAATAACATTTATCCAAATTAAAAGCTGTGCAAAATCCTAGGTTCCCTCCTATTTTGCTAAATAGATGGCAGAGTAGTCACAGTAGGCTTGAGGATCTGGCCTATAGTAACTTCATGGAATTGGATTTAGTCTGGATTTAGATTTGTGTAGCCAAGAGTGGAAAGTAACTCAAAATCTTTGCTGGGCAGTCTTAGCTCAAGGAAAATCTCCAATAAAGAAAAGCTTGTTAAAATTAGCTTTCTTTTATGAAAATGCTTATTAGCTAAAAAGGGTATTACAATGGGAGTGAGCTGGCTTGTTGCCAAGTAGCAATTAAGAAAACGCGATATACATTACCAATGTGATTGAATTTAATCAAACTAGTGATAAAATAAATTGGTTAAAATGCTCCAAGTTCAAGAAAGTCATGTATCTGTTTTGAACTACCAAAAAGTAAAAAAAAAAAGTGTGCTTTTTATGTAACACCTTTTGGCAAATGGGACAGATTAAAATAAATACAAGCTGTGCAGTTGGAAAGGTGTAGTAGGAGAGTACAAGAAAGAGAGAGATTCTAATCTCAAAGCAAATCCCTTTCCAGAGTAACAAATTCCTTTCCCAGCTTGTGCTACTTAATAATGAAAATGAATAATAAAACAGCGCGTGCATGAAGCTAAAATCTTAAGTGGAAACTTTGGGCCAGCTAGTGTAAATGGTTTTAGCTAGATAGACTTTAATGGAACTGTGTCAAATTACACCAGCTGAGGATCTGGCCCTATGTATCCTTTCTTTTCTTTGCTTTTTCAAAACTTTATAATTGTTATATTTCTGGGAGGCTGTAGTTATTATGAAGAGCTATAATACTTGCCACAAGCCTAGTAAAACAGAGGCTGAATGAATTTTACTGACATTCATAAAGGGCTTTTCATGTGATTCCACCCCCCCCCCCGACCTAAAACCTGAAATGTGTTGTTTAAAGGCTTGATTCTGCAACCTTCTCAATATGGGTGGACCCTTGCACCCATGAAAGGCCTTCATTGAGACTCCATAATGGCATAAGTATCCACCTGTGCAGCAGCTCACAGAATCAGAGACTTAATTTGTTCAAGATGAATTGTCTGAAAGCTTTAAATGCATTAATGGACTTTTAAAAGTTGACAAAATGCAAAGGGTGAGATCCTCACTTCTGCTGTTGCCCCTGTAAGTTGGGTAAAAGTCCTGGATCTGGTGGAGGGAGAACTGCCCTGGGGCAAGAACTGAGGAAGTCTACCAAGTCTACTTTACAAGCCTTGACATAGAGGGCATGCCAGAGGCAGGAGATGGGGCTGCAGCTCTATGGAGATTTTGGGCAAAGCTGCATCCTATAAGGAGATGATGAGTGGCTGCTGGAACTTAGATGGGCTCCCAGGACTGTCTAAATAATGCCAGAGGCCAGGATCAGGAGGGTACAAATGTGGTTAAAGCCACCATAGCACCCTGCCCTGGGCTGCACATTCTGTGTTGTGCCTCTTACCCATAATCTCTAAAATGTGCATCTATGATGATTTTATGATCTCTAACTCACTGTTAGACACATAATGGGGTACATTTCTCAAATTGATTCCTGAATTAGGACAATAAGATATACACTGTGCCTGCATGCACACATGAAAACAGATTGTGGTGCATGCAAGGCACAAAATTATGTTCATGAAATGGGTTCCTGCACACCCGTGCACACTACTTGGCATTTCTGGGAGATCACACATTTTCCCCACACCAGTGTGTGCTTTTGGGCAATCAGTTATAAGTTTGTATGTGTGCTGTACATATTTCTTGGCTTTAGTTTAGCTACAATTTTAATATATCAGTATCCTATGAAATCTTGACTCCTAGCTTAGTTCTCACCTTCATTTATATTGCACCTGGCTACATCAGCCCAATTTGAAATGTCTGAAATGGAAATGTGCCAAATACAACAACAGATATTTGAAGTATATGTATTGACCTTTGACTAGGATGGGTATTTTAATCCTGCACTTGCAAATTACCCTTCAAAAGACTTGAATTCAAATTGCCAACATGATATGTCGTCTTCTAATGTGATGTGACTGGAATGATAACACTTACTCTGATGTGCAATTTAATCCAGTGTGACTGATCAGATGCAACCTGCCATAACACAGCATAGGGTAATGCAAGACACTTAGAAATTAAAGCCATGTTATTTTCTGGGATCCACTGTAAAATAAACTTGTCTGGCTCTTAGTTGTTATGAGGTCTTTCAGAGTAAAATTCCCCCAGTTGTGATGATGTGTTTTGCAATTATTTGATTATTTTTCTCCATATTTGTGACTTAGATGCAGGAAATAAAGACAATGCTTTTTTCTTTGGCTAATTTTTCTGCCAAAAAAAGGGCCAAACTCTAAAATATCGTAGAACACCTAAAACCCAGGATCCGATATTGACTAAGATGTGCGGCAGGGAAAGAACATAGTTTGCATATCCCAAGCACAGTGTTTCTGTAATGGAATGAAATAGCTGCTGCCATCATCAGTGCAGAAAACACTTCAGCAGTTATTTGAGATACATCCAGTGATGGGAGGTGAATTAGCTTCCCAACAGCAGCAGGGGAAAGCAGGTCCAGCCAAGGCTCACGTCTCTGCTCCGTTTTTCAGACAATAACACTTCATGCATTCAATTCATGGCAGCAGGCCTCCAGTGGTTTCTCTACGACTCCAGGGGACATCATCTGTCTCCCAGGTATGACCTAGAATAGGCCCCACCCCATCCAGAAGAAAGAGAGACTATCATCTGCATAAACCTGGCCACAATTCTACAATACTCTGACAAAATCCAAATAAATCTTAGAAAAATGGTGATGGGGAATCAGAGAGTGATGCAGAGGAGAGGGGAGGAGATGACTGGTGTGAATGATGCAGGAAAAAGCTGAGTCCCTTAGGCTAAGTCTAAGGGTCATTTTACTAAAGGTCAGAGGAGGGAAAAACTCATAGGTCAATAGGGCAGAATTTTTATGGAACAAATATACAACAGAAACAACTTTCATTTAAAGATTATATTTGAAAAGGATGACTGAAATAAATGTATTTTCAGGAAGAGTCGGTGATGTATAGAGTAGCTGTGATTCAGTTTTCAGTTCACTACATCTTTAAATGTAAGACATTGGACAGCCTGTCTGCTTGATGTGGAGCAGGCCTGTGCAAGTGCAACCCACTGGTGAGTGTATGTTCTAGGTTCCCCTCTGTGCCCAGTCCTCAGCATTTATGAGTACATGCACTCCCTGGGGGGTACACAAGATCTTACAGGGAGTCATACTTGGTTTTCTATCTCTTTTTTATGGAAATTTTGTAACTGACCTGTTTGGTTTCCTTAACTTTAGGAATGTGGACTGGAAAAAACATACTTTTCCTTTTATCCAAGAAAATATAATAGATCTGACTGAGGAGAGTGTGGGTGAGTTATGAATTATCCTAGATAAAAATTCCCTGAGATGGTGATCAGCTGCTAGTGTATTGTATTTCTATGGCAGGGTCCCAATTTCAAGATTTTTTATAAATGTTGCTCCCTGACCAGCAGAAGTTTAGAAGAACATGGGAGAAACTTTCTCAGTTCTAAGAGAATGCTTTAGTTTGCTCTACCTGTGGCTGGTTTTGGGGAGTGAAGAATAAATTCTGTGAAGAAAGCAATATTTCTGTTCTGAAGGCAGTGTCTGTGTGTATTAGTGGGGGAGCCATTAGAAATTGTAATCAATCCCATGTAAACTGTACAACAGTTCCCTATGATCCTCAATAAGTGTAAGAGGGACAGAGAAGGAGTTAAAGGAAAAATTAGCTCTCTTATGGTAAAGACCCTGATTCTTTCCAAATATGACTCCAAGATTTGTGGGTGGTTTTCTCCCAGATATGGCTGGCTTGGGGTGAGCCTTTATGGACTAGTAAGTCTGCAGGTGGTTAGGGCTGAGGGGCTTATGATGATATCTTCCCTGCAAATAAAAAATATAGTCTGAATCAACACTTAAGTTCCCTTTACTGTAACCTCTAAAACCTGCTTTTTTTCCCTTTCCAATTTCCAACATGATATGTCATTTTCTAATGGAAAGTGACTGGAATGATAACACTCACTCTGATGTGTAATGTAATCCAGTGGGACTGATCAGATGCAACCTGACATAACACAGCATAGGGCAATGCATCACACTTGAAATTTTAAAGCAAGCTATTTTCTGAAAACCACAATGAACGAAACGTATCTATAGCCTATCTTGCTGAGTCAATTAAGGCTTTTAGGACTATATATGCTGCTTTTTTCTCTCAAGTTGCTGTTGGCAAAGCATGATGTGGGATATCCATACAAGTATTCATCTAACCAGATTGGAAGCTAAGTTCCTTTTGACTAACTTGTATTGAACGAATAAATCGTGATGCCCTTCCCCAAAATACCCTCTACACAAAGTCAGCCTTCCATGTTTATCCCTGCCAGATGACACATAAGCTACCTTCCTACCTTCACTTCATTGTCATTCATCAGTATTCATCATGGCAATGTTGTGTTTGCAATTGCAAGTGCAGTCATAATGTGGTGCTTGTCACTGGATCATTATGTAAATAGACACAGCAACTGAACATATGAATATGGAAGGAGCAGTCTCTCACTTTTATATTGTACCCAGAGTTCTGAACTGACACTTTCTTTGCCTGTGATGCTATTTGTACTAATGAAAAAATGCTAAAACATCAAAACAGTTCCTACAATTATGTATTAGTACACGTTTACCTGGAAATTAGGATTAAGAAGTTTACCCATTTTCTTATTAGGTTTCTGACAACATTTCTTTTTCTATTTGTACAAATCAAGAAAAACTCTTTGAACCTTCTGAAGTTTAAATTGAGATTTTGTTAGTAAACTGTCTCTTAATTCTAGTCAGTTTCTTCCTTCAGGTCCACTAAGAAGGAAGAAAAGCTCACACAATTTTATTTCATATGCAACATAAATATATGTGCCCTTTATAGTTACAATAAGTTAGTTTTGGAAAAATATTGTGTTATGCTCTTCTTAAAAAATCTAAAACCTTTATGCCAAATTTGGACGTCTTTACCCAGACAAAATACATAGTTAAGACCTGGTCCAAAGCCCACTGAAGTAAATGAAAAGTTTCCCATTGACTTTAATGGGCTTTGGATTGGGCCCTTCCTTTAGTCACCACTCTGGCAACATTCTTTAAAGTATTTGACTTGAGCTATAATACATTGAAGCAGTGAAGTAGAGTAGAGAAATGACAGAAGCAATTAAAGATGGGAAAACCATTCCAGAAATAAAGATCTATCCCAAGTTTCAACCCAAACTTTGACAAAACTTGAAGAAATTTCAGAGTCAGGGAAATGGAGGGATGGATTTGGAGAACAGAGGAAAAAATAGTTGAAATGTGGGGAACAGAGAGAAAAAGGTTGGATAAGCTTTGAACATTAGGAATCAGAAATATTTGTCCTTGACAACCAAAAATAAACAAAAACGAGGGACATAAAAATAGTTGGTCATCCTTACATGTAATTACACACAGATTTCAGAAGAATCACAGTCTTTTTCTAGTACTTTTGTATGCTGTTATAACTTTTCATTCTGATCCAAGCGTCTCCGCTTTAACAGCAAACCAAATTTTTCAATATTTTCTTTTTATTACAGTGGTACTCCAGTATCTTGCTTATGAAAAAGATAGTGAAAAGACTGGCAAACTCTTTGTTTGTATGTTATGCAGAAGTTTGGTTAACACAATTATATATTATTGCACTGAAGTTAAAAGTGCTTATTTTCTAAAAGGGTCAAAAAGGGCAGGTAGCTTATTAGGCTATATGGCAAGATACTGTTTGTTTGTCTGTTTTGTGCATTATAACCATCTATCACTTTAAAAAAGGTGAGGGATTTTAAATGATCATAAATTCTGAACTAAGCTAACCTAATCACAGTAAAACAGATCCTTATATCTGTATGTATAACTAGAATAGTAAAAGTAATAGTTAATACTTGCATAGGTATCGTGGTGATAAGCATATTATATGAATCTTAATAGAATTGTGATTATCATAATAGTGACCAACAAAGAGGAAAAATGGCTTTTGCTTTTTTTTTTCTTTGTGCTCCTCCTCCTTCAAAAATAATGGATCTTTACCATTGAAGTTAAAGGCAAATCTGTATAATTCTGCCCTTCCTATTTGTCCACAAGAGGGACAGTGTTATGAAGTGCAGGGTCTGTGACACAAAATGAAGTAATTTTTAATTCAATTCAGTAACGGGTAATGGTACACATACAAAATATTCAGGTATTTACAATACTTCATCTTCAAATGTGAAGACTCCCAATGTTCTTCAGCTACAAAACAAATGAATTTCAGCCACTCCCAGTATAGCAGGGAGAAGGCAGCCAAACAACTGGCCCTCAGCACACTACACAACAGCATAGGGTGGGAGGAGAAAATTTGACCAAGGATATTGTGACAAACACCTATTTTTTACAAAAAGCGTTTATTTGTTAGAAATATTATAGTTTTAAAATCCCTCATATTTTTAGGATGTTATTTAAAACTCTTACCATATGCTCCTCAGTCGATGAAGACATATGATTCATATAACAATACCATATGTCCGGTAATGTGCTGTATATAACAGCAAAAGCAAACATGCTTAATTTGTAGAGGAACTCAATTTAAATTATGTTTTCTCTTCATTTTTCCTGATTATAAATATTTCTGATGACATTTATGAACAAAACCTATAAATCTTGAAAACAACTTAATACCTCAAACTAAAAGTTTAGGCTGTATGTCACTCTTAAAAAAATGCAAACATATCGTTGTGAGAGAGAACCGCTATAATTTGATTATCTCGTGCATATCACTTAGAGAACAAAACTTAGAGAAATAGTTATTTTTATAGATCTTAAGAATCATCATTTTATTTATTCAGAGCATAAAGTAGTCAAATTCATTTTTTTTATTTGTGGGTGTAATTGAGAACAGAATTTGTCCTTATATCTAATCCAAAACACTTCATGTGTGGTTGTTTTGTGTGAAGAGTATGAGAGTCTTCTCCCTTGAAATACAATTGCCTTAGGGGAGCGCAGGGAGAGCTCCCTTGGTGCATGCCTCTTACTTTTTTTTTTTATTATTGTATTGTATTTCTGTCGCATCCAGGGCTCCCTTCAGGATCCAAACTCCACAGTACCAGGCAAAGTACAAAGACATAGCGAGAGAGAATTCCAGTCCCAGATGACAAGCAATGTACTAAGGTTTGGAGGGAAGAGAAACAGTCTGTTTATGAGCTTAGATCATGGCTAGCCTTAACATAGGTACACAGGAGGAGACAAGGATGTGAATCTCCTTTCCCCGGAATGGCCTTTGTAAAAGCCAACTGCAATTGCAAACAGATAGATATGTCTGACATTGTTAGAAGAGCAGAGAAGGCAGTGGAGGTTGGGTGGGGGCATGACATGAGAAGATATAAGGGCAAGAAAAGAGGAGTAGAATTGTGGCTGGAGAAGGGTGTTAAAGAATGTAGAAACATGGAAGTTACAATAATTAAGATCAGAACCGATGAAGGCCTCATTGAAAATCTTAGCTGCATGGGCATATATTGGAAATGGTTATTGGGAAAGAAGGAGCAAGCTTTGGACAATACCTGGATGGGTTGGGTAAGAGACAGGAAGAAGTCACAAATACCGTGGTTAAGGACATAGGTGACAGGAAGTGTGCTGGCGGGGTCAACAGTAACAGTGAATTCAGAGAGTGGAAAGGATTTCAGAGGGATGATCAAGAGTTCAGTTTTGGCCAGTTCAAGAAGATATCCAGAAGTATTAGAGACAGACTGATAGTGAGCAGTCACAGAAAAGGAGACGGTTTAGAGCTGCCAAAGCTGTGGAGGCTGGAAAGCCCCATCTCTTATCAGCTAGGAAGACAAGCTGCACCTCCTTATTGCATAGTGAAGCACTGACATAACCCCTTTGCCTTTCAGGGGCACAATCCCGTCTCATGCACCCCCACTATCATACTGTGGCTCCTCGCTGCCCCCTAGTCAGACCACTCTGTATCAGTGCTTATATAAGGAGAAGAACAGTTATAAGAAGTGAGATCCAGTTTAAAAAAAAAAAACTCTAACTGGGAGAAACAGTCATATTAGGAAAAGGTTAGCCATTTCATTTACATGACCAAATTAAACAAGGAACAGTTAGGTGCACAGTGGCACCAAATGTTGCTCTGCATGTCTCTGTTTAACTCCAGTCAAAGTAACTTCTTACCTCAACATCAAAACAAAAGAGAATTTGAAAGCAGTGAAAAGAAAATTCCCTCTCTACATAACTACTGCTAATTCTAGAGTATTTCTTCTTTTAACAGCTTATTATGTGATGATGAAAAAAGCAATGGAAGGCAAAATGGGCCCATGGTAATCAGTGTTTTACCTCAGCTGATAAACGGCATTAATACTGCCCAGTTCAACATCAGGTACTTCACTGGTCGTTGACCATTAGAAACAGTAGCATCACTTCTGATATACAGTTGCTATGATGGATATTTTAAAACATGCAGGGCAACCTCAGTAATTGGAACCTATTGAGCGATTGCAGATTCCTGGATCTCTCCTTTTTCACTGTTTATAGGTGTATTATCCTGTATTACTAACCAATGCCAAGGAAGCCATGGAGGTAGTATTCAAAATATCTGACACATTTCAATTAAAAAGTTATACTGGCAAGTAATGGCTTTTGGATAACATAGGGAAATGAAACATACCTTACTTGCTGACCACTTCCTCTGCACCAAAAATATGGATATTATGTTGCTATACAGCACTGGAATAGTAAGCAGTAGGCACTTTTATATAGTCTAGAGAAATAAAAATGCAGGTGTAAAAGCTCATTTTTCTAATCATCCAATCAAGTCTCTTTAAAAAGACATACAGAGTAATATTATTACTAAGCTTCATATAGTATGATTTGAATATCATCATTTCATATTGAAGTAGCATCCAGAGGCCCAAGTCAAGATCAGAACGTCGTTTTGGTAAGCTCTGTGAAACATGTAAGTAAACCTTGTTCCTGCCCCAAATTTCCTACAGTTTAGGGCAATGTGATCTGCTAGGGCAGACCTGCACCCATTCAGAGTCCTTGGATTAGAATGGAAATACGAGTGGAGCCTAATAAAAGACAAGACACAACACATTGGTGCAACAAACAACAGGAGAGGAATGAGTGAAGGAGATAAGGGTTGCAGAAATCAGCTTTTTAATTAGTTTTAATCCTTTTCTTCTTTATCTACTTCACGGCATGTGCCTGTGAATAAAACAGCTAGGGCAAGAAATAATTCTGTTACAGAAGATTCAAGAAAGATGACTCTGGTGATTTGGACCTGTGTCAAGAATAGACCTGGAAAGAATACCATACATGGCAATACATACCCAAGTGCAAGGAATTAGGCATGGTGTGAAGAATAACACAGAACAGAAAGGTTTAAAATGAATGATGCCATGAAGCTGGTACAAGACAAAGTGGTAAAAAGACTTTCAACCCCCATCGTTGCTGCTGAGCTAATGGGTGAGAATCCTGTATAATTATTTTAACATTTATCTGTACAAAACTATTTAATTTTTAAACCTCGGCCTCTTTTAGAATACCACCACCCCCCCTTACATCCTGAGATTGATGTAGTCATGAAAAGAAAATTCTTTGTCCAGAGACAAGACAAGGGTGTATGTGTCACAGGCAATAATCATAGCCAGGAAATAATCTTGCAAACAGCAGCCAAGACAATTAACCAGTTCTCCTTTAATCTAAAAGATTTGCTATATCTGTAGAGAAATTAAAGCATAGTGCACATGTTCACAAAAATACTGTAACAAATGTAGTGCCTCTGAAGCACATAGTTCTTTATGGTGAGGTTGGCAGGGAAAGTTGAGGTCCTCTTCTCTCTCTGGCATCTTCTGTGTCAAGATTTTCCTCCCTTTCCACAAGTTCCTCTTCCTGGGGGAAACATCAAGCTTTCTCCTAACCAAAGATGTATTGCATTCATCACTGTTTCTGGTAGGCTTCACTACTGCTAACTTCAAATTCTCTGCACACTGAAGCAAAGCATATTGCTTGCAAAATTTGGATTCAGTAATATGTAATCCAGAGGTTTGTGGGGGAACAGGAGGCGCATTCTAATAGCTGGAAGAACATGGGGAAAGTGAAGTAGAAACTCTTCTGAGATACTTCCCGTCTTCCCAATTCAATTTTCAGGTTTGATTCAAAGTTGGTTGAAGGGATTGCTGAAGATTTGTGCTTAGTTCTTATTTTAACTGAAACCGTTCTCCCATTCCTTTGAGACATATACGAGATTTCTAGAAAGCATTTTCCTGTGTCATTCATATTAAAATATGTTTTACTTTAAATTTATTAGAATAGGCAGGAGAAACTGGAAAGATCTTGACTTTCTGAAACATTTATGGAAGGGCACACAAAAATAACCTGGCTTTAAAAATACATGCACTGTTCTCCTTAAGTATAACAAACACCGAGACATACGATTTTATATCATTTTGACAATTCTTGGCATGTGATTGCTGTGCTTTTTAATGCCAAATAACATGGTGAAATCAGACAATTTACTTTAGAGACAGTCTTCTGGAGCTCAATAGTCATATTCAGGAAAAAAGAATGTACAAAAGAAAAAAAATATTCTTAATTAAGTTTCATGGCTTGTAGAAAAGCTGTTATGATTTCCTTGACCTGGCCATATAAAGTTGTTTTTCTAACCAATTCCATAAAAATGAGTAGTGGCCTGACCCTTCAATCCTTTACTCAGGTAAAACTCTTATTACCTTTTTTTCCTTTTGGTTGAGTAATGAGTGCAGACTAAGGTTCAAAGAGTTCAGATGATGCTATTAAAAGATGGCTTTGCTGTAAAGCGACAGACTACTTAGTCATCCTCTGATTCATTAGCAGCAGTATTTTCATTAGCGTACTGTACTCATATGCAGTAGTAAATCTTGCAAGGTTAACTTTTAAATGCTTTATAATGAACTATATTCAGTTTTCAGTTACAATCTGAACCTCACATGTCAAGCAATGACTTCTTCAATTTTCAATATTCATGATGATGATACACTTGTTTTCAGGCAATTTAAATATTTAGAGGCTAGAAAGACTCAGTTTGACTTTTCTGATCTCCAGTGATACAGACTGCTTGTATTTCTATGCATTCATTGATAACAGTATACCATTACAGGAAATGCTTAATCATTATGTTTCAGGGACTAATGTAGCAACAATAAGTTGAAACCTACTCTAAGGTAAGGTTTCTAGTGTCAAAGAACTGCTGTGAGGCCACGAAAGCTGATGCAAATAGTGCTATGACTGCTGGTCAAGATCCTGTTATGCTAGTTGATCTAAAAGAGCATATTGCTGTCCATGACAGCTCTTTTACTTGAATGGTTACACTTCCTGAATGATCATGTTATTGTGTGGTGAGCCACATGGAAACTTTCTGTCCTTGACCCAAATGTCTATAAGTAATGGGAAAATGTTCCATGCTATTTGAATTACGATTGTTGATCATTTTATACTAGTAATCATTAATAACCAGTTATTGGTCAGATGTTGTTAGTTGTTGCTGCAGCCATAGGAGGGCATTTTCACTTTTAATGTATTATGTTGGGTGCTGATGATAACATAAGAAAATGAAAACCTTCCTAGCTTCACTATTAGGTGTTTTGGATCATTCACAATTATACCTTTTTGTTGTTTTGGGGTGTTGGTGTTAAGTACTCTATTTTATGTCATTTCTGTTTTGATAGGAATGTTCATTATTGTTCTTATGTTTAGCTATCTGTAAGCACCTTCCACAGTTCTACAGGAGAACCTTTCATTCATATTTGTCCTTTTGTGTATTGTGCAATATTCTAGGGGATCAAGAGGAGGACACCAGAATCTGACTTTACTACCAGTCACTCTGTTGCTGCCTAAATCACCCTCATAAATTGCTGCTTAAATGACTCCTGCTGTAGACTTTCCCATTTCCTTAATCTTTACAAACCGTAAGGATCAAAATCCACAGAAAAAGAATGCACACAGATACACTGACCTTCCGATTGGTGCATGTGGGAATACTAACTGCAAAGCTATGCCATACTCATCATGATTTCTGCTGACTACAGTAATACCAGATGGTGTGTTACCGTAAAAAAAAAATTCTAAGTTTTCAAATGTCAGTCAAGCAACTAGTAAAGGATGGTCTTGTTACCTGCTGCTTCTTTTTAGATGCTTTGAATGGGTAAATGGCAAATGTGACTTTAAGAGAAGTTGTGACTATCAAGTTTTATGGTTTAAACTTATTTATTTTCATGATAATTTTCTTAGAGTTGGGCTAATTGCCTATTTATTAAATTATCTAGCTATCGTTGCTCTATATTATGCAGAGAGCCAAACTGTACCCAGGATCAGGAAGAATGTGGAAAAGGAGCTTAAAACCATCTTTCCCTGTTCCAGTGTACTAAACCCACTAAGTCCATTAACATGATATGAATAATACCATATGTATTCAGCTTCTTTGAATTTATCAAATAATTGTCTTCGCTTATTCCTGTCCTTTCAATGTGTGTTAAGTTACACCTTTCTAACCTTTATTGTGTAACAGAGACATTGACATTCAAAGTGTTTTGGTGAGGACTATTCTCAAGAAGAGAATTTTGCATGATGATGATTTTGTAAGTCGTGTTGATTATGTTGAAATTGATTAGTCTCACCCTCCTGTGAGTGCAAGATTAAGCAATGGAACTCCATAACGTTATATTCAATTACCACTTGTAAATTCACAGTGGTTGAGTTTGGTAGTATAAGCACATTCTTTAGCTTATTATCCTTCCCTTCCCACAATCTACTATTTAAAAAAAAACATTTTATTGTAAATTAATGTAGCCACAATATAGGTCATTCACTGAAACTGTACACAGACTTTTGATGCTCTCTAATTTTAGATGAATTAGCCAGGTAATTTTACATAAACTAGCATGTCATTATTTTCTCTTTACTCAGAAAGATTTTTTTTTTAAAGTAGAGGGAAGCTTTAAATATACCTGCAAAATCAACAATGAAATTGAAAATCCATCCTTACACTCTAGTGATAAGTCTGTTTGATACACTGCATACTGTACATTTTAGAGGTGGGGTAGTTGTTCCATAGTTAAGATTATAAGAAACTTTCCATTATAAAGACACTTGTGACTCATCCACTCAGTTCCAAAAATAAGTTTCATTTCTGTCTGTAATTTTACATAATTGGTCTCCTATAAGTGAAGAATTATGCAAAATTTCATGTGTCTTAAGCCAGCTGTTTGAGAGATGTGGTTTAAAAAAAATGACTCATTTAACTTTTGAAGAAGTAACATCTTTGTCATTTCATTTCTCTAAAAGAAGGCTTGCTCTAGAAATTCAAAAATGATTGCATTCAGTGGACTTCATGGAAGGTTTCCTGTTTACTTCAGTGGCCTTTGGATCAGGTCCTTCACACAGAAGGTTATATTGAACTATGTTGAGAACATAATTGCTATTGGAAAAAAAGGATTTTTCAATGCTCCCACCATTTTCTCAAAAATATAACTGTCATGAGAAGTCCACACAGAGACAAATGGAGAGCAGAAGCAAGGACTTAGTGTTCATGAAAGACTTCCATAGAAAGCGTACCAGGCAGAACACACCATCTTGAAAGGCTTTAGTATGATATACTTGCACTGAGCTCACCGAGATGCCCAAGAAAACTGTGAATAAAACTGGAAATATAAAACTAACTCAATTTATAACCACAATGATGAGCAGGGAGCAAGGCAATGCTTTAAAAGAAAAACTGAATAAATGTCCACTGAACCATTTTCACACATCATCTACTAGAGACATGTAGTAGAGACATCTATTACAAAGACCACTGTCGAAAGTCAGCTGGGTGAGGGATTTTAACTGAGCTCCAAACTCAATAAAGAAAAGCCTGAAAATAGTACAGCCAACTAATAAATATGCTAGGCCTGGAAGATGCCTAGGGAGACAGCAATGTCAGAACTATGGATTATACCTGCTTTTCTAATGTATACAAAATAGCCCTCTTTCTCATTCCTAGAGCATACTTACAGTGTCAGAAATTGAAGAATGTAAAATCCTCCCCTCATATCTGTCATATCACTCCCCTGTCCTGCTATCACTGCAAGCGGCCTCTTGACCATACACTAGCTCACGGCAGCTTAGCAACTCTCTTTTACGAGATTCACCTTTCAAACATGTCATAGAGATGGGAATAAAAAGATTTCCTGCAAATTAATAACAATGGAGAGATATCACTGGTAATGCTGTGGGAAAACCTTAAAACAGTCCTCAGGGCAAAATAATTGCCTTCATTTCAGTC
Source organism: Caretta caretta (assembly GCF_965140235.1). Lineage (NCBI taxonomy): Eukaryota > Metazoa > Chordata > Testudines > Cheloniidae > Caretta > Caretta caretta. The sequence continues at coordinate 86,833,348 of NC_134209.1, forward strand.
AAGAGAAAACAACGGTCAGAAAAAGTTTAAATCCCTCCACACCATATCTGCACACTTAAAAATAAAACACAGGAAGAATCAGCCAGAAGAAGTTGTTAAAATCTCAGCAGCACAAGAAAACAGAATTAACTAACACATTAAATGTAAAATTAAACTAGTGATACAGGCAGAATTAAAGTAAACTATTATGGGGCATGAGTTTAGATTAAATAGACTGCTAGCTTTCCAACTGAGGAAACAGAAATCTGCTAAAGCAACAATACCCCAAATTTCTGAACTAATACAGAATAAAATAATTAACAAACCAGAAAAAATAACTACAGCCCTTGATAATCATTATAGGGATATTTAAAAGAAAGGTGAAAGAATGCCTGAAACCTCACAATCAAATTACAGAATTTTCTAATAAGACCCAAACTAACCTCACTGGAAATTACTTGGCAACTCTCATAGTATCACTGGAAACAAAGGAACTAGATGATGCTATTAAATACCTTACCGGGGTTCTCAGGAGAAAAATTTTGGTGGCCTCAGACTGCAGCCACCAACTCTTGCTGGTGGCCACTCTCACACTTTTTTCTAAAATACGTAATTAGCTTTAGGAAAAACAAATAAATATGCACATATGCATGTCCAAATCATTATAATGTATTTATTGCTAGCTAGTAAGTCTGCTGTGAAAAGTGATATTAACAAACATACAAGTATCACTTTTCAAAGCAGACTTACTCAGCCCTGCCAAGTCTGGGGACAAATTAAGTCCTGGATGGGGGATTGAGGGAGGCAGCGGGGGGCTGAGACCCGCAACCAGAGCCCAAAGCCCTGCATCTGCGGCCTGCCACTGCGCAGCTGGAGCCCGGGGATAGAGTCTATCACATAATCACATAATCTATCACATACCCAGCTAGATTACTTACTAAAAGTTCTAAGACTCCATTCCTGTTCTGTCCCCAGCAAAAGCAGCATACAGACAGACACAGGCCCTTTGTTTTTCTCCCTCCTCCCAGCTTTTGAAAGTATCTTGTCTCCTCGTTGGTCATTTTGGTCAGGTGCCAGAGAGGTTACCTTTAGCTTCTTAACCCTTTACAGGTGAGAGGATTTTTCCTCTGTCCAGGAGGGATTTCAAAGGGGTTTACCCTTCCCTTTATATTTATGACAAGCCCAAAGACACGTTGTATCTTGTCCTGTAGTTAGAAAGCAGTTTGCTTTTCTGACTCTTGGTTTCTCTCCTTCTTGCTTTCAACATCCTGTCTAGCCTGTCCCCACAGGTCTTACTTGGAAAACACCATGGTCCAAGGTTTGGCAGACTTCTCATTACTAAGAAAACATGCATTACTTCAGTGGGGGCTCTAGACATTAATTTTTACTTTGTTTAGCTGCTCTACAACACAAAGGGAAGATGCGTGGGCGACCGAGACTGACTAGAGCTGCCTCTCACCCTGGCCGAGTTCTCTGAAGCCCTCTGTCGCATACCCACCAATAAATCTCCGGGCATGGATGGGGTGACCATGGAGTTCTACCGCGCGTTCTGGGATATCCTTGGCCCAGACCTAGCCACTGTCTGGGCTGAGTCTTTGCAGGGCGGGGTCCTCCCTCTTATGTGCAGGCGAGCGGTGCTCGCCTTGTTGCCGAAGAAGGGGGACCTCCGCTATTTACGAAACTGGCGTCCCGTCTCGCTCCTTAGCACGGACTACAAAATCATAGCAAAAGCAATCTCGCTGCAGCTAGGGTCCGTGATGGTGGACGTGATCCACCCAGACCAGACCTATACTGTCCGGGTCGCAGCATTTTTGACAACCTATTTCTAGTTCGAGATCTTTTGGAACTCAGGCGTAGAGACGGTTTGTCGTTCGCCCTCCTGTCTCTTGATCAGGAGAAGGCTTTCGATAGAGTGGACCATGGGTACCTCCTGGGCACTCTGCAGGTGTTTGGATTCGGACCTCAGTTTGTGAGGTTTCTCCGGGTGCTGTACGCTTCCGCGGAGTGTCTGGTTAGGCTCAACTGGACCCTGACCAAACTGGTCAGCTTTGGGCGAGGAGTACGGCAGGGGTGCCCCCTCTCGGGCCAGCTGTACGCTCTGGCGATCGAGCCATTCCTCTGTCTCCTCCGCAGGAGGTTGACAGGGTTGGTGCTGCGGGAGCCAGAGCTGCAGCTGGTCCTGTCGGTATACGCCGATGACGTGCTTCTCATGGTCCAGAACCCGGGGAACTTGGCGCGGGTGGAGGCTTGCCAGGCCATCTATTCGGCAGCCTCCTCCGCCCGAGTCAACTGGGTCAAGAGCTCTGGCTTGGTGGTGGGGGACTGGTGGCAGGTGAGCTCCCTCCCACCCGCGCTTCAGACCATCCGGTGGAGCGTGGGTCCACTGCTCTACCTAGGCGTTTACCCTACTGCCATGCACCCTTCTCCGCCGGAGAACTGGCAAAATTTAGAAGGCGGGGTGATAGAGCGGCTCCGGAAATGGATGAGGCTACTCCGATGTCTCTCCCTCCAAGGGAGAGCACTGGTACTTAACCAACTAGTCCTGTCTACACTCTGGTACTGGCTCAACACCCTGGTCCCGGCCCCGGGTTTCCAGACCAACCGCTGGACATCGATTCTCGAGTTCTTTTTGTCAGGAATGCACTGGGCCCCTGTTGGAGTTCTTCATCTACCCCTGAAGGAAGGAGGGCAGGGCCTGAAGTGTCTGCACACTCAGGTCCATGTCTTCCACCTCCAGGCCCTGCAGAGTCTGCTTTATAGTGCAGGTAGTTTGACGCGGAGCATATTGGCGCACGCCTTCCTGCACCGCTCCCAAGGGCTCCGATATGACCGGCAGCTCTTTTATCTCTGTCCGAGAGGTTTTCCGCGAGACCTCTCCGGGCTGCCGGTCTTCTACCAGGACCTCCTCTGGACCTGGAAACTGTTTTCAATGACCAGGTCCGTGGCGGCCACCGTGGGAGTAGATCTCCTCACGGAGCCCCTGCTACACAACCCCCAGCTCTGTGTGCAGGTGGTGGAGTCCCGTTCGGTGTGAGAGAGTTTGGTCCTGGCAGAAGTCACGAGAGTCGGAGACCTCCTGGACTATGACCGGGGAGACTGGCTGGATCCCCTGACGCTTGCTCGGTGCATGGGGCTCTCCAGACCTCATACCCCCGGCGCGTACTTCAGGAGGTGAAGGCCACCTTGACACCTGCTGCTCGGGCTTAGCTCAACCGAGCCCTGCGCGAGGGCGCACCCCGCCCACCCTCTACCCCAGGCCCATTGGACCTTTCAATTGGGCCCCTACCCCGTAGATCCCAACAAACCCCTCACCCTTTTACTGCAAGCCGGCTGCATCAACTGCAGCTGGTCAGCTTCCAAATCGCGCTACGGAAATATTTATACACACTCATGTTTCACACCCTTCATGCCCATACCCTGGTGTCCCGCCCTGATACAAAGTGGCAGGACCTCCTGCCACCTTTGGAGGGTGAGCAACCTCGGTGGGCCAGCCTGTATTCCACCTTGGTTCCGAGGCCCGTCGGGGACATCAGTTGGCGGCTCCTTCACGGAGCTGTGAGCATGGGCGTGTTTTTGACACGGTTTACCCCCATCCCGGATACTTGCCCTTTTTGCAACGTGAGGGAAACCCTGGCGCACGTATATTTTGAGTGTTCCAGATTGCAACCCCTTTTCCGGCTCCTCACGAATATTTTATTATGCTTTTGGCTCCACTTTTCCCCTCACCTTTTTATCTACACACTCCCCATCTGTGGCCCCACAAAATCACGAGATCTCCTGGTTAACCTCCTCCTAGCCCTAGCTAAAGCAGCCATTTATAAAACCAGAGAGGGGAGGTTGGCTAATGAAGCGTCCTGCGATTGTAGGAATTTTTCCGATCCTCAGTACATTCACGTATCCGGGCGGAGTTCCTCTGGGCAGCATCCTCCGACTCCCTTGACGCCTTTGAGGAGCGGTGGGCGCTGTCCGAGGTTCTCTGCTCGGTGACCCCGTCTGGTTCCCTCTGTCTTACCCTTTGATTGAGGGGAAGAGCGAGAGACCCCAGCCCCAGCTGTCACCGCTGCGGATACCATCATCACTGTCACCTAGCAGGGGTCCTATAACACGTGGGTGTAATCCCCACCACACCCCAAACCGCCCACCCCGCAGCCGTGCCCATCTTGTCGGGCACTCTCCGGAGAGGAATAATCGGTGACACTGGGCGTGGCACTAGGTAACTCGAGGGGGTGGAAAACCACGAGTGTCGAGGAAGCCCCCCCGCTCTAGGCCACCAGGTAACTCAGGAGGGTGGAAGACCACGAGTGTCAAGGAAGCCCCCCCGCTCTGGGCCCCGGCTAGCCTGAACACTTCTCCCTCCTGAAGGCTGCTATGTCATACCTTCTGTTTGCTTTTGTTTTGTTGCATAGTTTTGCTTTATCCTCTTTGGTGATTCTTTGTAAGTGTTACACAAATAAAATTATTTTCTGCCTTAAAAAAAAATAACACAAAGGGAAGGTGCATGGGCGACCGAGACCGACTACAGCTGCTTCTCACCCGGGCCGAGTTCTCGGAAGCCCTCCGTCGCATGCCCACCAATAAATCTCCAGGTATGGGACATCCTTGGCCCAGACCTAGCCACTGTCTGGGCTGAGTCTTTGCAGGGCGGGGTCCTCCCTCTTTCGTGCAGGCGAGCAGTGCTCGCCATGTTGCTGAAGAAGGGGGACCTCCGCAATTTATGAAACAGGCGTCCCGTCTCGCTCCTTAGCATGGACTACAAAATCATAGCAAAAGCAATCTCGCTGCGGCTAGGGTCCGTGATGGTGGACGTGATCCACCAAGACCAGACCTATACTGTACCGGGTCGCAGCATTTTTGACAACCTATTTCTAGTTCGATATCTTTTGGAACTCAGGCATAGAGATGGTCTGTCGTTCGCCCTCCTGTCTCTTGATCAGGAGAAGGCGTTCGATAGAGTGAACCATGGGTACCTCCTGGGCACTCTGCAGGTGTTTGGATTCGGACCTCAGTTTGTGAGGTTTCTCCGGGTGCTGTACGCTTCCGCGGAGTGTCTGGTTAGGCTCAACTGGACCCTGACCAAACTGGTCAGCTTTGGGCGAGGAGTACGGCAGGGGTGTCCCCTCTCGGGCCAGCTGTACGCTCTGGCGATCGAACCCTTCCTCTGTCTCCTCCGCAGGAGGTTGACAGGGTTGGTGCTGCAGGAGCCAGAGCTGCGGCTGGTCCTGTCGGTGTACGCCGATGACGTGCTCCTCATGGTCCAGAACCCGGGGGACTTGGCGCGGGTGGAGGCTTGCCAGGCCATCTATTCGGCAGCCTCCTCCGCCCGAGTCAACTGGGTCAAGAGCTCTGGCTTGGCGGTGGGGGACTGGTGGCAGGTGAGCTCCCTCCCACCCACGCTTCAGACCATCCGGTGGAGCGCAGGTCCACTGCTCTACCTAGGCATTTACCTTTCTTCCACGCACCCTTCTCCGCTGGAGAACTGGCAAAATTCAGAAGGCAGGGTGATAGAGCGGCTCCGGAAATGGATGAGGCTACTCCGATGTCTCTCCCTCCGAGGGAGAGCACTGGTGCTTAACCAACTAGTCCTGTCTACGCTCTGGTACTGGCTCAACAAACTGGTCCCGGCCTCGGGTTTCCTGACCAACCTCCGGACATCGATTCCAGATTTCTTTTGGTCAGGAATGCACTGGGCCCCTGTTGGGGTTCTTCATCTACCCCTGAAGGAAGGAGGGCAGGGTCTTAAGTGTCTGCACACTCAGGTCTGTGTCTTCCGCCTCCAGGCCCTGCAGAGGCTCCTTTATAGTGCAGGTAGTTCGACGTGGAGCATACTGGTGCATGCCTTCCTGCACCGCTTCCAAGGGCTCCCATACGACTGGCAGCTCTTTTATCTCTGTCCGAGAGGTTTTCCTCGAGACCTCTCCGGGCTGCCGGTCTTCTACCAGGACCTCCTCTGGACCTGGAAACTGTTTTCAACGACCAGGTCCATGGCGGCCACCGAGGGAGCAGATCTCCTCACGGAGCCCCTGCTACAAAACCCCCAGCTCTGTGTGCAGGTGGCGGAGTCCCTCTCGGTGCGCCAGAGTTTGGTCCTGGTGGAAGTCACGAGAGTCGGAGACCTCCTGGACTATGACCGGGGAGACTGGCTGGATCCCCTGACGCTTGCTCGGCGCATGGGGCTCTCCAGACCTCATACCCCCGCAGCACGTACTTTAGGAGGTGAAGGCTACCTTGACGCCCGCTGCTTGGGCTTAGCTCAACCAAGCCCTGCGCGAGAGCACACCCCGCCCACCCTCTACCCCAGGCCTGCTGGACCTTTCAATTGGGCCCCTATCTTGTAGATCCCAACAAACCCCTCACCCTTTCACTGTGAGCCTGCTGCATGAACTGCAGCTGGTCAGCTTCCATATCGCGCCACAGAAATATCTATACACACTCACGCTTCACACCCTTCACACCCACACCCTGGTGTCCCCCCCAATACAAAATGGCAGGACCTCCTGCCACCTTTGGAGGGTGAGCAACCCCGGTGGGCCAGCCTGTATTCCACCTTGATACTGAGGCCCGTCAGGGACATTAGTTGGAGGCTCCTTCACGGAGCTGTGAGCACGGGCGTGTTTTTGACGCGGTTCATCCCCATCCCAGATACTTGCCCTTTTTGCAACGTGAGGGAAACCCTGGCGCACGTATATTTTGAGTGTTCCAGATTGCAGCCCCTTTTCCGGCTCCTCACGAATATTTTATTATGCTTTTGGCTCCACTTTTCCCCTCACCTTTTTATCTACACACTCCCCATCTGTGGCCCCACAAAATCACGAGATCTCCTGGTTAACCTCCTCCTAGCCCTAGCTAAAGCAGCCATCTATAAAACCAGAGAGGGGAGGTTGGCTAATGAAGCGTCCCGCGATTTTAGGGCTGTTTTCCGATCCTCAGTACATTCACGTATCTGGGCGGAGTTCCTCTGGGAGGCGTCCACCGACTCCCTTGACGCCTTCGAGGCGCGGTGGGCACTGTCCGAGGTTCTCTGCTCGGTGACCCCATCCGGTTCCCTCCGTCTGAGCCTTTGATTTTGGGGAAGAGCAAGAGGCCCCAGCCGTTGCCGCTGTTGATACCATCATCACTGTCACCTACGAGGGGTCCTATCACACGTGGGTGTACGTCCCCTCCCACCGTTAATCCACCACCCCGCAGCCATGCCCATCTTGTCGGACACCCTCAGGAGAGGAATGATCGGTGACACTGGGAGTGGCACTAGGTAACTCAAGGGGGTGCAAGACCATGAGTGTCGAGGAAGTCCCCCCGCTCTAGGCCACCAGGTAACTCAGGAGGGTGGAAGACCACGAGTGTCGAGGAAGCCCCCGCGCTCTGGGCCCAGGCTAGCCTGAACACTTCTCCCTCCTGAAGGCTGCTGTGTTATACCTTGTGTTTGGTTTTGTTTTGTTGCATAGTTTTGCTTTATCCTTTTTGGTGATTCTTTGTAAGTGTTACACAAATAAAATTATTTTCTGCTTCAAAAAAAAAAAACACAAAGGGAAGGTCTCACACAAACTTGACAATAATCAAGCCCCAGTGAAGCCATTTTTCTGGTCAGTCATGATAGTCATGCTGACCCTAGATATGCGAAGTGTTTAACACTATTAGTTAACACAGTGCAATTTTACAGTTCAGATCATCCCTTATATGGGGTTTCTGCAAGGGTAATTGCTTATGTTCAGATTTGCTGCTTTTTACCCTTGCTGCTGCTGATAAACAGGGCTCATGTACTTATTGTAGTTAGATAAATTACTCTTGGAAGAAATACTCTTCCATCTGGAAATGGACCAAACCTCTAAAATTTACTCCTATTCAGCAAAAAGAATAAAAATATATGCACTTTTCAAATTAGGTTGATTTTTAAGGCTCGATGTGATCTATTAACAAGGAAAGTTAGACAAAAATTGACTGAATACTTTTAAAGGTATGAAAATTTAAATTAGCACATTGAAAGAAATTACTAGAGAACCATGCTTAGACTAGCATTGCAACCTGAGGAGTCTGAAGCAGTGAGCAAATTGGGCGATTACCTGTTGGCCATATGAGGGTCAAGCCAGCTACCACTATAAGAAGACTCCACTGAATTTCATAGAATCATAGAAGGTTAGGTTTGGAGGAGACCTCAGGAGGTCATCTAGTCCTACCCCCTGCTCAAAGCAGGATCAACACCAACTAAATCATCCCAGCCAAGGCTTTGTCAAGCCAGGCCTTAAAAATCTCTAAGTCGGGCCTTAAAAACCTCTAACCACCTCCCTAGGCAATCCATTCCAGTGCTTCACCACCCTCTTAGTGAAATAGTGTTTCCTAATATCCAACCTAGACCTCCCCCACTGCAATTTGAGATAATTACTCCTTGTTCTGTCATCTGCCACCACTGAAAACAGCCAAGCTCCATCCTCTTTGGAACCCCCTTTCAGGTAGTTGAAGGCTGCTATCAAATCCCCCCTCATTCCTGTCTTCTGCAGACTAAATAACCCCAGTTCCTTCAGCCTCTCCTCATAAGTCATGTGCCCCATCCCCCTAATCATTTTTGTTGCCCTCCGCTGGACTCTCTCCAATGTGTCCACATCCCACATTTGTGGGAGTTGTGTCCTGATCTGGAAGCCCACTGTTAGTCTCACTGGAAGAAGTGGCCTGACATTGCCCCATGAAGACCTCAAGAAGTGGCGACTTCAGAGTCCTGAAGATCCCTGATATTGAATGGTTGGATTGAAGAGCGGTCAGAGATAAGAGTGAAGGAGGTGCTGGGGATGGGGAGGCAGACATATCTTCTTGTCTTCAAAAGATGTTTCTCATTTGGATGATGGGTGAGTTTCAGATCAAAATCTGAACCTCATATTCTAAATTCTGGTGTCTGGATGTGAACATATTCATTTTGGCCTGTCTCTGGTATGCTTAGTCCTTTTTGATGCTTGTGCACTATGTTGGCTCCCTAGCAAAATATTGTGGCAATGAGATGATATTTTTATTTTATATTTAAAAAGAAAATCTCTTCATAAAACCTCGAGGATGTTATCTCTAGCAGGTATAATATAGCAATATCCAGAGACAGGAGTTCCACAAAAGTTGAAAAAAATCACTGCTTCCTTTACATCAATTTGGTAGCAGCATTTTAAAAAGAGGCTCCTGGAAACCTATGCTTGCCTCCCAACAGCTTTTTCTACCAAACTGAAGTAAAAGTTGTTGCCATTTCTCATCTTTGATGGAATTCATCCTTTCTCTAGATGCTGATATATCATACATGCTAAAGATAATGTCCCTGTGGTTTTCAAAGAGGAATTATTTTGCCTTTGGGGTGAACTTGATTACACCAATTGTCAAGTCTGTTTAATAAATGTCCTGCGGAAGTATTCCCAGGTCCTTTACATGATCTTCTCATGCAGACCCCATTTCATTAAATTATACAAGTCAAAAATTGTGCAATATTATCGCCAGTATACTTATACTCAGGTTTCAGGATTACTGGTTAAACACTTTCATCAGATGCATTACAATATGTTCATTTGCCCAGTGCTGCTTCTTCTCTTGATTATGCTTTTAAGAGTTTGTTTTAAATAAGGAAAAAAAGGATTCCACTATGCCCCACTCTTTCTGTCCCCTTGTATGTGCAGTTTATCACAGATTATGGTAAACATTTTTATGGGCCCCTTTCAAAAAATATCAACAGCACTTTTGTGTGGGGGAGTCAAATTTGGTTGGCTGTGTCCTGAGGCTACCATGATTGTCAGAGCTGTCAGAGGAGTTTTCAGTGGTGCACATGTACATGCGAGTCACCATATAAGCCAAGGTTTGGCAGTTTAAATGGTTTTATTTCTGAGATGAAAGAAACAATATTGAACATTAAGTATTTAAGATTAACTTTGAAAGGTTTGCTAGGAAACAAATCAAGTAATAATGCACTGATTTAATTGGAGTGAAAAAATGGTAATTAAGGTGATTGTGTTGGTATAAATTAATTAATATCAGCAATGTTTAAACATACAGTAGCAGCAGCTACGTGCTGGAATTATTTCCAACTTCTGTGGTATACATATGTTTATATCTGTACTGAGAACTTGCAGGTATTCATTACTTTGTTAATCTTATTACCAAACTCAGATGGGCCCCATATGTCTTGAATTTTGTTGAGTACTTTTTAATAGACTTTTTAGAAAAATGTAACCATGTCTCAATTTGCCTCTAACAGCTTTGTAAACAATGCAGTGAGAAAAATGAGTTTTACTGTTTTATAGGGGATAAACAGTCAGCTTCAGGAGTAGCAGTAATTAAAAGAAGCAATAGAGGAAGAGAAGAGAACATATAGAGTCTGCCAGGGTAATACAGATAGCAACTTCTCAATAAGCCCCTGGACAAGATAGAGGCAGATAGCAATGAGTGTAAAAGTGAAAACAATCTTGACAAGGCAGATAAAGAAAAGCAAGCTTCTGTTTCAAAAAAGAGTCTTCATCAAGAGGATGCCAGCTGCAACAGGATCAGAATTCATCAACTCTAAAGATGAAGACTGAGATTGAGAAAGGCATTTTCTGTTTGTTCAATTATACTCACCATTGACCTTGTCCGGGATTTCTGTTGTATTGTTGAAAACATTGAAGAATATATTTACTTTCATAGCATGCTGCTTATTCTAAAAAAATATGCTGTCAAGAGAGCCTGTTGGTTACTTGTTGAGAGGACTAAAAGGTTAGGTGGGACAATATTTCAGCACTCATAAATGGCTTGTAGAAACTAGCATAACAGCCACTATAACAAAAACTGTCTCCATAGAGAAATGAAGTAAATGATTCCAACTACTTTGGGTTCAGAATTAATTTTTATTTTTTAATATTTAGACAGGTGGGACCAAATTCTGAAGTCCTGGCTTCAGACCCCAAGTGTTCACCTTCCAGTCCAGATCCGCATATGGAGAACATGAGTCAGGTGCATCCGTAGCACCATCCACCTCCAGACTCCTGGAGATCTCTTTTCAGGTCTGAAAATTTGCATTTTGGAGAGGTCACAATAAACATATGTTCTGTCCCAGAATCATGTAGTGAATCTCCTGAAAATGTAATATTTCCTGAGTCTGTATTTAATTTTTAGTGGAGTCTCCTCTACAGTAATGAGTCTTCATTTAAGAGAAATACCCAGGCACAGTCACCACTTGGGAATCCAGAAAAAGATTAAATATATATGAATAATGAGTACATCCACAAGTCATGGGAAAAATAGAATGGAAGTAAACCTTCATGCTTGAGGGCATAAGCTGAAGCTCGGGGTTAGGAAGAATCTTTGCCAATTGGTTGATTGTTCCATAATTGTTCACTCTAGATTTGTTTGTACTTTCGTCTGAAGTAGCTGGGGCTGGCCACTTTCAGAGATAAGATGCCAAAGTAGATTGTCCACTGGTCTGATCCAGTATGACATTCCTGTGTTCCTGAGCTCTGAAATCATGGCTCCAATGAACCTGCAACACTAGGGAGCTTGGGAAAACAGCCAGGAAGCACTACACCTCACACAAATCTCTCTCTCCCTCCAGGGGATCTTCGTAGATCTATAGGGTTTGTGTCTGGACTCACTATTCCTACACGGGAAACATATTCCTTCTTCTAAAGATGCAATTTAGAAGAAACTCTTCCAGGGAATTACTGTATAGTTTTCTTCCTACCAGGCCCAGAATTTCCACAGGGAGGCTAATCAGACCTTTGTTCCTAACTCAGGGAAACTTTAATTGACTTTAATTACAATTTTGTCTCCTTCACAATTAACAATTCTAGGAACTATTCCATGTACTGTACATTCTGTTTTCTCACATCTCCACATGGATATCCACATGACTTTCTATCTCTCAGACAATTAAGCCCACTCTGACATTGCAGAGGATTTTAAGAATTAGCATAAAAAATCAGCATTTCAGGGATTTCTATTTTATACAACTGTACTAGGGGAATATCGTAAGGCTATAAATAGTATAGCCAACCTCAGATGTTTCAAAAACCATGCCTCTTACCTCCAAAACCTCAGGATTTAAAATAATGAAATGAATAAAACCCAACATCATACTGTTTTTTACCTGCTTTTTGATTATTTGCATCCACCCATTTGTATGGGTATGTCACCCACTTGCTATGTTCATAGAATCATAGAATATCAGGGTTGGAAGGGACCTCAGGAGGTCATCTAGTCCAACCCCCTGCTCAAAGCAGGACCAATCCCCAATTAAATCATCCCAGCCAGGGCTTTGTCAAGCCTGACCTTAAAAACTTCTAAGGAAGGAGATTCTACCACCTCCCTAGGTAACGGATTCCGGTATTTCACCACCCTCCTAGTGAAAAAGTTTTTCCTAATATCCAACCTAAACCTCCCCCACTGCAACTTGAGACCATTACTCCTTGTCCTGTCCTCTTCTACCACTGAGAATAGTCTAGAACCATCCAGAATGTTGGATCATATTAAAGAAGTTCTGTATTAAAATCACAAATGTGTTTGATTCCCCATAGTTTAAATTCCAGGGTATTACTAATTAAGAGGTCTCTTGGTTTTTGGTCTCTTATTTTTACTGTTTCTCTCCCTCTCTCTGTGAAACTTGCAAGCTGCTAATTGTGTTAGTACATCCTAAGACAGAGAGAGACTCAAAGCGATACTTTGTAACAACAGAAACAGCACACAGAGACTCCACGCCCTTTTGTTGTATTCATCTCGCTTTGTTAACAATTGTGATTAAAATAGAGATAGAGGATGTATGTTGATGGATGCTTGGTGTACATAATAAATGAATGATCAGGGAGGTGCCAGCCTAAGAATCCAGTGTCGATCGGCCGAAGAAGGCATCAAGTGAAAAGAACTAGAGGACCCCCGGAGGGCAGACTGGAATCCACCCAACAGCCTCAAGGATGGGAGAACCAAAGAAGAAGATAACATCTGGCAGCATGGAGCCGTCAGGAATGTGCCATCTGCTGATTGATTCAGCAACAGCATGATGAAGCAATTCCCGTAGACTGGCACAGGAATAAAATTCCTATAAAAACAGAACCTGAGAACTTTGGGGTCTGATTCTGCAAACCAACTTCCAGTAGCATCAGATGTGCTTCTGACAAGGCCCTGCTCCTTCCTCGTGTCCAGGTCACCTGGACAGTGTCTTGGCACGAGCAACTCTAAGGCTGGTAACTATGATAACAACCTTGCAGAACCTGTGTGAGTGTGTATGAATGAATGTGTGAATAAATATGAAATTGAATGGAATGTTATAGCTATAACTAACTGCTTACTTGAGAGAAGAAAAGGAGTTCTTGTGGCACCTTAGAGACTAACAAATTTATAACAAAAAATATGTTAGTCTCTAAGGTGCCACAAGTACTCCTTTTCTTTTTGCAGATACAGACTAACACGGCTGCTACTCTGAAACCTGTCATAACTGCTTACTATGATTCTTTCTGTATTCACAATAAATGTGGCATTTTGCCTTATTCCCTTTAATAAGATCCTGCTGGCTTTTATTTTATTGGTACAACACACTCTCAATTTGTGTGATCAGTTTGGAGTCAAATGTCAATGTCTCTCTCATGCGCGCACACACACACACACACACACACACACACACAGAGTCTGTGTTTTTCTCTTTCCCCTTGTTCACTGATCAAAGTGAACTTTATTTGCCCTTTACTATCCAGTAGGTATCTGCTATTCTATCCCTTTGTGTGTTTCTCCTTACTCAGGATAAGCAACTGTCCCGCTCACATCCTCTTTGCATTCTCCTTCATAGTCTCCTATCCCCACCTGCCCACCACATATACTTAGTCCTTATATATTCTTCCCTTCCTCCCACAGGCAGTTATCCATCCAATCCTCTCCTGCTCCTCATAGTCCTCTGACACTTCCTAGTTTTCTGTCTTGTTGTCCCCCCCCGCCCCCACAGTCTTATTCAGGAGACCTCCATGTACCCAACTTTGCTCTCATAAGGTCTCTAGGGTCACCAGCTTCCTTGAGGGTAGACTGGCTTGAGCTGTGGCACATGGTTTAATGAAGTCAGACCACATGATTGCTCCCACAGTTGGAAAGAGCAGGAGGAATGGAAGAGACAGGAGTGGCTGGTGAGGACAAAAGATGAGGGGGCTGAGTGCAAGCCCTAGGATCCAGTAGCCATCCCCCTGAAAGATCTCTTGCCCCTGACAGCTCCCGCTCCAGTTGGATCCAGGTCATCTTGCAGACAACACCTACCTACCTACCCCAACACTCTCAGACATTCCAGCACATACCCAACACTCCCACTGCAACAGCCTCCTGTTGGGACCAAGCCACTGCAGATATCTTTCATTGCTATCAAGTGAAGCATCACCCACAAATTCACCCTCAGTTTTAGACATCCATTACATCCTTTGTACCAGTACCCCTGGATGCCACCCCGCCCAACCAGCCTTATAGCATCCATGCTTTTTGCTGCTCCACGTCCTATCCCCATTGTTGCTTGCAGAAGGGTGTTGAGCGTAAGATGAAGTTTTTGGTCATATGCAAATTAACTCATTCAGTAGTTTGCATAAATGCCACACTTGGAACTGTGTAGAACTTGGCAGTGACACTGGAATTCCCTCTGTTCAATGGTGCCTATTCAATCTCAAATCTTGTACACTTTACATTGTTCAACCAAGGAAGAAGCCACGCTGAATGACCGTTCCAAAATCAGCAGCAATGAGCCCCACACTGCCATCTGCTGCTACTAGACAGAACACCAACAAACATTTCTCTCCAAGATTTCTGCTGATAGGGAGTCGGGTACCTGTCCCCCTCCACAAAGGTATCAATGGAACTGGAAAGGTGCATTACCCCATTGGAAGGCTCCTGCAAGTAGCTGGTGTGACAAGGTCAGGCCAGACGGCTACAGGAGAGTGCAGGAAGGAAGGTATATTAAACTCAGGATAAGCAGGTCCCTCTTCCCCTGGTAATTGAGCAGGGGTTACTCCAGGTTAAATAGGACACTTGGAGCCAATTAAGAACCTGATGTGGGGACCTGCATGAAAACCTCCTAAGCTTACCTTTACCAGCTTAGGTTAAAACTTCCCCAAGGTACAAATTAATTTTACCCTTTGCCCTTGAATTTCCAAACTTTATCTGGGATAAAGTGCAGGACCCTGCCCTTGTCCTTGTTGAACCTATGTCCTATGTCCTTGTTGAACCTATGTTGAACCTATGTCCTATGTCTGCATGGGTTTTAGACAGGTTCGTACTCAGGATTGCTAGCCTGGGCTATGGAGGCTATGCTTCTATTTTTAGCACACTAGCTTGATGAGAGCTAGTGCAAGTATGGCTACGAGAGCTAGGAATCGCACATGTAGCTCCAAGTGTAGATGTAGCCTCAGCGTATTGTTGAAGAAATACAAACTTTGTTAAGTATTTTTCATTTTTATCTAGTAGTTCAGACATAAAGGGCACAGATTATCAACAAGACTCTAGAATATCAATCACTTTGATTTACTACCATGTTCTTTTCAAGGTGATCATGATGCTAGTTTATTGATTAAAGTTTTGATGACCTTTTGCTGGCTGTAGTTGCCCAGGCAGCTTTGAGGTTAAAGTAATATTCCCTCTTCATAGCATTTAAGGCAGTTTAAATAGTTTTATCTGTCAACAGTTTGCTTCATGGCCTCAAGTTTCTTTATAGTCAATCATACTAGTGTTTTATTATACCTGTATATGTCATGTAGTGGAATATGTCTGTAAGGGGCTGCAGTTAGGGAAAAGCATATGGAATTTTGAATGCACTATATGTTTCTGAAAGAATTTGGATGGCCCTAGGTTTTGGTGGTATGGCAAGTGTGCTAAAGAGGCCCTGCCAAGTAAAACTGTGGTCTGATTCATTCTCACTGGCACAGGCAGCTATTACTGCACCCCTGAAAGGATTCACCTCCCAAAGCCTTCCCAAAGGGAAGCCTTTGCTACCCCCTTTAAAGACTTTATTCAGGAAAAGCCTTCAGCTTTAAATTGTAGTCTGCTTCATAGAAGCCCTGCTGTTAGAGGCTGCTCACGAGATGACCTGTATCAGAGAATGCCTCTAGCCTGAACTCCTCAGCACCACATACATGGGGCCCCTACTGGAAAAGGGTTGGATTATACCACAGCATTTCCCATATGAGCGGACTTTACACCTCTGGGGAAACAGAAGTCTGTGCAACCCAGGCTAAGCCTTGTGTCGCTTACATGACATTTTATATGTAACAAGAACCTAATTCATTTTTCACCATTTATCACATTTGTTTACTTCTTGTAATTCATCCATCTTGGACAGACAGGCACCCATACACTAGTATATTGCTGCTGTGTTCGTGTCTGCACAGCTATAAACAATACTGAAATAAAATAATAAGAAAATTTCTGTTTGTATCGGGTTTTGTTAAGCTCTTTTCTCCGACATTAAATTTTGTGCCTATCTTCTCTGAATGCCCTTTTAATTTACATTTTGCACTTTGATTGTCAAATATTTGTGTATACTATTAAATCTCATGAATAATGTTCAATAAGGCCCAGCCTTTACTACATTGCTACTAGTTCTGAAGTCAAGCAGCCCCTTCTAAATCCTTAGAAATGCCTAGGATACCTCTTCACAAATCTGCCTGCCTGCCCAAACTGTTGGATAAACATTTCATTTTTTTAAAAGTCTAGTTTTATCCACTTCTTTCTGCTGTTTGTTACAGAAATGGCTTTGCTACATTTAGGAATACATTGCTCACAGTTGTGACTCATAGACTTGCCGCAATGCTGATTTTCAAGGATAAACACACATATGGCAGTTTCACAGTGGAGAAAAGTCAGTATGGTGATCAGAAAAAAAGTCAGTATGGTGATCAGATCAGAATGACACTAATCCACCTTGATAATTCAGGTTTTTGTAAAGATAAAAATTGACCTGTTTTTGTAAATTGCCCCACACTACCCTGCTGAGTGACCTGTAACCCTCGCTGTCCATATGTTGTATTGCTTTTGCCAGTTTGAATCGGTCACTAGTATGTTATCTGTGGAAGAACAAATTCAGCATGTTAGTTGTAGGTATAAACTGAAGGAGAGAGAGAGCCTGACAAAAGTAGGGAAGCAGGAAGGACGAACAAAGCAAAAGATAGGAATAAGGGAGAAGAAAGAACCCATTCCCACATAGGAAAACAGTTATGGAATATGATTGTTCTTCAGTAAGGGGGTGAAGAGCTCATAATGTAGTAATCTTAAACTCTACTGGTGCTCACTTAGACAAAACAGCTTGTAGGGTATGAGCCTGCTGTTCTTAAGGCAAAACTTTCTTAGTGTGCAAGACGGAAGCAACTGATGCATTGAATAGTAATTTGTCTGGAGGGAGATGAATTATACAAGGAAGATGATACACCATGTACAACCTTACAAAGGTATTTTTCTATATGGGTTTTCCTGGATGGTATAGTCGATGATGAATGATTTCATACTGGTCATCCCACTGAATTTCCTGAGTATTAACATTAAAGTTAGGCCTAATCCTTAAAAATAAATGTCTAATTCCTTACTTTCAACTTCCAGTTTTGACTGTATTAGTCTAGAAGTAGCAGTGGGCTCTCACTTAGACTAATTGTAATTTTTGCTTCTGCCTCCTTCCCCTCCCCCACTTTGGTTTACCATTTTGTATCTATGCATAAAAGGTTGGATGACCCACTTTCTCTGAAGGTGATGCTAATTCTTCTCAGTATAGGACATGGAGAAGAAGGTGACCTGAAATGGTGCAAGTCATTGGAAAGATATTCAATTTTATTCTATTATGAAAACTATATTTTCCTTTAAGCATGTTTAATGAGTTACAGTAATATAATGTAAATAACATAGATTTAAGCAAGTTGACCTCATTCATCATCTGTACGTCAGCTGGAGACATTGGAAGCATTCTGAGAACTAGCAAAAGAAACACTATTTTTCATTAAGTAAACTTCTTAATCTCTTAGGGATCAGCTGTTCAAGCTGCAGAATGGTGCTGAAAGAAGTAGAGAGCCAAAGCAGTAGCTCTCAACACTCAGCATTGCTCTGCACCTGTGCTGAAAGGCTGGAGTAGAGTTTAGAGAAATGTTCACAGTGATCAGCAATATGAGCAAATCTCTACATCTGCTCTGAACTGGTTATTGGTGAGGAGAGGGAAAAGTAGGCATCACAACAGGCAACAGCATCATCTGATTTCAATGGGCTATGGATCAGGCCCATAATGTATAATATGCCAAAGCTGCTAAAGTGTAATGTGGTGGATGCAAAATATTTGAATAGCAGACATTTTAGATGTTTAATTACTACTCCTACTGACCAGGATTAGTGGCTTATTCAAGTGTGCTAAAGAACACCGCCTAGGCGTAGATAAGTCAGCCACTAACACAGAAATGTGCCTGCAGGTTCCGAGCAAACAGTCTCTCTGCTCAATGCCTCAAAACATATGTTGGGCAGAAGAGCTGAAATCCATCCTTGTGCAGAGGACCAGTTTAAGTTTCTCTTTGACTTTCATGTGGGACTTGCATAGACGTTATGTCTTTTCCACACAGTGGTGAAATTCATCCTGCAGCAGCTCACCTCAGCACCATGTTTAGTACCCCAAAAGTGGTTCATGAGTGCTTCCTCACAGCTCTCATCCACACCTCTCTGGCTCTGAATGATAATTGTATTATGTTATTACTTCAAGGGAATCTGTATGAATAACAAGAGAAAAGTTCAAAGGTAGACATTTAATCTTAAATCACAGTAACATCAAGTTATTGTCAAGGAAAAATGGGCCTCAAATCATCTTGGAGATGAACATATAAAACAGGAACATTGAGCTTTTAAAATATTTAAATGTAACTTAAATAGTATTGGCATTAGGTATTGCATTAGAAGATCATCTGACAGCACTGATTCAAAATGAGACAGTAATGAAACAGACATGTCTATATCAAGTCCACTTATACTCTTTTCAGGAGCAAATTTCTTAGTCTTGGAAAAACAAAAATGATTTACAATCACCCTGGTCACAAAACACAGTTTTCCTGGTCTTTATTCAACTGCAATTTTGTCGGAAAGTGTATAGAAGCAAGAAAGGCTAAGAACAAAATTCAGCATGGAAAAGTAGTAATTCTTTTCTTGAGACATGAGGAGTTTTTAAAACATCTGAAAAGATATAAATCTCATTCTTACTACATACAATAACACTTGATTCATTACCCTTTCCTGATCATGAGATGATGCAAACATTATAATCACAGATTATGCTGATTATTATTATTTATTAATTACCCTATATTACAGTAGCATCCAAGAGCCCCAGTCAAGACTGGAGTCCCATTGTACGAGGTACTTCATCAATGTATAAGACAGACACCCCCTCCTGATAGTTCTGGGAAATATAATATATGGATGTTGGAAGTTTTTCTACATGGTTTTCAAAGATTCCTATTCCTTCATGTAACAGGAAATTATCTTTGGTCAAAGAAGCACCTCTATTACAATTATATTTTATATCACTCTTTTTTTGGTGGGATTTTAACTTGAATTCACTTTATTTGAACTAAGGTTAATGTAAATAATAATCCACTAGCTGTCCATCAAATCAAAACATCTGCAGTAATAAAGGAAGTCTTTTTCTCAAGTACAATGTCTATTTTGACTATACAGGCAGGACTTGAGCATCAGTCTCGATATTTATATTCTTGCGAAGTTCGAGTAGTGTTGTGTTTTTTCCATCCCACAATTACACTAAAAAAACAAGATGTGCTTTAAAAATATGTAATGTAGTGTATGTAATTCTTTACAACTGATTTATTGTCCAAACAATAAAAAAGAACTATTACAGTTAATCCCTTTCTTTCCCATGAATTCAATTTTAAAAACCTCCCTCTTTAATACTCAATTTTTGCCTATTTTACTTATGAACACTTTCACCTATAAAATATTAACTGAATTCTTCTTTATATCGGAATGGTTATTCTGCATTTACATCAGTGTAACTGAGTGCAGGGTATCTCAAAATGTTAACAATGTAAAGTATTTCATAAGCATTTCTGGCTAAAATTCAAAAATTTGGAACACTTGTTGCACATACAAAAACACACAGTTGCACATTTGAATGGGAATTCATATATGTAAATACATGCTTGTTTTGCTGCAGAATTTACTATCATCAGTAGTAGCACTGATTATTTGTATCATGTGAGTGTCTAGAGGCCCAAATCAAGAACAAGGCCACACTGCTGTAGGCATTGTTCAAGTAAATATGAAGACAGTGTCTGCTTGGCAGAGTTGTAAGAGAATCTAATGCCTCATGCCTGCAAAGCCTTATGGGCATAATAAATGTACACATGAGTAGTTCCCAGGGATGGCAAAAGTCACATGTCTCACACGACAGTCATGCATTTGATAGCCCTGTCAAATATTCCTTCATCTCACCTCATGCATCCAGCTGAGAAGAGGGAAGACAGCAGCAATTTTCCTGCAATTTAGACTTTCTGTCACATGAACACTACAGTGTCGGCTGAGCAGGCAGTCTAGCAGCCTCTCTGGCTCTTCTGCTGGGGAGGAAGAGATGGAAACCTCAGTGAGAAGAGATCAGTGGCAGTAGCAATAGGGGCCACTTGGCAGGTGGGTACAGAAGGTAAGGAGGCTCCGTACTGGCCCATGAATAACCTGCTTCCCCAGCCATCTGGGCAGATCCCACATACCCTCCCTAGTCTGTGAGAAAGCAGACTTCCAAACTCCCCAACACCCAGCAACCTTTTTCACCCAGACACTCTAAGCTTCCCTCCCCACCTTCCAATCTCAGTCTATTTCAGCCAAACCTCAGACATCCTCCAGTACCCACTAACTAGATCCAAGCACCTCTAGATAGACACCCTCCCTCTCACTTACTCCAGTGACCCCAGACCCACCTACCAGCCAGATACCCTAGCACCCAGCAACCTTTGTATCTTTGACACCCTCGCTCCCATAGATACCCTTCAGCACCCACCCACTAACCAACTCAAGCACCATCAGACACCTTTCCACCTTTCCCTGTATGACCCTCCCCCCTACGCTAGCTATAGTTGCCATGCTTTGTGCAAGTCTCTTTGTTACCTCCCCACGCACACATCCTCCGTCTTGTAGTATGGTGTGTTGACCATAAACTGAGTTTATATAAAATTTATTTGCAAATATGCAAATTTGCTCATTCAGGTGCATACAATGTCACACATGCACAAAACTTGGCTTCTATGAGTCCCACTGAGTTTAATAGAACTACTTGCATATGCAAAATCAAGCATGCTGAGCAAGTGTTTGCAGAATCAGTGCCCACAATGACACATACACAAAATATGAGAGGAATGGGAGAGGGTAACATAAAGAAATGGTCACTGCCCCAAAGAATTTGCCATCTAATTTAGACAAGTTAGGTCTGGCCTTTAATTTCTGGTTAGAGTTGTCAGTTTATTGAAAGATATTTTTAAAATATTCTGGTTTTTTTGTTTCCCTTGTTTCCTTGTAGCTTATATCTGTTTAACTGTGCAAACGATCCTTTTGTCACATTTTTTCATCAATATTTTTCCTCCTGAGGACTTCATAAGTGTGCATATCACAATATGTCCATCCAGCTGCCACAGAGCAGCATAGAATTTCCATTTGTTTCTCCTTTTTTATTGGAGGCACTTTGAAATATTCCCCTTATTTTAAATGGCATACTGTTCCATTGTTGTTGTTTCCATTATTTAAACATAGCTTTTCATTAATATATTCTTCAGGATTAAAATGTGTCATTAACTATGAACCGTAGAAATGAGAATGAAAAGAAAAAAAGCTTGAGTCCTATTCATAAATGTAATACCTACTTGCTTAGGTTTCTATGATCATGGTATTTTTTTAAACATGTACGGCAGAGGAATCTTTGTAGCGGCAATAAAGAAAAACCATAATTTTAACCTAGATATTTATACTGTCCTTTGGACAACTTCATAATGTATTTCCATTTACATGCAACATTAAAGATGCCCAGGGATTTAGTTTTACTTCTTTGGAAGAAATAATACTTCATTGACTCATGGACATTGAAACAGATTGACATCAAATACATTTTGTGCAAGGAATAGCAAAAAGAATCATTATGTGACAACTAGTGATATGTCAACATATTTGCAAGGAAATAATGTATGTCCAGCATCAAACCTACCCTTGCAGTGCCAACTTCAATGCTCAACCCTAGAGAAATGTCATCCATCTCCTGTGACACCTGAAGTACAATGAGCAAAGTTCAATACTCTTCAGATTTGAAAGGGACTACGAAAAAGTGAGGGGACAAATGGAAATAGGATAAATATTGCTGTGTGTCACTGACCCAACCAGCGCATGTCCAACATGAGATTTATTACATCAGGCCTGGAACAAAGAGACTTTGCAGTCCTATCCTGAAATATATCATTCAACAATAAGAGGAGATTAGAAAAATGAGCACCAGTAAATAGAAGTCAGCAGAACCTCAGCTTGTAACCACTGGACATTTTAAATAATAGAATCCCACAGAAGCTAGTGGCAGCAAGGGGTTAATGTCTACAACATCTCCTTATATTACACTAACAAAATCCACTATGTCAAGAACTCACCTGGATCCAGGCATGGTCATCTGACAACCGAATGAGCTTGACTGGACCGAATAAGCTCTCGCTAAGTGACTGTACTCCCAGGTTGGACAAAAACAGATCATCATTTAAGCCTTGTAGCAACAGTAACAGTGCAATGGGTTGCATGCCCATAACTGTGCCAGACCAGCTGCCTGTACTGGTCCTTGCTCCAACCCACACCTCTTCCCAGTCCAGCCCTGGTCTTGACTTTCCTCTGATCACCCTGGCTCCGACCTCTGGCTTATCTCCTGAGCACGACTCCAATTACGTTTTGATTTCTAGTCCAATTTCACCATCTGGCTCTGCTCTGACCAATAGGCCTGACTCCTGTTTTGATCACTAGGTTGCATCACCTTCGCCCCAGTGTATGACACACTCCAGGAAACCAAAAGAGCAAGAGTTTATACTGAAAATGCCTACCTACAAATACCTCCTCTTACTGATGCTCACTGCCCTCTATTAATGTTTCTCTGAAATTCCCACCTGTAGTCAGCAAGTTATTTAGCCAGTTTAGTATCTGCACGGTTGTACAGTAAGACTCCACATATCCTTATCCCCTTTGGAAAGTAACACATTGTCATCATTTATTTATATTACAGTAGCAGCCAAAGGCCCCAACCAGTATTGGGGGGCCTCCAGTGCTCGATACTGCATAAACTGTTAGACCATGATTCCTTCCCCCAAACAGCTTAAAGTGCCCTGTATAGTCATGTCAAGACTGATTCCCCACTCTGGCACTTCAAGTGAAGAGGTGGGGGCCCACAAGGATTCTAAAAATTAATACTGGCCACTCCCAGCTTGTATTAAACTCCCAAGGTTACAGCTTCTCTCTGACTTTGGATGGGTAGATGCTGCCACTACCCAAATGCAAAACTCCTTGGAACCCAGGAAGGCGTACTTGGGAATTCCTTCCTGGGGGGTACCCTCAAGCCCTTTCACTCTTCCCCCCCCCCCTTCCTCTTGGGAAGAGCTGAGAAAGAAAACAAAGGAAATTAGCTGTTGCTGCAGCTAATTAAACAACATATACACAAACCAAAAATCCAATCCTGTTCTTAAAAAAGGTAAATTTTATAAAAACAAAAAGAAAGAAAATACATCTGGAACTTAGGCTTTTGCTAGATTTTGAAAAACCCACTTACAAAAATTAAAGATCAAGAATAACCTTCTTGAGGTCCAGCTTAAAGGTTACAAGCAAAACAAAAAAGCATTTGGGGTTAGTGCAGAGGAGTCCACAAGCCAATAAGAAATAAACAGAAATAAACCTAATCACATTTTTCTAAACATTCCTGATCTACATACATAAAAGGGTTGTTAAATAAGTAGTTCTAGATATGATCTGATGATATTCATATCTGGCCTTCACCTTCTCACAGCATAACTGCTGCCTTGTTCCCCTCTTCCCGGAGAACAACCACAGACAGAAAGGGGAAGTATTTCCCCCATTTTAAAAGTTCTAGCCTTCCCATTGGCTCTTTTGGTCAGGTGCCCACTTCCTTTCCTTTACCCAGGGAACTTTTTTAACCCTTTACAGGTAAACCAAGCTGCCACCAAGAGGGACTTTATAGCTAACTTGCTGGCTGGGTGTCCATAAAAAGGAACTATCCCTCCCCCTTCATTTATCACAAGTCATTATGGGTCAGACTGTAAAGTCTGACACAAACTGAAGAGCATTCACTCACACAAATAATCCTATTGAACTTACTGGGACTCCTCTATCAAGACCTATGTCCTGGCATGCTACGCAGTGATTGTGTACTATGATCATCAGAAATCCACCTTTTCCAGGGAAAGTTGTACCATTAATTCAAAGTGTTCCTTTTCTGAAAGGGAGTGCATAACAAATTACATATTGGAGAGGAAAGAGGGTGTGTGTGTGGGGGGGAGGGGTGCAGCAATGAGAGTGGTAAAAGAAAATGGCCAGGAAAATGTGGAAAGCAGCCATTAGGAGAAAAGATAATAGGGGAAAGGGGAAAAGATAATAGAAAGAAATATTGAGAGTGATGGAGCAGAAATGACAGAAGAAAAATGGAAAATGTAAACTGAGGATAACAAGATAGGAAGTGATTAGAAAGTGTATAAATGAGAAAAAGGAGAGATAGTAAGCCAGTGGTTGCGGGGAAAGTGGAGGGAATTGGGGGGAAAAAAACACCAGAGGAATCTGAAGTGCAAGAAAGCAAGAATGAGATAGAAAGATCAGAGGGGCTTACGTTTCATTTCCCCAGTAGCAAAGGAGAGTGTCAGCAGGAAAAAAATACAAAAAGAACATGATTATGCAGCCACTGCATTTGAACAATTGGAATTGATTTAATTGATGTCAATGAGACTTGCTGCTGTAGAGGGGCTGCATAACTAGGCACTCAGAATATGCACATAATTTTCCCATAACTGGTCACATGAATGCACAATAACTAGGGTTGCCAACTGCCTAATCACACAAACCCAAACACCCTTGCCCCACCCCACCCTGCTCCTACTCCAAGGCCCCGGCCTCCACTCACTCCATCCCCCCTTCCTCCATCACTCGCCCTCCCCTAGCCTCACCCACTTTCACCAGGCAGGGGCAGGGTCTGGGGTATAGGAGGGGGTGTAGGTTCTGGGCTGGGGGGTGAGGCCGAGAAGTTCACCGTGTGGCAAGGGGCTCCGGGATGAGCTCAGGGCAGGGATTTGGGGTGCAGGAGGGGGTGTGGGGTGCAGGCTCTTGGAAGTAGTATGGGTGCGGGAGGGGGCTCAGGGCTGGGGCAGGGGGTTGGGATGAGGTGAGGGGTGCAGGCTCCAGCTAGGCAGCGCTTACCTCGGGTAGCTCCTGGAAGCGACCGGCATGTCCGGCTCTTAGGCTCAGGGGCGGCCAGGTGGCTCTGCGTACTACCCCTGCCTGCAGGCACTGCCTCCGCAGATCTCATTGGCCAGGGTTGCTGGCCAATGGGAGCTGCAGAGTTGGCACACGGGGCTGGAGCAGCGTACAGAGACACCCCCACCCCCGGCTATCCCTGTGCCTAGGAGCCAGACAGCTGTGCCAGTCAGTTCCGGGAGCCGTGCAGAGCCAGGGCAGATTGGGAGCCTGCCCTAGCCCCACTGTGCTGCCAACCGAACTTTTAGCAGCATATTAAAATCTCCTGGATTGCTTTCAATAGCCACCGGGAGATCGAGGTTGATTCCAGGAGACTCCCGGCCAATCCAGGAGAGTTGGCAACCCGAACAATACCTGGTTTGCACACACACCTTAGATGTTTTACAACTTCAGTAAGTTAGGGATATGCAAATATACACCTGCAAACTGCATATATTTAATGTATTATCTAGGCTATCTGATATACAGCTGAACTATTCTTGGTCCCTGATTATGATTTCTAAGTTCCTCAGCCAGACAGAAAGAGTGAGCTGGAGTATAAAAGGAAGGAATATTGCACTAATGCCCACCTGTGACAGAGCACCCTCTGCTCCCACCCTCTTTGCTTAATCTAGACAGCTCAGAGACTTTCTCACATGTAGATTCCACAATGCTATTTATCTACAGTGTTTCACTTCACCACCTTCTGCTTTCTAGTGTAGTCACCAGTGAAATGTGCTCAAATTTTACTACCCCCTGCTCCCACAAAACAGATCCATAGATGGTCAGTCAGTCTATTCACCCCCTGTATTTTATTCAGTCTCCTTGTTAATGGGCTAATTAGCTCATTACCGTCTCTGTCCCAGATTGATCTGGTAATCAGGAATTAGTCTTTTTCATCAGGTCGTCTCATGGGGCCTAATTGGTTACACAGTGACCAAAGTGCTGGTTCAGCTACTGATTCCCAGCACTCTGTCATACCACCAAAACAAAACAAGCGTTCCTTAAAACTAGAAATGAAATGCTTTAGATGCTTCTGGATGCACTGGGTAGCTAATATTTGACATATGAGAATCTCCAGCAAAGGGCACTCCAGTACGGAGGTGTTAAACTGCAGAAATTGTGCTTGTGGTGACAGTTTATGGGCCAAATTCAGAGGTAATGTTGGAACTTTGTTACACTAACTCAGGTTACAAGACCTACATATATTCAGTGATATGTAGGAAAGTCAAGAATTGGTTGGTCTTACATGCTGAGGTACCAGAAGAACTGCAAGAGGAATCTAAAAGTCCCCTACTGTACTTTAGCATTTTAATGGTGATCACTATGGACTCCTGATGGGATTTTCAAAAGCATTCAACATTGGCCTAACTTTGGTCCCATTGAAATCAATGGGATTTTTACACTCCTCTTATAGTTAGCATAGAGTGCTTTTGAAAATGCAATCCTTTAGTTTTTAATACCTTTTTTTCTCCTGAATGTTACCTTTCTGGGGAGGGGTGGGGCCTATCCTTCTTAAAAGATAGGAGATATGTTCCCCTATATAGAGAAATAAAGGGCATTTGTAATTATAGAATTTTAAACAACTCACCAATGATTTAATGTATTCATAAGTAATGTCAATTTTGATTTTTAAAATTTTGGAAACGTTTCACATTTCTGTGAAGTCAATCTAAGGTTATGAATGGCTCTGCTTGTGAATTTTTATAGGATTGTTACAAATCTTCTTGCAGTATAAATCTATTGTTTGTATAAAGTAAGTTTGCTGCTTTTTAACTTTTGGTATTTTCTTGTGGTTTAAATGTGATTTATATTGTCTGTTTTAAAGCAGTTTAGCTACATTTGGTATTTTTCGCATAAAGTAAATGTTTCATTCTATCTGCCTAACACCAAGTGGCTGCTGTTTAGTCCTTGGTGTATTTTTTTATAGTTTGGTTCTCTTTTATTCTGTTTGCTTAAACTGTAGTTTGCTGCCCTTTTACTGCACCTTAGTTATTTGTAATATTTTACGACAAGAAATCTATTCTCATTTATGAATAATTCAAACTGACACTTAACATTTGTTGACATAAATGCACTGAATGTGCATAATTATATTTTGATATAATGCGAGATATGTATAGTATAAATACTGATTACAAACTCATCATAGGGTGCAAATCAGATTGTCTTATTCATGAATGCTTTAGTTATTTCATTGGGACTGCTCTCATGAGAAAGGAGAACAAGTTTATGGCTTATATAATATTACATCTTGGTGATGGAAATGGTATAGTGTAGAGAATCTTGGGTAGATCCTCAGATGGTGTAAATCAGTGTAGCTCCACAGAAGTCATGAGAGTTATTCTGATTTACATCAGCTGAAGAGCTGGCCTTCTACCTGCATTTGTGAGCTTCTCCATAAGTAGTTTGTCTTTCATTTTTCTCGCAAGCCTATAAATGGCACTCTGAAGATGAAAAGCACCTGCCAAACTCTCCCTGAAGAAATATAAACATTGCAGTCAGAATTTGACTACATAGATTTGTTAAAATCCCTTACCTAGGCTATTAGTAATTTGGCCTGATTTCAAATGCAGGCAAACATCCTGTGAGAAAGGTTAACTCAAGTACAAAAGTTATCAGATTCATGTTCAGCTGAAGAAATTCTGTGAGGAAGGAAGAGAGAGGGCAGATGGGAAACCGAATTTAAAAGAAAACAACCAAACAATAAAACAGAAGCAGTAAGAAGGAGATAAGAGAAAAAGTAGTTGTTTCCTCAGTAGAAAAAAAATAATTAATTCCCTCAAAATTACATGGGTTCACCTTGTAGCCCATGTTAACACCCCTTTGTGCTGCTCTGGTGTTACAACGAGGATGGGAAGCTCCTCTGAACAGGCAGCCAAGGAATCCACCAGCATAGGTGACCTATTGGAGATATGCTGAATGGGGAAAGGGTATAGGTGGAATTTGTAACTATAAGGCTGAATGGGGGGCCAGAATTGGTAAGGACATGACAGGGTTGTAAAGACACTGTCGCGCCCTTTTAAGGGCACCTATCACAACTCTGTGGCAGCTGAGGATATAGCACATGGATTGGACAAACTCAAAGTAGTTTTCACACCCGTCTCAAATAGTAAAAGATGTTTGCTGAAGCCTAGAAGATGGATTTGCAAATCCCTATATGGCTGAGATTGTTAAAACTGAAAGACATTTAAAAATTGAATGTACTTTTCACTCTTGATGCTTTTTGCATTTCATTCAGCTTGGGCAGTTGTCCAATTTCACGTTCTGTTTGTACTTAGTTTCATATTATGTTCTCACATGTTAATCCATTGCTGTTGAGCAGAGTTTCTAAAACTGAAGGGGTAAAGGTAATTCCAACCCCACTACAGGGCTTTCAGAACATTTATTTAAAAAAAATAAACATTTATATTCATTAAATTTTACAAGCATCTCCCCTCATTTATAAAATCAAACATGTTTAAGGTTTAAGCCACTTGATGGCATCCTTTTAACTAACTCATTTAGGTGACCAGATTATAGCTGTCGGCAACACAGCTGAGTGGGGGATTGTTGTAGAATATTTTATAAACGTACCTCAGGAAGCCTGAGATTGATTATTGGGTCTTATTCTATGTGTGATATATTTCTTTCATGTGGCTACCTGTCCTATTGGTTGGTTCTGATTCAGTTCCTTGTCCAACTGATAAGAAATTCATTAATTCATTTTTGTTGTTTAATTAGTCTATCAAGAGAGTGGTTAACTTGTTATTTGACAATTACCAGACAATTCCTAGGTGTTAACTCTTGAGCATTTTCAATCACATTCAGAAGTGCTTATTTAGGCTTTGTGATCTTCAGACTGGATGATTCTTACTCAGATTTATCCCTGATAAATTGTTATATAGGCTCACATTAATCCAAAATGATGCAACAAGACTTTGGCTCAAACAACATATTTTCATTCTGCATATGAAAGTATACCCCATATTCATCATGGGGGTATTATTATGACATAATTATGCAATTTGTATAAGATACGTCATGTAAGGTGTCATTGGGAAAGTTATGATTTGCTGAATATCATCCTATTTGTGTGCATATATCATTTTTGTTTCTGAAGTTAAATATTGACTATGAATCTGTATTTCAAATGTGGTTACTCTGAAAAAATACTGACAGCTAGCCCTTCAGATACAACAGTGAAGAAGTTAGACAGTGCTGATGGCCCATCAGCAAAGTCAATGGGCTCTGGAAGAATTTAGTCTTCCTGTAAACATTTCAGCCAGCCTGTGAGTAATAGCTGCTATGACTCAGCAAGGGCCTGTGACCAGACCATATGATACTGAACTTCATTTTGGGTAACTGTATTTTTTCACAAACTGGGCTGGGAACTGTTTTTTTTGTAACATAGGGTTCCTGCCATATGTTAAAGCTATATAAGGTGGGGTATGACATCATCTAGTGGCTTCCCTCCCCACACAAGGACACTCCTGGAAAAACCTGAGGAACAAAGACTGAACTGGGGGAAGTGCTGGTCCCAGGCTAAAAGAATGTCTAGCCTGTGTATGGAAACCTGGTAGACTGCTTGTATCATCAGCCAGGGTAAGAAATTGCTAGTTCATATCCAATCTATGTAGTACATTAGGCTTAGTTTGTATTTTGTTTATTTGCTAGGTAATCTGCTTTGATCTCTTTGCTATTGCTTATAATCACTTAAAATCTGTCATTTGTAGTTAATAAACATGTTTTTTGCTTTATCTAAACCAGTGTGCCTCTGAGAGAAGTGTTTGAGGAAAAATCTCAGCTTGGTTAACACAGGCTTGTTGCATATCCTTCCCACATCGAGGGGAAGGTGAACTTTATTACTGAGCTTACCTGGTATAGATTCCTATGCAGTGTAAGATGGTATATTTTGGGGGTTATATCCCTGCAGGGGTGCAAGGTGGGGAGAGCTGGGAAGTTGGCTGTATGTCCTTAAGTGACATAGGTAAAGCACTAACGTAACTCAGTCGGGTGTGTGACACCACCTGCTGTCATGCTGGGTGATAAGACCTGGTAAGGCTGGTTGTCTCCAACCAACCAGTGTAAGAAAAGGGCCAACCCAGCTGAGTGGTTAGAGGGGCATAGCGGTTCCCATGGCTCCCAGACTACACCGCAGAGGTGACAACCTGTCACAGTACATTCCACTCAATTTTCACAGTGCTCACATTTTCACTGACAGCTGAAATTCAAGTTGATCATAATATTATTTTTTTCCAAGGTGCTGAATAGAAAAAAGTCTTTTTGTACTTTTATGAACTCTGATTGCACTTGTTCCATTGTGACCAGGTGGCTTTGGCTTTTTAACTGTTTCATCCTTTCACTTTAAGTATTTTGGATAAAATGCTGTTATTCTGTTATAAACCTTGACTGGGGAATGCACACTTATCTTAACTAGAACACGGACATGGACAGAGACACAAATACACACGGTTATCTTGTAATTGTGAGTTTTTTTCTCAGAATGTAGTTATGAATGTCCACAGTTTACAGTATTGACCTGCTTATCTCAGAGTTTGCTCTCAGATACCAGAATATGAATCGTGCATCTTCTAGTAATCTTTTGACAAGGAAGTCCCACAGCTTTCCCTCTCATCTGGGATAAATTCTGTGTCATGAGGTATGTGAGTTTGGAGAGAGGAAGAATGAAGGGCTGAGGAATATATCCATTTGTTTCTCCATTTAAAGTAAAGTGCTTTCTTATTATAATCAAGGAAGCAGGCAGCACTATCTGGTAAGAAAACATTTCTATTATGTACCGCATAGACTCATAGACTTCAAGGTCAGAAGGGACCACCATGATCGTCTAGTCTGACCTCCTGCACAATGCAGGCCACAGAATCTCACCCACCCACTCCTGTTATAAACCCCTAACCTATGTCTGAGCTATTGAAGTCCTCAGATTATGGTTTAAAGACTTCAAGGTGCAGAGAATCCTCCAGCAAGTGGCCAGTGCCCCACACTGCAGAGGAAGGCAAAAAGACCCCAGGGCCTCTGCCAATCTGCCCTGGAGGAAAATTTCTTCCTGACCCCAAAATATGGTGATCAACTAAACCCTGAGCATGTGGGCAAGCTCACCAGCCAGACACCCAGGAAAGAATTTTCTTTAGTAACTCAGATCCTACCCCATCTAACATCCCATCATAGGCCATTGGGCATATTTACCGCTAATAGTCAAAGATTGCCAGAATTAGGCTATCCCATCATACCACCCCCTCCATAAACTTACCAAGCTTAGTCTTGAAGCCAGATATGTCTTTTGCCCCCACTGGTCCCCTTGGAAGGCTGTTCCAGAACTTCACTCCTCTGATGGTTAGAACCCTTCATCTAATTTCAAGTCTAAACTTCCTAATGGCCAGTTTATATCAATTTGTTCTTGGGTCCACATTGGTATTGAGCTTAAATAATTCCTCTCCCTCCCTGGTATATATCCCTCTGATATATTTATAGAGAGCAATCATATCTCCCCTCAGTCTTCTTTTGATTAGGCTAAACAAGCCAAGCTCTTTGAATCTCCTTTCATAAGACAGGTTTTCCGTTCCTCAGATCATCCTAGTAGCCCTTCTCTGTACCTGTTCCAGTTTGAATTCATCCTTCTTAAACATGGGAGACCAGAACTGCACACAGTATTCCAGATGAGGTCTCACCAGTGCCTTGTATAACGGTACTAACACCGCCTTATCTCTATTGGAAATACCTCGCCTGATGCATCCCAAGACCACATTAGCTTTTTTCACGGCCATATCACATTGGCAGCTCATAGTCATCCTGTGATCAACCAATACTCTGAGGTCCTTCTCCTCCTCTGTTACTTCCAACTGATGAGATTCTCAAAAATCTTGTTTTAATCCCTAAATGCATGACCTTGTACTTTTCACAATTAATTTTCATCTTATTACTATTACTCCAGTTTATAAGGTCATCTAGATCTTCCTCTACGATATCCCGGTCCTTCTCTCTATTGCCAATACCTCCCAGCTTTGTGTCATCTGTAAACTTTATTAGCACACTCCCACTTTCTGTGAGCTAGTCAAGTGTTTCAGAGTGACCCCATAAGGAAGAGAAGCTAAGAGACCATAGCTTTTTGGGCAGTGGGCTTGAGTGTTTGGCTTCAGATTTCTGCAAAAAGGCTTTGTGCTGTATATTCCTTTGTGATGTCTATCACCAAATTCTCATGCAAAAGGAAACAATCCTGTAAGACCTCAAATTATGGCTTTCTGCTTGATCTATGGAGCAACAAAACTTTGTTTCTGAAAACTATACTGCAGTCCCAGGCAGTGGTCTGTGGCCCCCAGCATCTGGTGCCACTGGCCCCGGGAGTACCCTCCAGCAGCAGCCCCTGAGTCTCACCCCAGCAGCATCCCCCTGGATGCCCACCACATCAGTGGCCCCCCAAGAGCCCTCCCCAAGATTTAATCACAGCTATTTTTAGTATAAGTCATGGACAAGTCAAAGGCCATAATTTTGTGTTTATTGCCTGTCACCTCTCCATGGCTTTTACTAAAAATACCTAAATTGGAGCCTTAGTTATGGGTTATATTGTAAGCAACCTTTAAACTGTGGCACTAATTATGGGTTATATGATAAAGAGCCCTGTAACCCCTGCACTGAAACCACATCCCTGACCCATAGAAAGCCTAATCCTAGCCCCATGTCTCCTCCATAAGAACCCAAACCCTATGGCAGGGAAACCTACGCATAGGAACCCTAAACTTAGAGTGGGGAGACCTACCTATAGGAACCCTAACCCTAGGGCAGGGAGACTTACCAATATGAACCATAACCCTAGGGATGGGACCCCTACCCAAAGGAAACCTAAACCTAAGTTGGGGACCCCTACCCATAGGAACCTAAACCTAAGCCAGGAACGCCTCCCCATGGAAACCCTAACCTAAGGACGTGGATCCGTACCCATAGGAACCACAACCCAAGGGTAGGGAGACCTATCCATAGGAACCCAAATCCTAGAGCGAGGATCCCTACCAAAAGGAAAGCTAGCCCTATGGCGGGGAAACCTACCCCAGGAATGCAAACCCTAGGGATGGGTCCCAAACTCATAGAACCCTAACTGTAGGTTGGGGACCCCCTACCCATAGGAACCCTAACCCTAGGTGAGAGATCCCAATCTGTAGGAATGCTTACCCTAGCCCCAGGTTGCCTGCTCTTAGGAACCTTAACCCTATCCCCAAGTCACCTACATATAGGAATGCTAATGCTAGTCCCAAGTCTGCAACCCATAAGAACCCTAATGCTAGCCCCAAATCTCCTACCCATAGGAATTCTAACATTAGCCTCACGTCCCATACCCTTAGGAACTCTGACACTAGCCACAAGTCCCATACCCATAGGAACCTTACCCAAGCCCCAAGTCCTCTAAAATAGGAAACCTTAGCCTAGCCCCCAATCCTCTACCCATAGTAACCCTAAGTCAGGAAACCGTATTCAAAGGAACCCTAAACCTAGGTCGGGGACCTCTACCCATAGGAATACTAATCAAAGGGCAGGGATACCTACCCATAGGAACCCTAATTCTAGGGTGGGGACACCTAACCATAGGAACCCTAACCTTAGGGCGTAGATCCCTATGCAAAGGAACCATAACCCTACAACAGGGAGACCTACCCATAGGAACCCTAAACCTATGGCAGGAACCCCATTTCATAGAAACCATAACCCTAGGGTGGGGAGACCTACATATAGGAATCCTAAGCCTAGGTTGGACAACCCTAGCCATAGGAATCCTAACCATAGGTCAGAGACCCTACACGTATGAACCCTATCCCTAGGGCAGGGAAAACTACCCATAGGAACCCTAGCCCTAGCCACAAATCCCCTATGCTTAGGAACCCTAGCCACAGTCACAAATCCCCTAGCCATAGGAACCCTAACCCTATGGATCTGAACACAACCCAAAGGAAAACTAAACCTAGATCGGGGACCCATACCCATAGGAACCCTATCCATAGGCCCCAGTCCCCTGCACTTAGGAACTCTAACCCTCACCCCAAGTCCCCTATCCATAGGAATCCTAACTCTAGGGTGGGGAGACCTACCCATAGGAGGCCAAACCTTAGGGCAAGGACTGCTACCCATATGAACCCCTAATCCTAGCCCCCCAAGTCCTCTACCCAAAGGAACCCTAACCATGTGGGGCGGTGGGGGGGGGGGCTACAAAAAGGAATCCTAACCCTAAGGCAGGGATCCCTACTCATAGGAATCCCAATCCTAGGGTGGGGTGACCTACCCATAGGAACCCTAGCCCTCGGGCAGGGACCGCTAGCCCATAAGAACCCTAACCCTATGGTGGAGACCCTACCCATATTAATGCTGACCTTGGCCCCAAGTCCCCTACGCATAGGAACCCCAAACCTAGCGTTGGTTTATGCAAAACAGAGGTAAAGTTAAAACAATAGTTCTATCCAATATGCTCTCCTTTCCACAGGGTTCCTAATGCTAGGGAGGCGAGACCTATCCATAGGAACCTTAACCCTAGTGGGAAATACCGTTCCCCTGTGTTAAAGTTCAGTAAAAGATGTGGCCTGTTTCTTAATTCCATGCATTTGTCTGAACGCACTTGGTATAAGGTCTATAATTGTGTGAGGTTCTGCATATCTCTAGCTCCTACTGCAGGCAGCAGGAGTTGCAGGCTCTGAACACTCTGGCAGGGTCTGGCACTTAATTTATGCACATTTTAGGTGGTGATATTGACATGAACACATCAGTAGAGTGTACAACATAAGCTGTTGAACCAGGATTCTTGATTTTAATGTTGCTTGACTACTCAGAAGTTGTCGTCTCTCTTTGCCAAATGAATTTAATAATGCCTGGAAGCAGGAAGAGGGGTCCTGAATATAGAAACAAAGCGAAAAAAATCAAGCATCAACAAAGAGAGAAACCATTCAGGCTATCATCCCTCCCTCCAGATCTGCTCTAAGTCTGAGATACTTGTGTTTTTAATTTGTTTGTTCATGCTTCAAGATGTAAATCAATATAGTCAATTTGAAAATAGAGGATCAAAACCAAGATATAAAATGCTCCATCATCAATTTCAAAATCCAGGAACTTCAAAGATATGTAGACTAGTAATCTCTCAGGACAGCCATTTTAGCTATAGCAACAGAAACATTCTTTGCTAATTGACCATTATTCATAATACAAAGCTGCTTTACTTTACTAAAGTGAGTCGTTGGAGCATGTTGCAACATATCATTACAAGAAACAGAGCACCGCATCAGCAGGGCTGTCAAACTGTGACAAGTGAATGAGGGACATTTTTTTTAAAGAAGTACAAGTGAGATTTTAAGTGTTTCATTGATACACACAATAAAATCCTCTCTCAGAAGAGGAAGCTATTTAGAAGTTGCCTTATATTGCAAAATGAGGGAATAACTATCGAGATTAATGAGACTTGATGAAGATCAAATAGTTCTTAGAGAGGGAGCTTAGGTAAAGTACTGAAAAAGTTTCAGAAAAAGAAAAAAAAACACTATCAAGGTTTTCTGCAGCCATATACTTGTAATGTATTATTTGATTTCCAAGGTTAAGGACAGCCTTGTTTTTACAGCTAAAAGATATAGTATGGGTTTTGCAGCAAGCAATTGCCAAGCTGCTTCTATCATTCACTGCCAAATTCTATAGAAATCAAGCACAGACATTCCTTATAAGAGATGAGACTCAAGCTTGAAAGGAAACATCTACAAAACATCTGGAAAAGAAACAGAAGGGAATCCTTTCAGACCTTCTGAGAAATCATCATCATGCCAAATTGATACTGAAATAGGCACAAATCAAGCATTTCCATTTTGCCAGCCAGATGTAATATGCATGCTTAATAATGCAATTATTTACAGAAATTCTTTCCAGAAAACAATATGGTTTTAGGCCAGATTAACCTGTAGGAATGTTGCATACTTCCAATTTTTGAATTTTAGGGACCAAGTATACTGAAAATCTCTGTTCCTTATTTACATACTTCCAAATTGTAATGATCAGATCTAATGATAATTAGTACATTTCCCTACTTACAGAAAACTTGCATATATGCAAAAATAACACAATTCAGAGGACCAAAGGTAGGTTTTCTATAAATAGAAATGTTTAAAACTCGACTGGGCTAACCCTTTTGAGGATTTGCGGTATGAGACCATATTTGAGTAACCTACATAAGGGCCACCCATAATTGCAGTCCCTTTTTGCATTGCTAGGAGTAGTGAGGATGCCCCAGTGTTTAGGGCACTAGTACAGGACTTAGGAGATCTGAGTTCCATTCCCTTGTCCATCATAAATGTCCCGGGTGCTCTTGGGCAAGTCACTTAGCCTCTCTGTGTCTTATATTTTTCATTACCTCGTGGGAATAAATACATTAAAAGATTGTGAAGCACTCAGATATTATGGTAACAGAGGCAGTCAAGGTACCTCAGATATATAGATACATTCAGCTTTGGCCAGCAGAATGGGGCCAGTACACATGGATAGATTATACTGAACCTTATGAAGAAATGTAGCAGCATGTATATTTCCCAGTAAGCTGAGGAGCTCTAAGAACATTTGTGCCCTTTTCTATGAGGCTGTGTGCAATTTTCACAATCCAACCTTTAGTAATTTATCATTACAGCTGTCTTTGCAAATGAAGTAGCTATATAAAAAAACATTTTATTATTTGAATTCAGGGTTTGTTAAACTTGGGCTGTTTCACTCACAAAGTAATTTGATACTAAAGGGTTTTTTTTTTACATGCCCTTTTATTATTTGCGTATGGTACTGTGTGTGGTACTGCTGCAAATCCTGCCTCAACTCAGTGCAGCGGTGACCCGGCTGTTCGACAGCAATGGTAGCAGAGTGTACTCTCCGGCAGGTCTAACCATGCTATCAAGGTGTTGGACTGTCAGCCCAGCGAGGGGGCTGCTTCCTCTGTGAAGGGGCATATAATCCCTCTTTCTGAGGCTGTAAGCTAGCTACGTTGAGGAGGTAAACATGCCACTGACAGCCCAGCCAGCGGGTGGCTGAAAACAGTGGCTAAAACAACATGGAAAACCAAGTCTCAGTTCTCTGCATGTTCCTCGATCCCCACTCCGGAGGCAGTGAGGCATTTGAATGACGAGAGGCTGCAAAGAATCTCAGGTGCCAGGTTGCCAAAAGGAAACCGAGCAACTCTCTCAGTGTGCACTTATAACTGCAGAACACTGATGAGGGAGGAATCAATAAACCATTTCATGGAGGAAAAGGCAAAAACAGCCTGTGATGTGCTGGGTGCTTGCAAAACACGACAAAAGAAGGAGATGGAGGTCAGCTGGAGGGATGGAAGCACGGTCATTCTAGGAAAAGGAGAAGGCACGAGGACAGTTGGAGGAGTCGGATTTATCATAAACAAGTAATGGTCTTCGAAAATTGTCTCATGCCATTTGAAGTCATTGCGTATCGGGCTGCTTTACCTCTGATTGAACCGAAATAGTACCCTCAAAATCATCCAGATCTATGCTCCCACAACTGCATTTGAAGATGATGATGTGGAAGGATTCTATCAGGAACTGGAGGAAACCCTCGCCCAGAGTTCCACATATACGATTATGTTGGGAGATTTTAATGACAAGATTGGAAGAGGGAGAGAGGGCGAAAAGTTCATAGGAAGGTATGGTATCGGAGAATGAAATGCTTGAGGAGAACGACTAGATATATTGGCAGAGATGAGGAGAATGTTCATTGGTAACACCTGGTTCCAAAAGAAGGCCAAAAGAAGATGGACCTGGATCGCACCAAACACAAAAACAAAAAATGAAATCGATTACTTTCTGATCAATGGATGACACATCGTGCAGGATATTTCAGTAGTGCCATCATTCAATATTGGTAGCGATCATCGCCTACTGAGAGCCAGACTCACATTCACTGTGAAGGTGGAGAAAAAGGTGCTGTGTATGGCAAACAGAAGGCACTCACCGGTAGCTTTCGATGAGGCAATCCTGAAGGAAAACACTTCTAGGGAAGATTGGAGCCTCCTGGACGACTGTGATGACTATTATGAGAACTTTAGTAAGAGACTGAAATGGTGTGTGAAATCAGCTGAGCGTGAAAGACCAAGAAGAGCTAGTGGAAGAATCTCGAAGAATACAAAGACTTTATTGGAGAAGAGGAGGAAAATGAAAAGAAATGGCAGCAACAGGCTTGAGTACTCCCTTCTCTGCAAGGTCATAACAATGAAGTTGAAGGAAGACTTCAAGACATTTTGAACCAAAAAGCTCCTAAAGGCTGCTGAAGATTGTAAAAGTCTCAAAAAATGCAAACAGGGACTGGAGTTGTACAGGTCATCATTATCAGCTTTGAAGAACAGGGATGGAAATTCAGTAACTGATGGATCAGAGATGGAGACAATTTGCAGGGATTTCTAGACCCAGCTGTTTGCATCCTGTATAGACGTCCCAATGCCATCGCTTCAACAAACCGATGAACACATACTCCTGGTTCACAACAGCGA
This sequence comes from Caretta caretta, assembly GCF_965140235.1. Taxonomy (NCBI): domain Eukaryota; kingdom Metazoa; phylum Chordata; order Testudines; family Cheloniidae; genus Caretta; species Caretta caretta. Next base: position 86,872,256 of record NC_134209.1, read on the forward strand.
AGTCCATCACGCAGTCCATTGAATGAAAGAAGGGAAGGCTCCAGGCAAGGATGGTCTGACAGCAGAAGTGCTTAAGGCAGGAGGTCAGGAACTTCGGAAAGCTCTCACCCAAAGGTTCAGCCCCTGGAAATCCAGAAAGATACCATCCAGCTGGAAAGAGTCCAATACCATCTTGCTGCATAAGAAAGGCGATCGATTAAAATCTAAAGAACTATCGCCTGATTTGCCTGCTTTTGCATATCTATAAGTTGTTCACTAAAATAATAACAAATTGATTGTCAGAAAACCTGGATGAACAGCAACCTAGACAGCAGGCTGGCTTTCGAAGGATTACAGCACGATAGATCACATCTTCACTCTAAACCAAATACTAGAACATTCAAGGGAATACAAGTTCCCTTTGTGTATTGCCTATATGGACTATGAGAAGGTGTTTGACAACACAGAGACTAACACCGGTCTTGAAGCTCTTTCAGAACAGGGCATCAGCATGAAATATATCACATTACTAAAGGAAGCGAACTCTGGCTGCAGCACGGACATGTCGCTGTTCAATACTCCCCTCTGAATCCCCATTGAGAAAGGTGTGAAACAAGGAGATACAGTTTCACCAAAACTATTCACAGCCTGTCTTGAATTGGTTTTTCTATGAGCAGACTTGAAAGGCAGGATTAATATCAACGGCGAGCAGCTAAACCATCTCAGGTTCGCAGATGATATAGTGCTGATAGCCAAAAATATAGCCCAACTTGAGAGAATGCTTAAAGAACTGAATGCGAAAAGGAGTCACATCTGATTAAAAATGAACTGGGTCAAAAACGAAATACATGAGATCAGATATTCTGCCAAGAACCCAAATAACTCTTGGAGGAGAGCAGATCCAAGAGGTTGATAAATATGTTTATTTGGGCCAGGAAGTCAACATGCGCCATGATCAGAAACGCAAACTGTCGCGCAGAAAAAAAGGTGGATGGTACACATTCAATGACATCAAGGACATCCTCCAAGGAAAGATCAGCAAAGCAACTTGTGCGAATCTTTTTAACTCAACCGTGCTTCCAGCGATGTTATAGGGCAGTGAAACATGGTCACTGACAAAGATTGAAGAACATCAACTGTCTGTCTGTCACACAGAGGGCGATGGAACAAACATTTTTGGACATTTTGCTCCTCAATCACATCCTCAATGAAATAATTAGGGATCTGTCTGGAGTGAGAGACGTTGTTGTTGAAATCAGGCTCAGCAAAATGTGGTGGGTGGGAGATGTGGCCCATCTCAGCGACAACAGATGGACCACAGCTATATCGGAGTGGTATCCGAGAGAACAGAAATGGCCATGCGGTCAGCCTCCAAAGAGGTGGGATGATTTCCTAACAGGGAGATATGGACAAGCATGGCGAAGGATGGCCAGAGCGAGAGAAGATTGGAAGACGTGTTGAGATCAGCTCAGTCTCAACTGATGAAGGACCGACAATCTACACAGTCTACTTTGTTTAGAATGAGCCAACATGAAACATATTTTTGCCTACTGTCTTTTTCTTGTCATACCAAAGCTGATTTTAAAGTTCACTTCATTGAGTTTCATAATTGTGAAGACACCTAGATCCACCAGTTGATAACATGGATATATATTTTTATGCTTACAGGGAAAATGGGAATATGACTCAGTTATCATCACTGAATTGATAAAAAAGACTACCTTGCATTATTTTTCTGGAAAAAGTGGGGTCTTCAGTTACTTTAATAATATGATCCAACATAAAATTTGTTCTTTTTAGTTTTCTAGCAACAGAAGAACCTTAATTTCTACTCTCACTATGGTAAATCTGGGAGTCTGAACAGCTGAGGAATTCAGTTAACTGAGGCTTTAGGTGCCAGTTTCAGACTGAGAAAAATAGCATTCACACAAAAAACATTATTTTTTCTTGTAGTTGTTGGAAGGAAATCTAGAGAACCACTAACATTTGCAAGAAAACCAGAATAAATACAAATATGCCATTTGTATTAATTCTTATTATCAAGGAAAATCTGGGAAACTGTCATTTATGATTTCTTTCTTTCCCTTATACTCTTTCTGGACTTTTTTTTCTCTGACCCACTAATGCTAGAGACGTGTTTGTAAAAGTACCAGAAAAACCTGTTACCGTGTTCCATATTATCCCTTTTAACTTAATTATTTATTACCCTAGTGCTATGTCCATATCGCAAATGAATATTCTTTTCACTGAAGATACTTAGTACCTGATCCAGCTCCCATTCGAGTCAATGAAACTAGTCTTGCTGTACGGACCTGATTCAATTTTTATTAACGTTAGCATGACTGATATGAAGATCACTCATCCTTAAAAAGTCACTAGCTTCATGCTATTTATTCTAAATCCCAAGTTTAACTCTTAAGCCCAAATCCAAGGTGTTTATTTTAAAATACTGAATCCAATCAGTCTTATTTATTACAATCTTTTTCCCACTTCAGTGGTCTCCATGTAGACTAAGGGTCCACCCAAGGGAAGCCATTTGCAGAATCTCATCTAAGATAAAACATCTAAAGACTGAAAGGAGAGGGATACAATCAAATATATACATTTCACACAAACACACACATATATATATATATATATAGTGACAAAGTTCCTCCTCTGTCTTGGTGGGTCCTGCGCTTTTTGGCAGATTTGCTCGCCTCAGAGGTTCACAGGAGCCCTCAATTTGGCTGCTTCTGCTAGAGACTCAAACCTGCCATTCACTTAGCTAACCTCATCACTGGCCAGCATGGGGGAAATGGAGAACAATCCCCGCAGTCTCTGTGTCCCACCTAGTGGGTCGGGGACAGGCCAGATCCCTTTCCAAATTAAATCTTCCCTTCTGGTGTTCCTCACAGACCAGATCAACTCCTGTGTCCGATCAGGAGTTGGGAGGGATGGGGGGAACCTGAGCCCACTCTCTACACTGGGTTCCAGCCCAGGATAGCAGCTGTCTACACTGTCCTCTGTATCAGCTGTGTGACAGCTACAACTCCCTAGGCTACTTCCCCATGGCCTTCCCCAGGCACCGTTTTTATCCTCACTCCAGGATCTTCCTCCTGAAGCCTGATCACGCTTGTATTCCTCAGTCCTCCAGCAGCAGGCATTCTCACTCCCTGCTCATTGCACGCCCACCCACTAACTGATGGGAGGTCCTTTTTAAACCAGGTGTCCTGATTAGCCTGCCTGCCATAATTGATTCTAGTAAGTTCTTAATTGTCTCCAGGTGTCTTAATTAGCTTGCCTGTCTTAATTGGTTGTATCAGGTTCCTGATTGCTCTAGGGTAGCCCTGCTCTGGTCACTCAGGGAACAGAAAACTATTCATCCAGTGGCCAGTATATTTGCCTTCTACCAGACTCCTGTACCCCACTGGTCTGGGTCTGTCACAATATATATATATTTTGACAAAGTTCCGAGCCTGAAATTGTGGGTCCCGCGCTTCCTGGCGGATCCAGGGACCTCAGAAACTCACTAAAGTCCCAATGTGACCTTCCTTTCACAGTGTAGTGGCCAGAGTCACAGCCTATTGAGTTACATTCGTCACAGGCAAGTATGGGAGATGGAAAGGGGAAATACCCCACAGTCTTTGTTGCTCCGTAGAACTCAGTAGGCACAGTTCACCCTCCTGAATGGACCAAGACTTGCTTCCCCTCTCAAGGGGATCTCTGTAGAGTATGGGTGGGGAGAACCCGGGCCCGCCCTCTATTCCAGGTTCCAGCTCAGAGACCCTAATAGTAGAAGCTGTTGGTGGCTTTCCCTCCACCGCTAAAGGCTGTTTTGATTCCCTGGGCCACTTCCCCAGTGGTCCCCTCTTCCTAGCTTCCCCTTTAAATCAGGATACAGCAATGCTTCCTCCTCCAGCTCCTTTCACCTGGGCTCTCTCTAAGGGTCTGGAAAGGAGTGCTTTTAAGCAGTCTGAGTGAGACCTTGATTGGTTCCACCTGTCTCCATTAGCCTAATGACCTTAATTGGTTAATTGGCATCAAGTGTCTTGATTGGCCTGGAGTAGCCTTTGTTTAGCTATCCAGGGAACAGGGACCTGCTCATCCTGAGGCTGATATACCTGCCTTCCACCACTCTCTTATATCCTTCTGGTCTGAGTCCATCACAACACACACACAGAGCTATATATACACCTTCTACATGAAGAAAATCTTATAAATCAAGTTTCACTATGACCTTGAACTAGTTATCATTATTTGGTTGATTTCTTACAGCTGGCTGAGGAAGGATTTGAGGGGTGTGCCAAAAACCTTGCCCAGGAAAGTGAGTGGCATGATGGGCAAAAAAGATAATCTTAGTAGGTGTATTTTGCATGGATTGAAGTATGAAGATGTAGATATCAGGAAGGCATGAAAGGAAGAAGATTTACTAGCCAAGACAGAAGACGATGAGGGCCTCAGTGGGTGATTTGTCTGTCTTGTTATAAAGAAAATGATGAACTATAAAAATATTAAGGTGGAAGAAATGGCAAAAATTATTTGTGTCTGTTTCTCTTTAAGTATAAGTTTTTCTCTGTCTTTCCTGAAAGAAAAAATACTTATACAACTGTATGGTAGATAAAAAAGTCATGCAAGGTACAACCTTACTGCAAGCACCTACAAAAACTAAGATAAGTGCAAAAAATGTGCCCAGCAAGCGAAACAAGTAAAATTAATGTGCTTATGTGTATCAGATTTGCAAGAATGCAAATAGTGCAGCTTTTGGTCAGCATGGTTTAGAGATTAATTTCAAACAAGTTTTTTCCCTTAAAGAAATGGACTAATAATAGACTAATCATATGTATCCAAGAAGGGCTGACTGTGCCATAAAGTCAGAATAGATTGTCATCTAGAGAAGTAAAATATTGGGGAAAGTAAAATTAATAATGATTCTTAATGGGGTGTGTGTATGTGTGTGTAGATACTGGGGAGCAGACAGTTTCCAGTTTACCTTGAGCATCAAAACTCTTAATACTGGTGCTGTATGGAAATGAGTGGGTTGCCCAATAGACCCAATTGGCTATGTTACTCTGAATTGAAAGGCATCTTTTAAAATACCTATTCTAGTGTCTCGGGTAAATAATCTCAATGTTATAAAATTATGGACAGCATCTTTTTGTTTAAAATATATAAGTATCTAACAAATCGGAAAGGTTTTTTCCAACCTTTCTAATCTTTTGACTGAAAGTGAGAATGTCAATTTCAAGGATTTTTTCTTCTTCAAAATAAGTTGTTTTTTTTTAATGAAAATTTTCAAAATGATTTTGGTGTCTCAATTTTTGGATACTCTACTTGAGATACTGGACAGGAGCCTGACTGTCATAAATATAAAGGGAAGGTTAACCACCTTTCTGTATACAGTGCTATAAAATCCCTCCTGGCCAGAGGCAAAATCCTTTCACCTGTAAAGGGTTAAGAAGCTAAGGTAACCTCGCTGGCACCTGACCCAAAATGACCAATGAGGGGACAAGATACTTGCAAATCTGGAGGGGGCGGGGAAGGCTTTTAGTCTGCCTGTCTGTGTGATACCTTTGCCAGGAACAGATCAAGGATGCAAGCCTTCCAACTCCTGTAAAGTTAGTAAGTAATCTAGCTAGAAAATGCATTAGGTTTTCTTTATTTTGACTTGTAAATTCGCTGTGCTGGAGGAAATGTGTATTCCTGTTTGTGTCTTTTTGTTACTTAAGGTTTTTCCTAGAGGGATTCTCTATGTTTTGAATCTGATTGCCTGTAAGATTATCTTCCATTCTGATCTTACAGAGTTGTTCTCTTATCTTTTGTTGTTGTTCTTCTAATAAAGTTCTGATTTTTAATAATCTGATTGGGTTTTTAGGGTCCTAAGAAACACAAGATGGTTTGTGCTCATCTTGTTTATTCTCAAGCCTCCCCAGGAAAGGGCTGTAAGGGTTTGGGGGGATATTTTGGGGGAAGACATCTCCAAGTGGTCTTTTCCCGGGATTCTTTATTAAATCGCTTGGTGGTGGCAGCATACCAGGTTTTTAACGTAAGCTGGTTTCCAAGGCAAGAAAGAAATGTGCCTTAGGGAAGTTTTAACATAAGCTGGTAAGAATAAGCTTAGGGAGTCTTTCATGCGGGTCCACACATCTGTACCCTAGAGTTCAGAGTGGGGAAGGACTCTTGACACTGACTAACAGAGTGCTTAGCTTTTTTTTTAAAATCAGGCCTCTTTAAGGTGTCTTAAGTAGTGTAGCAAACTCTAAGTCAACCAAAACCACTAGTTACATTTGATAATTTAGACTTATAATTGTAGAGCTAATAACAGACCTGGAGAAAAAGTCCACTGTTTGGGTCAGTTACCACAATGTTCACTTCCCCAGACTGTCCTCATCCATGAGCTTCACACATAACTTTGTGGGAGGGATCTTCTCCAGAATTATATTTAATTTTCTATGCCCATTCAGTCACTCCACTGAAAAGGCTGCATGTGGTCCACTTATGGTGATAGTTTTTGTTATGCTGACATCTGTTTGTTGGCTAGGGCTGAGAAAATGGCTTTCAACTTCTTCCAGGCCCTTCCACACTCAACTTAGACAGACACATGCATGAACATGTGGGTGTGAGTCTGAATATTGTATGCCCCAGACCTTTACACAGCACTTTTGAATTTGAACCACTGACTCTGAGTGTAATGGAGTGCAGGACAATCTAAGATGGTGTAACACATGTGGTCAAATATCTTAAGAGAAGATTGTAGAAAGTAAAGCAAAGCAGAAATGTATAACAGGAGGTAAGGTAACATACCCCTTTAATTTTACTGTACACCATCCTACTCTTTTTTTAGTTTGACACTAAGACTTCCTTTCCACTCAGTTCCATTTTGATGGGAGAGCATCTAATTAAGAGAGGCTGTTAGTATAAGGATGTAGGAATCTAAGTTACATGTCTGAATTTGACCTTTAAAGTGGATTTCAAACAGCTTAATGTTTACCTATTGCATCCTGAAACTGAGACGGTAAATTCTCAGAGCTAGGGACTGTCTTTTTTTATTGGTCTGTACAGTTCCTGGTGCAATGGGACCATGGTGCTTGCTTGGGATTCCTGGGCTTTACTGTAATGAAAATAAATAATACTAAATTAATAGAGCTAAATAATACATGCATCAGCATTAATAATTTTCTGAACCATTCACCTCACCTTATAAAACCCTACAGTATAATATTTATCTCAATTTTAGAGATGGGAAAACTGAGACACAGAGTTTAAGTGATATGCTTGTGACGGTGCCCCCCATAAGGGTTTATGGAAATATAATATATGACATTACTGGAATATGTTCTATGCTACAAATGCCATGTAACATATCTATGTAAAGGTTATGATCTACTGAATATATTAATCCTATTTGCATGCATGTATCATTTTTGTGATTGAAGTTATGAATATTGGCCATGTACTGGCTTGATTTCTAAATAACCTTAGTAGAGCATTGGTCAGTTCAAGAGAAAGGAATTTGCAAAGTTAAGTGCCCAATAAAGAAGCACTTAAGGAACAATGCATCTTGGAATGCTCCAATCCACATAAGAAGTCTTCCTGGAGACATTCAAGATACCATGTGGGCAATGGCTTCTGCCTGTAAAAACTGTGAGTCATACATGGACATGTGACTTGCCCAGGTGACTCCAGAACTCCGTCTTGTAGCTGGACTTTGCATAGGAGAGAGGAGGGATTCTTCACCCACAAGAGAAAGTCTATTTAAACCCCTGGGAGACCCCTCCATTTTGTCTTCAGCTGGCTAAAGAGAAAGCCTCTCCACCCCCAAGAAAGAAACTGGAACAAAGGGCAATAACTACAGGGGGTGTGAGTGATTACTGGACCCCGACTAAAAGGAGATCAGTCTGTAAAAGGAAAAGGAGTACTTGTGGCACCTTAGAGACTAACCAATTTATTTGAGCATAAGCTTTCGTGAGCTACAGCTCACTTCATCGGATGCATACTGTGGAAAGTGTAGAAGATCTTTTATACACACAAAGCATGAAAAAATACCTCCCCCCACCCCACTCTCCTGCTGGTAATAGCTTATGTAAAGTGATCACTCTCCTTACAATGTGTATGATAATCAAGGTGGGCCATTTCCAGCACAGTCTGTAAAAGGAAGCTTACTGGAACAGGTGAGGTTTTGTCTGTATTCAGTTTTATTACACATAGACTTGCATGTTTTATTTTATTTTGCTTGGTAATTGTCAAGGTTCCTCCCCCACTCTGAACTCTAGGGTACAGATGTGGGGACCTGCATGAAAAACCTCCTAAGCTTATCTTTACCAGCTTAGGTCAAAACTTCCCCAAGGTACAAAATATTACACCCGTTATCCTTGGAATGGCCGCTACCACCACCAAACTAATACTGGTTACTGGGGAAGAGCTGTTTGGACGCGTCTTTCCCCCCAAAATACTTCCCAAAACCTTGCACCCCACTTCCTGGACAAGGTTTAGTAAAAAGCCTCACCAATTTGCCTAGGTGACTACAGACCCAGACCCTTGGATCTTAAGAACAATGAACAATCCTCCCAACACTTGCACCCCCCCTTTCCTGGGAAATGTTGGATAAAAAGCCTCACCAATTTGCATAGGTGACCACAGACCCAAACCCTTGGATCTGAGAACAATGAAAAAGCATTCAGTTTTTACAAGAAGACTTTTAATAAAAAATAGAAGTAAATAGAAATAAAGAAATCCCCCCTGTAAAATCAGGATGGTAGATATCTTACAGGGTAATTAGATTCAAAAACATAGAGAACCCCTCTAGGCAAAACCTTAAGTTACAAAAAAGATGCACAGACAGAAATAGTTATTCTATTCAGCACAATGCTTTTCTCAGCCATTTAAAGGAATCATAATCTAACACATACCTAGCTAGATTACTTACTAAAAGTTCTAAGACTCCATTCCTGTTCTGTCTCTGGCAAGAGCAGCATACAGACAGACACAAACCCTTAGTTTGTCTCCCTCCTCCCAGCTTTTGAAAGTATCTTGTCTCCTCATTGGTCATTTTGGTCAGGTGCCAGCGAGGTTACCTTTAGCTTCTTAACCCTTTACAGGTGAGAGGAGCTTTCCCCTGGCCAGGAGGGATTTCAAAGGGGTTTACCCTTCCCTTTATATTTATGACAGTAATTCACTTTGTTCTGTCTGTTACTACTTGGAACCATTTAAATCCTACTTTCTGTATTTAATAAAACAACGTTTTACGTATTAATTAACCCAGAGTATGTATTAATACTCGGGGGAGGAGGGGCAAACAGCTGTGCATATCTCTCTATCAGTGTTATAGAGGGCGAACAATGTATGAGTTTACCCTGTATAAGCTTTATACAGGGTAAAAGGGATTTATTTAGGGTTTGGACCCCATTGGGAGTTGGGCATCTAAGTGTTAAAGACAGGCACACTTCTGTAAGCTGCTTTCTGTTAAGCCTACAGCTGTTAGGGGACGTGGTTCAGACCTGGGTCTGGGTTTGCAGCAGACTAGCAGGTCTGGCTCATGCCAGGCAGGGTACTGAAGTCTTAAGCTGACTGGGCAAGGAAGCAGGAGCAGAAGTAGTCTTGGCACATCAGGTGGCAGCTCCCAGGGGGTTTCTGTGATCCAACTCGGTCACAATGCTAATATCACATGGGAAGTCTAACTGACAGAACCGGGAATGGATTCCAGGTCTCAGTCCTGTTCCTTAACCACAAAATCATCCTTCTTTCCTTATCATCACAGTATTTCATTTTTCTTCAGTGGTGCAAGTTGAGGAGAGAGTCTCTCCTCAATGTTAAGTCTGAATTTCCAGGCTTTTTTGTTTATCCTTGTTTGCCTAATATTCACATTTTGTATTTTCTGTTTGTGTTATGGAAATATATTCTTTCTATTTCACTGCTAGGGTGCCTCTTCTCACTGCTGTTGGTGCAGAATGCCAGAATCCCATTTGAACTAGGTCCAGCTGCATTGTTACTTTAAAGAAAGCTTTGTACAGTTTCAAATAAATGAACTGAACTTTGAAATCGAAAACAAGCATATTACCATATTCAGTATTAAAACTATAAGATCAGTACCAATTCACACCACTAGTTTGTTTTTTTTTTCTATTTCCTATATTCTCTGACTGCCAGTAAAGGCAAGGACTTATATTTTTTTTAATTGTGCAAACAGCACTGATTCAAGCAGGACTCACTGTCCGCTGAAAAATATACACTTCAGAACTAGCTGTGGCTCTGGGAAGATGAATGATATTACTGATAGCCTACCTTATTTTCACTGGCAAAAATTTTACTTCCTAGTCTGAACAGCTATCAAATGCTTGACCATAATTCCTCATGCTACTTTGACTGATACAGACTAGCTTTATTGTTGCATGTTGTCTCAGTTAATACCATTAATTCAAGTATGAATTCTTAACAAGAACTTGAAGAAATTAGTAAATAGTATGTCTAGCTTGTGCATGACCATTGAATAAATATGATTTGGCTCACCTACAAAACCACCTATAATCATCCAACTGATCACCAGAACAAAATTTCTCTTCTTCATTTTTTTGTTACTTGCATTTTGTAATTCTGTACTAGTGTGATGTGAAATTTAATTCTAGGATTTTACCTCTTAAAGAAAATATCTCTAGCAGGCCTGCAAAATCTAGGTGATTTGTAATGGGTCTTTTGAGTTCTTAATGGAAAGATGTTCAAATCACAAAATCTACCAGTTCAGTTTTTGCTCATTTACATTCTTCTTGGCAGAAATAACCAGGAGTGAGAATGGAGAATAAACAAATCTTTCCATCTTATATGAGATATTTCCAGCTCAAGGTTCAGGCACATCACTGAGTTGATTCAAGGAGACCTGTACTGCAGCCACCTTTTTAATATCTGTTATATGGATAAATAAAGATCTTCAGGTCTTAGTGCTATTGATCTGTTATCTTTCACAAGCTCTGTATTAAGTTTTTTAACATTTTAAATATGGCTATGTATATCTCAACCTGAAGATATCAAAATAAAAATAGATGGTATTAAACTTCCACCATTCTAACGTGCCTGTTATTCAAACCAACTCTTAGGCCTGGTCTATACTTGGGGGGAGGGATCAATCTAAGTTACACAACTTCAGCTACGTGAATAACGTAGCCATACCCTTAGTTCATGACTTTAAAGTTTACTCACAACATGGAATATACTGAAATGTTTCATGTTCTAAGAATCCATCTCCTGTGACATTTCAGCAGCAGTACTTCAAATTGCCTTGCTTAAAATGCACACCGGCAGTACTGAAAGTACTATCGTTGCAATGACATGCTGATGGCTTCAGTTTCAGACCTGTTATGGGTAAGCTGTGGTACAGGATGAACCAGTATGAAATGTGGTGGTTGAAAGAGTATAGCTGTGGCTGGTAACAATGACAGGGAGTGACATCAGGTACTGAAAATTGAAAAGGCCTACAGGAGAAAGAAAGAAAGAAAGAAAGAAAGAAAGAAAGAAAGAAAGAAAGAAAGGAAGGAAGGCATGGGACAAAGAATAGGGTGTGATAAATGTCCCCTTTTATGGTCACCCAGCCAGCCTTGTAGCTATAAAATCCCACTTAGTAGCTGTTCTATAAGTGCTCTACCTGTAAAGGGTTAAAAAGTCTCACTGCTATGCATAGGTAAAAGGAACTGAGTGGGCACCTGGCCAAAAGAGCCAATGGGAAGGCTAGAACTTTTAAAACTTGAACAAAGGCTCTCCTTTTGTATGTCTGTTGTTGTTATCCCAGGGAGAGGAAGACAGGGCAACAGCTATGCCATAAGAGCTTGGGCCAGGTATGAAAAATCCTCGGTATCATACGGTAAAGTACTCATTTGAAACCCCAGATATGTAAGTAGACCAGGAAATGTCTATGAAGACGTGATTAGGTTTATCTCTTTTTTATTTCTTTATGGCTTGTGGACTCCTCTGTGCTAACCCCAGGTGCTTTTGTTTTGCTTGTAACCTTTAAGCTGGACCTCAAGCAAGCTAGTCTTGGTGCTTAATCCTCATAGTTGCTCTTTTAAAATCTAGCAATAGCCTGAGTTTCCAGATGTATGTTCTTTAATTTTTTTTTAAATAAAATTTACCTTTTTTAAGAACAGGATTGGATTTCTGTGTCTTAAGAGGTTTGTGCACATGTTGTTTAATTATCTGGTGTCAACAGCTGATTTCCTTTGTTTTTCTTTCTCAGCTCTTCCCCAGAGCAGAGGGGAAAGGGCCTGAGGGTACCCCACAAGAAGGAATTCCCAAGTGCACCTTCCTGAGCTCTCAAATGGGCTCTGCACTTGGATGTGGCAGCATCTACCAATCCAAGGTCAGAGAAAAGCTGTAACCTTGGGAGTTTAATACAAGCCCGGAGTGGCCAGTATTAATTTTTAGAATCCTTGCTGGCCCCCACCTTCTGCACTCTAAGTGCCAGAGTGGAGAATTAGCCTTGATATAGGGTCTGGGGTAAGAAAGAGTTTCTCAGAACCTGTCAAGCAGAAAGAGTGAGCAATATTCAGGAAGGAGAAAGGGCCTGTAGTATCATATCTCTAAAATTACAGTGTTTCCCAGTATAACAGTTAGGTTTGAGTTGTTTGAACATTTATTATTTTGGCAGATTGTCACTGTTACTTTCTTTGGGTTAAGGTTTAGCAGAGATGTTTTGCAGAGGTTTTAAGGGACTATGTTTATCAAAGGGACTTTAGCAACACATCAGAGAGCTGCTGTGCAAGATGAGCTGTAAAGACCTGTTTTGTCTATTAGTTGTCTCTTGGGATTGTTGTAATGTGTAGGACACTGAGATTAGGTAGATTTGTCACCATAAAGAATTGGTATTTCAGAAGTGATAAGATGATAATCTTTGATCAACCAATAATGTTGAGAAACTTTATGATGACTGAAATGATCATCCTGTCACCTGGACCTGAGGTAACAACATTGCCAGGCTGCAGATCTATATCTACAGTTTATCTAATCACTCTCACCTAATTCAAACTGTTTGATATTTTAAAAAAGGGCTATTGTTTTAAATAGGAGGCCCAAGAGCCACCTATAATGTTGCGCAAGACATTCTGTTCCTGCCTTTCCACATCCAACTACTAAGCAAGCAAAGAGCTAATTAGTCATTCACAATAACATAGGCATCTTAATATCCATTTGTATATGCATTCATCTTAAATACTCCAACATAGGTGCCCACTGTGCATGCATTTTTGCCTGCTGGCCTCTCTTGCAAAATTTAAGAGTGATTTATTAGGAAACTTTGATTTTATCCTTGAATTTGATCCCTTGTGGCAGAGTCCTCTTTGGTTTTTTATGTCTGTCAAGTGCCATGCACATATGTGGAGTAATGAAACTAGTACATAATAATTTGAATAACTCTATTTAATGATTTACCCATATGCAATACCTGAAAATTGCTAGTGTTGTTTGGGGACCAAATTCACATTCTTCTTGCTACTTCTGTGTGATGTTTGTAAATCAGGGAAAGCACAGATCTCAACAACATGGTATCTAGCAATAGGTGAGTGGACAATCCAATTCAGATAAAATCAGAATTAAATGGGGGAGGGAAGGTCCCCTAACTTTTTCTTCTGTTATTTGTGATATTCATATAATCCTGCCTTTTACTTGATTCCATCCAGGGCAGGAAGCAGGATTGTCAAAATACAGTTAGAAAATCTGTTCTCAAAGTGTTTGTGGTCCAACTGGAAACAGAGTGTGTTCCTAATCTCACAAGAAAGCCATTCTCATGAGATATCAAGCCACTTTTGTAGGTTCAAGATAGTTCAGGTACCGTTAGGATAAACATCAAAGCAAAGTGAATTTTCAAGCCTTTCAGGACTTATTACTAATAACATGACTATAAAATTGTCTATGTGAAGATGGACAGTTCTGGGGGTGATACGTGTATGTTTCATTTAGCACATTTTATTGCTGACACTGTGTAGTATGCAGGATGTGTTAGCCTAACCAAACCCCGGTGAGGATCTTGCTAAGATGTGGGCCCTTGTGCAAGTCGCTGTACCTGTGTGTTTTTCAGTTTCTCCATCTGTAAAATGGGGACAATTATAACCATATTTGTAGAGCATTTTGAGATTCTCCAATTAAAGCCTCTATATGGTATAAATGCTTAGTGATACAATCTAGGTTGTGTCCAACAGGATGGTCTTTGTGTCTGTTTCATACCAGATTATAAATCAATGGCAGGAGAAGTCTTCAAATGCATCAGGAGAGGGAGTAGATGAAAAGCTGCTAACAATTTGGATTGTAGATAATTGTTTCTTGAAAATCTTACTCCACACAGTACTGTTTCTTTTGTACTTAGGCCTAAAATTTTAGATTCTTCTGCTTTGCTTCTCTACTTCTTTTTGGTTAATTATGTTAACGATAGTTTTCCAAAAGTGAAACTTCCAAACTTTGCCCCTTGCAAACAACAATGCACCAAGTATGGTGGAATATTGCCATTATATTTCTCCTTTTAGTTCTGAGTGAAAAATAGCAGTTGGAACTAGTTGAAAATGAATGCCATGCTTACAAATCCAAGTTGTCCCCCCTCTGATTTACCCATCTCTAGAAATTATGGTGTCCCCTTGGAAAGACCTGATACTTTTTCAAAGTTTTTTTTTAAACCTGCTTGCAGTGGAAAAAGTGATGACGTCATGAAAAAGTTCCACACCAGAAAGCACTGGTACTGCTTCTACTCTTGTCATGCCATGATGAATCCATTTCAAGAAACAGCTGTTATCTGTCTTTTTGTCCACACACAAAAATGCATTATTTTTAAGGAACTTTTTCTATTGATTTTTACCTAACTTTTGCCTTATTTTATTCACTCACAATGGATTGTCTTCGGAAATATTGGATTAGAAAGTGTGGTATGATGATTCTGACATTGTATTGAAATAAACATGATGAATTTTACTACAACTGGAAGTTCTCAGATAATCAAATGCAGAGTTGCTGTCAGGTGAAATGAGTGCTCTGCTGAGTAAATGACATCACTTAGTGCTGAATTCATCTTATCACAGCTCCCTCCTTGAGTTTTTCTCTTCCTCAATGCACATAAATAAATAAATACCAAAAAGAAAAAAGAGGCATAACAGGCAGATTTTCTCTGGTCCATGCGCAGCATGTAAGGAAGCATGCAATCAGCCTTTTGTCTCCTTCTTTATTTCACACAACCACAGTCTGTGCATTCCTCAACCGCAGGGACTCTTCCTTCATGCAACCAGGTGGTGAAAATCATGGCAAAGGAAGTGGGGAATTAGGAC